>NW_028185139.1:1805252-1817193 GCF_003343005.1 Rhea americana
GGCGGCCTCCCGCCCGCCTACCCCGGGACTCACCAGCTGCGCGAGCGGCCGCAGCCCGTCCTTGGCCGCCGCCACCGCCTCGCCGAGGGCTCCCCGTGCGGCGGCGCCTGCCTCCGCGCCGGCTCCTGCGCCGTCCTCGGCGGCTGCGGGCAGAGGGAGAGCGGCGTTCACCCCGCGCGGCCCGGCCTGCCGTCCCGTCCCCGGCGGCACCGCGTTGCGCCCCCCCGCCCCAGCGCGGCCTGCGGACAGGGGGAACATCTCCCTCTCTGCTGTCAGTGCCCTCGGAGGCTACGGGGAGCCGCACCGGCACCAGGGGGCCCGCGGCCTTCTCTGAGGTGAGATTCCAAACTGCGGTCCCTGTTTGTCCAGGGCGTTGAAGAAGAGGCAGAAGCGCTCAGAAACGACAGCGGTCTTCTGCTGGAGTTCATTAGAAAAGGTGCCGTGAAGAGGGACAAGGATACAGAGCTCTGGTTGCTTGCCCCAGCCTACGTCAGATGCGCACTTCTCACTGACTCTTAGATCCCTAGCCAAAAGACCCACCTCAGCTTCTAATAAACTCAGCACTGAGCACAGTGCAAGAGTTTTAAATCATCCTTATTTCTGCTCTGTACTGAAGATTGCCTCCTTCCCTCGCTGCTATTGTTGCCGTGAATTCACATTAGCAGATTCAAATAACCAGTTGCACAGCCTGATGCTGTACTGTGGAGCTGCCATAACGAATGGTGCTTCAAACACCTGCCTTATTTCCTCCCCAGCATTTCCAGCAAGCTTCATTGGAACTGCTGGCAAGCAACATTTAATCACAGTTAATCTGATGTTACCATGAAGGAAAGGGAAGAACACCTGACTGCTTAACCACATACAAGTAGTTCGCCAGCCATTTAAAATTAAGTACGTACCTTTACATTCAACTTAACCTTTCCCTTAGGACTTAAACTTCCTCAGAAGTGCTTGACTATGGGAACGGAGGTACCAGACCTCAGTAAGATTCTGAGGCTAACAAGACATGCCTAAATTTTGTCTGAATCCTCAAAGAAATGATTTGTTAAGTGGACAGTGATCAGAGATGAATGCAAACAAAAGCTGAGATTAGCAAAAAGAACAGCGTCAAAGCCAGTTTCATGCCCGAACAGAACCAAGGACCATGGCAGTAACAGGAAATCTCCTACCTCTCTGTCTGTGGTAATGACCATTCAGCACAGCTCAGCACATGTACCTCCAGAGGAAGACAACCCGAGTTAATTTCAGTCCTCAGAGGAATCAAATCAAACCTCTCTCTCCTACTCCAACAAATACCTTAGCCAGAAACTACAGTCTCACTTGAGTGGAGCTACACTCCATCTTTCCTGGAAAAGTAGTTTTGGTAGGAATATAGTCCAGAGCCACAGGTTAAAAAGAGAGGCAGAAAAGACAGAGCATAATTCTACATCCTAATGGTTAGATCATCAATCTCTTCTGTAAGAGGGAGGAAACCTTAGTGTCTCCTTCCAGTGCTTTCTGKTTTTTTTTCTTCTTTTTAAATGTGCTACTGTTGTGAGACACAAGCCACCACCCTAGCACAGAATTCTGATGATGGTGCTTAGAAAAGAACTTTACTTTTCTAGTGCACAAAGGAAATGGAAAAAAAAATCTGTCTATTGAGATCAGTGTAAGCTAGAAATACTGGCACTAGAGATTCTGTTTTGGATTACTGAAAAAATGTTAGAATTATAGTGCATATAATGAAAACATTAGTGAAAAACCTCATTATTTGCATAAAAGAACCAGTCAACTGTACTCATCAAAAGCAAAGGAAGAAAACAACAAATTTCAAAAGCTTTACCTGCAGCAACGTCTTCCTTGGTACTCTGTTCTGTATCAATTGACCCAGAGGAAGCGTCTGCCAGTGGCAATCTTCTTTTGTTGTCGTACCCTTCCTCRGCATCTCTATTATCTGAGAAGCTGGCCTCTTCGTGCTCAGGYGGAACGTTAACTGCTTGCTCATCCTTTTCAATAGGCAGAACTGGCCTCTTATCTTCAAGTTGCTGAAATACCCGATTCCTCTCATCGATGTCATTTGGGTTCCTGAAGGGAACACTGTCATATTCATCTTCTTTTGCAGCATCTATAGCAGACAGAAAGATCGTGAATTGAACGTATTTCTTACTAGCATTTCTTACTACATTGAATGTATTTCTTACTAGCAGCTGTCTCCAGCTAAATACTGCATTTGACAAAGACTTGCTGATACTWTTAAACACCAGCTTATATGTTGCTTCCAATATATTCTTAGTAAAATTTCAGTGTCATCTAATTAATATTGATATGGAATTTATGCAAGGTATTGATCACTGACCAGATAGTGAGTTGTTTTCATTGTTGGTGATATGACTTTATCAGAAAGTACATTTATTACTATGCAAAGAGCCTTGCTAAGGATCTATCTTAGTGCCTTACACATTAATTAGAAAAAAACAGCCAGTTTATAGCAGACTAGTGCTAGTTCTTCTCTCTGCCAGAAGATAGGTTTGCTCAGTTTCTTCTRTTTATGCTCAGTTTTATGAATGTGGACAAAAATATGATGATAGGGACATCTGAGATTTTAGSTTGTACCTTTTTAGTGTCTGAATTTTTATTACTCACTGCACATCTTAGAATGAAGTGCTAGTTTGAGGGAAAAAAAAGATTTCTAGACCCTGTAGAAAATTGAGCACATGCTACAGATGTGAATTTCCATTTTGTGGGGTAAAAGGGAAGGAGGAGACCTGAGTGGCTCCTTCTAGACTAACCTATCCACTGATCCCACTTCCTTATGCAGAGGCTGGCCCGTAAGAACAGACATGCAGAGCTCAACATTTTCTTTCTCAGGGCCACACATCACCATGCCAAAAATTGCATCAAAAGTCAGCAAAAACCCACAGAGCCTCTTCCAATTCTGCTTCCTCAACCCCTTCTTAAAGTTTCTCTGGGTTACATAGCTTGGTCTGGGGCAGGGTTTTACTTCCATTTAATCTATTCATTAACTAGCTTGYGTTTAATGTTTTATTATTTTTCTGCAAACACAGAACACAAAATTATCACAAACTCCCCAGAACAGCCATCATGCATGCATTTTAACATCTTACCTTCATGATGGAGCTGGTTATCTTCTTCCTGTTCTAGAACAGCTGCAAGTGGGACACTCTCACTAGCAGATGAGTATTTGCTCCTTAGAGAATATATTAATTCTTGAATATCATCCATCAGTGCACTTTCTTCATCGTACAAATCCATCTCTTTCACCACCTCCTCTTTATTTTCTGCCTCTCTGGAATCTAGAGCTTTTCCTACAGCATCCATAATACTAGATTCTGAAAATTCAAGTATCTGGTCCAAAGCTTTTTCTATATCTTCATTATTATGACTTGCCTTCTGAGCAAGCTCCAATTCTATCTTCATATCCTGAAACATGGCTTCTATCCTAACCACATGATGGAGCCCAAGGTACTTTTGTAAGCGTGCTACACGCTTTTCATCAAGGAAATCCCTCATTATTGTGAGCTGTTTCACAGACTCACCGTAGTCTGATATGATAGTGTCATTTGTGGTTGCTGAGACATTAGTGGGGCTGGGGAGACGTGCAGACTGCTGGTGATCATTTTCTGTGTGCTCTAAATTTTGCATCTCTTTTGAGTCTTTTTGTGAAACAGCCTCTGAGAGAGGTTCTTTCCTTTGGTTAAAGTCATTGCTGTCTTCTGTTTCAGAAGGTTTGAAATTATGTTCTTCCACAGCTGATGGTTCTTCAGCTTCAGAAGACTCCTCACCACCTTCCTTGACATGTTCCATTTCATCCAGTTTAGAGTCTTCCCTGACTTGTATGTCGTCCTCTTTGTTCCCAGTCTCAATTGTATCTTCCACGCTGATCATTTTCTTTACTTCCTTAGAAAATGCATTTGTTTCCTCTCCCATTTCATCAGTTTTGTAACTAGGATTAGCAGTTCCTGAAATAGCTTCACTTAGTGTTTCTAATTCAAGATTTGTACTTCTAATATTTAGTTTATTACCTTGTATATTTGCAAGTCTTGATTGTGACAACTTTGCACTTGCAGCATTCTCATCTTCCAAAAGCTCTTCCTCTGCTTGTTTCAGATCAGGGTCTTCCTCAGCATCCAACTCTTCAGACTGGAATTCTTGTCTTAGTGTTTTTTCTCTAGCTGAATATGTGCCACTGTCTGAACCCCCATCCTCAGTATGATTAATTCCTTGCTGAGTAAAATTCTCTGTATTAGTATTCTCTGGGGCACCTTTTGATTTTTCTTCAGGGGAGCTTTTCTGAATGCTTTCTTCCAATACTGTTGCCTTGCCAAGGCTTCTTGAAAGCTCTTCTTTCACATCTGCCTCCRAATACTCAGTCTCAATTTCCCATGGCCTGGGTTGCTCAGCTGCTTCTCTAATCACATGCTGATGGTGTGGGTCTCCCTCTCCTGCAGGTCTTGCTTTCATGTTTACCCCTTTTATTTTAGGTTCTTCTTTAAAGAAAGTGGTTTTTGAATTTTCCTGATCAGCCTCCTCTACTTGTTTTAAATCTTCTTCGTGTTTCAAAACTTCTTTCTCCACAGCAGGCATTCCATGCTCTTTTAAGAGGTCAGTATCTCTCAAGTCATTTTGAGATGCATTTTGTGCTTCCACTGGTTTGGCTAGAACATCAACAGAAGGCTTATCCTCTGCTCTTCCTTTCTCATTTATTTTTTCCTGTAACATTTTGTGCTTTAAATCACTTTCCAAGATCTCTTCCTCCAAGGTCTCATCCTCAGTATTCTCCTCCTCTTCAGTTGTTTCAGCAAGTGGCACTCCTTCTGGATTTCTGTTGATGTCACCAAGGGATGGTTTTAAAGGATCTTGCATGCCTTTAATGGATAATTCATCTCCTAGACTATGGAGAACATGGGATTCAGACACAGATGTACTCTTTAGCTCTTCAGTATGTGATTCAGTCCCATCATCCAAGAGCTGTTCTTCAAACTGTTCAGTTTTATTTGTTTTTCCCTTTGAACCAGGATCACCTGCAACTACAGGTTCCTTTCTAAGGAGCTCTTTGGAGAGGTACTCAAATTGAGGTGTTGCTGCTGCTTCTCTTTTACTAATTAGCATTACCTCMTCCTGCTTCTCCTTTGTTTCTACAGATTCAGACCTATCCACATTTATATTGTCATCTGACCTCCTGCTCTCACTGAAGGCATGCTCAAGAATTAATGTATCTGAATTATATTTTTTCTCATAATCTCTTTGGTTATTTAGCTCTGTAGCACCCTTTGCATTTTCATCAGGTTCATTTTGTGACTTAAAGCCATTGTTTTCATCAGCTTCTGAATCCTCTAGGGATACAATTTCTTCTGCCATGAATGACAGCAATGGGATTTCTTCAGATTGATCTGCAAAGTCTTGTTCCTCCTCTGTATAATGARCATCAATGCTCAAATCTTCATTAAAATCATCTTCCAGTGATGTAACAAGGCTAGTCACCTCATCATCAGATACAACAGCATCAGCAGTGGAACCAAATTTTGTTTTCAAGTTCACAGATAGCTCTCTGTTTAAAAGTGTATAGGCATTGACTTCTTCATTCTCTTTGTCAAGTTGACTGGTTTCATCCTGAGAAATACTAGTGTTTTTGGTATTTTCACTTTCTAGCCCTTTTAATTTCTCATGTAGCATTCCTTTCAAGTGCTCATGTGCAATTTGATCTCCCTGAGAGTTTTTTTCATGACTATTTACACTGGGGTCTCCCCCAGTATTTTCAGTTCCTTCTGTAAAAGGACTGTCTGTTTCCTCTGTCATAGAGAGGGCTTCCTGGTCTTCCTCTGCGCTTAGCTCAAGATTGTCCATCTCCAAAGCATGAAGGGGCTTTATTGTATCAACTTCTTCCATCTCTTCATCTCTTTTGGTTCCTTCAACTGTTTTTGTCCCTGGATCACTCGATTCTGTTTCCTCTTCATTTGTTAGAGTCTCTCCTGATGACTTCAAAAGCTCATCCACATTATAATTATCAAAATCATCCCTTCCACCATCAAAACAAACAAAATCTGTTTCCTGAAATGAAAAAAGTGTCAGTCATAACAGACATTATTTTCTTTATTACAGTGATGAGACACAATCCATTTGGTTGATTAGAGAGAAATACAGCGCCAAAGTAAGTATTAYTAGTTGTGCCAGATTAACTGCTTGAGTGCTTAACCAAAACTGTCTTTGAAATCAGTGGATGCTTTGCCCAGGAACCCATAAAAAAATAAATAAAAAATTCAGGACTTCGCCTGTTCTAAGACCTCTTAGTGAGGAACCAAATGGAAGTCAGCAATGAAGCTGATAGTATTATCATATTATCACATGCATCTTTGAAATAAGAACAATTCCATTGCTAAATGACAATGAAGAATTCTTAATTGTACARAGGGAAAACAACTTCACTGAGCTTATTTCATTAGCTAGTCCCTCCTCCAATAGCAAACTCCTCCAAGCAAGATTGCCCATTATACAATTTCTGAAAAATAAATTGGAAGTCATGCAAGCCACAGAATTCTATTTCATAATGGTCTGAATCTGTCTCCACATACAGGCCTTACTCAATCAATTCTGGAGTTATTAGCTATTAGTGCATGAAAACCATGTAATACAAAGTTGAGGGATCAACCCTAGAATCAAAGTGCTAATAGTGCAGCAGATTTTGTTTCTAATAATACTTTAAACTTCTCAAGTTTGGAAACAAATTCTGAATACATACCAGACAGCCTATGTGCAAGCCAGCTAGCAACATTTCTAGAGCTTACTAATTAGAGATATTCAAACAGGTTGTTAGGAGAGAAACATAACATTCAAAATAATAATAATAATAATAATAATTAGTGGCCACATTATGGACTCATGTTTACACACTCATCCACATACATATCTACACAAACATTCCTCCTTCCCTGACATGTATGTACATGTGTGCCACTACGTAGTTGCCAATGTACATGAAAATAACTAAGATTTACTGATACTCCTATTCTCCTCAGCAATTTTACTGAATGCTAAGGTAGGAAGTAGTAAAAAGCTTAATTAAAAAATAACATCCAAAACTTACATCTGTTGGTAATTCTAGCTCCTCATTGGTATAATTATGATTTATTTCAAGTAAATCCTTTGGAAAATATCCAAAATCACTTCCAACCTGCCCAAAAACAAAAGCAAATAAACAAAAGAGTTAAAGAAGCTGCTGAAATCATGAAATTATGAATGAAGTACATGTTTGAATCCTAATTACAGGCACTAGTCACAAATACATTATACTCAAGTATTTCTAAATGAAGTTTAACGCAACAAATAGAAGAAAATAATCAGCAATACCTTGTTTGTACAAGAGTTCTCATGGAAGTTTTATACATATAACCTTCATAACAGCTTTGTGAGGCTGGGAAGTTTTATTATTCCTGCTTTAAAGATTGACTTATATAACAAATTATTAGGAAAGCTGGGAATGAAACCCAAGCATTCTGACTCATATGCACTTTATTTGCTAATCTGTACTCTCCCTRACACCATAGTTGTCTCAAGTATTTTCTTAATTAGTAATCAAAAGAGAATCTTTGACTAGTAAGACTTACCTCCTTGTAAAATACTATTACATAGTAATAATGTAGCCTGTAAATTTGCTCATTTTGTAGTTTAAGGGAAAAGTATTTGAGCAGAATTTAGGAAAATACAAAACTGTACCCAAGTTAATATAATAATCTACAACCTGTTTGCAAAACACACCCTCTATGCAAATATATTATTGATCTTTAGTGACTATTGTGAGTAACAGTTAGTTGCAGGTGGCTATCTAAAAGTAAGGCAACAGCTGAGTGGAAGACAAGAATACCTCTTATCACTCACTGGATAAGATCTACACAGTAATGCTCTCACTTGATAGTTCTGACAAGTGCTGTCAAGAAGCCAATATTAATAGCATGCTATCAGTACTCAGGTTAGATAATCCAGGCAAACAGAGCCTGGCAGACACACCCAGAAGGGTAGGGAGTTCCTAGAGGACCAAAATGTCCAGGAGAAGAAAGTGTTACTCGTTTCCTGAATGTTTTGTTATAGGAGGAAGACAACTGCCAATTTTCTTGAAGTTTATTTGTGAAAAGCACTCAAAGACCAAATTAAAAAGAAAAACACTTGTATCAAAACAATTAGGGAAGCCAAGTTTTGTTACATGGATGTAACTGAAACCAGTTAATCTTGGCTGAAGTTTTCTGAATTTACAATGGCATAAAGAAGAGAAAAATCTTCTCCAGTGGATAAGAGGTATTAGTACTTTTTTGTTTATGCAAGCAAAGTAAGTACTGATATGCTGTGGGATTTGCATTCACATCTGCATTCTATAGTCAAGATTTCTAAAATTAGTCATAGGAGGGGGAACCCCCTCGAAAACAAAAAACATTAACTCCTTCCTCACACACATACACATTTTATAAACATGCAGCAGACTGACAACTAATTGTTAATACTGCAATTCTCTTATGGAAAAGAGATCCTGTATGCAGTTTTTATAGTGCAAAACAATTCTTGGGAATGGAAATTAAACTAGACAAGCCACATCAAAAGCTTATTCCTATGTTACATACTACAGTTCTATTCTAAATTGTCAGATTTCTCTCCACAAACTTCTATTAGTTTTAAACGATCTTTGCAAAAACAAAAGCCAAAGCTTTCAAATAGCCTCCTTACGGACCAGTCTCTGTGACTACCATTATAATTAGGCATCACAATTTGGAATGGATTTAGTGTAATCCAAGCTGCTGACTTCACAAGTCCTCTGCAGTGACCCAATTTGCAACTTACATGGTTTATGACCTATGCAGGACTTGCGTGCCCAAAATTTTATCTGTTCCTCTCCCTATAATTCCTACACTGTAAGAGAGAAAAAAAAAGTCATCTTTGTACCATTATGCAGGGAAAGGAAACATTTTTAATTCTGTAGGTACACAATAGAGGCAAGGCAATATGCATGCCAAGTAACAGGAGAAGAAAAGGTACATCCCTCAGACCACACAGGAGACAGCTTTGCTCTCTTGCCAGCTACAACACCCCAGGGAGGAAAGTGAGGGAGCGTGGGGTGTGTGTGTGTATGTACAGCATCTGTCCCCACTTGTGACAGCAGCCAGCTGTTGCAGATTCACTAAGCACCACTGACCAAGAAGCCAGTCTCTTGCTCTACCTACCTTGCAGATAAAAAACAGGGAGTTTGGAAAACAAGATATTCAATGTGTGTTCTAGTGATGTGGGCTAAGATTAANAAAAAAAAAAAAGGCAGGAGGGCTCTCATCACAGGTGACAAAAACTGTCAAAACATTGGTCCAAGGAGGGGGTCATTTCTAAGTGCTAGCATTGCTCAGAAAGCACAAAAACAATAGGAACAAATCCTCTGAACCAGTGAGTCTTCCAGACATACTCTGTCTTCTGATCTACTTTAAGTTAACTTCACCTTCTTTCCTTTCTGCTATGTTCTGTATGAGCTTTTGGAGAGGAAAAAAAAAACAAAAACAAAAACAAAACAAAACTTAAAAAGGTGATCAGCAGTCAAGTCCATTTATTGAGGCTAGAAGCTGTTTCTTCAATCATGCATCAACAGAAACAAAGTTCAGCTCTTTGCCACAAGGTAAAATAATAGTCTTGCGCAGCAAGAATATGAAGTGTCTTTGCTAAAATGTTTATTAAAAAATAGCAATTTTTACTTGAATTATCTGAAGTAGTTTTGGACCCTGCTAAAGATGAGGGGAGCATGCAGAAGAATTATATAATAAAGTCTGTATCACAAAACTTGATGACTTAAACAGTGCAAAGTGTGTGCTCAAAGAAGAGGCTAGTTTTAGAGTAGGACATGGAACACTAGGCAATGAAAGTACCAAACATGCTCCCTCTCTGCCTTTGTGAAAAACTTGAGTGTTTTTTGGACTTGAGATATTCATTAAATTTGTAACAAAAATCACGCAAAACACTGTCACAGCATTTGTCTTTGCAGTATTAACACGGTTTGGATGGCTCTGCTAAAAACTGCATGCCATGCAATATAAAGAATAGATATTATAGCTGGGTTCCAGAAATTTCACAAGCAAAATATTTACAGAGTTCAATGATAATTCTGCAAGCAATATTATACAAAGTATACAAGACTGTTCATTAAATAAGGATTCTGTTTTGTTAAAACAAAGCACATTTACTGGCACAGGTCAAAACTCAACAATAGCTTGAATAAGGCAGAGTGAATGTGGTAAGGCAAATAAAGCCTAACTCCAACTGCTTTAGATTTTCTGGCCTGGATGAATCCAATATTATCAGATCGTCTCCTTTCAGGTCAATAGTATTTCTCATGGCTGCTCAAAAATCAATTCCATGATTAGAGCTTGTATTTAGAACTTTTTTGGAACAAGCCCCAAGTTCCAGTAGTTCAAGCTTCTCATACACACTTTCCCCTAACCTTTGTCCCAACTCAAGGGAGGATCATCTGTTAGGAACATCCATGAGTTAGTCATAAATAATCCCTCCATCTGCAAGGGAAAAATCAAAGCTTAAACATTATAGTAGAAATTCATACAATAATTTCAGACTATAGACTTTTCATAAAAGATATGATTTAATGACTTCCAATTTTCAAAAAATTGTAGTTGCTTAAGTTGGAGTTATCCCTGGATTTCAGTTTTTGTTATGCTCTAAGAAATGCTTTCCCCCAAAGCTTCAGCAAACAGAAAAAAGCAGTAGGGTCAGATGACACACATGAGCAAACATGAAGTCATGTGATGAGATTCCCAAAGGGGCTGCAGCAAAAGGCAACCTGACTTCCACTGAAATTTCTTCGAATGCAACCTCACAAAGGTAGCCTGTCTGTAATTTGCAAGCAACAGCCTCTTCCCAGCTCCAGGACTCCACATAGCAGGCACAGCTGGTGCGTGTAAATCAAGTTACCCAGCTGAATCTGGCACATGAAGTCATATTGCAGGAGAGAGGGACACCTGCACTATCTGCAAGTGCATGACTGCAGGGTCAGTGGCAGGGTCAGGCATGCCAGTCCCTTATTGACCAGGCAAGAGTAGGCAGGTCTCACTGCTCTGTGGCACTTGCAGCCTGTTTGTTGCAGTGTTAGGACTGGTGCAGAAGCAGCCAGTGGAATTTGGTGGTGGTGGTGTGGGGAGGAGGGGGATTCACCGTCCTAAGAGAAATATAGGAAACTCAGTAACACTAAATAAATAGGTGTTTTACAATTCTTTCATACCTGCTAACTTCAGTTGTTATTTGCTAAAGTCAAAGCAAAAAGTACTTTTAACTCAAACACCTATATGTTGCATTAGCTGCCTATCAGTGAATATATTTAAACTGAGTATTAACTCAGTAATTACTGAAAACTTGTAGGTCTGATCTTACATCTTGCGAACAGAAGATTTAAAATTGGCCCCATGTTACTACCTTGCATCTGAAGAATTGTTCGCCATGAAAACCTGTACTATCTAATTATCCAGAATATTTATGGTACAGTACATGTCAGAAGGGAATTACTCGCGTGATACAATTATACACTCTTCTCCTTTAACCACTTGCTGTAATTTTCTGGTCTCTTCTGTGCTGTTTTAATTGGATTTGACTCCTGCTGAGAGCCTGGCTTGTCCACACCCAGCCCAAGCAGGATAGAGAAAGTGATACATCCTGCTTTTCTCTAAACCACTAGTCCCACAATAAACACACAGGTGTGGCTTTGACCAGTCTAGACCACTGTCAAAGGCAGCATCTCCGGTAGCAGAGCAGAGTAAGAAAGGCTGAAACGAACAACTCTGACTCAAAGAACAAGGGAAGGAGAAGGGGGAGAAAAAAAAGTTAAAAACACCTGTATTGCTGCAAATAATTGCATTATTACACATAGTAAAAGCATTGTTTGGATAGTATGTTACGAATATGAGTGGCCTAGGTA
>NW_028185139.1:1817224-1818392 GCF_003343005.1 Rhea americana
AAAAAAAAAAAAAAAAAAGGAAAAAGCGAGGGGAGGGAGGAACGAGGAGGTGGACTAAGCAACCTCCGGACTGCCAGAGTTTTTGTGGGAGTCTCAGAAAAATAGTTCTTTCTCTGGGATAACTCAGAAGGGATATCTTAGAGGAGTTTTCTGTGGAAAAAACTGCAGGCTTACCCGCAGAGAAGCACTTGCCGAACAGACCTTCCCTTTACATTAACATCACCCTCTCAGATTGCTTAAAGGGGACGACTCAGTTAATGCCACTATTCTGCAAACTACTGCAATCGGTTACTCAACCTGAAAGATGGACTCTTAAAATCCAATATACCTTAATTGTTTTTGGTGTTACTAATTTTTTTTTTCTTCCAGATGTGCATTACAACTTAGATAAAAGGGGGAAGGCAGTAGCTGAATATTAGGATGAGAAATTTATTTAAAATAAACACATTGAACAATCTTTAACAAGATTGCCCAGAGTGCAGAAGTCATAGGTAAAAGCAAGCTCAGGATTAAGCTGCTCTAAATGGGAAGGAGAGCATAGCATCTACTAGGTAGTCAGTRGGCCATCAGTTACAGTGTTGCAATGTGGGGGTTTTGACACAAAAGAAGTTTTCTTAAAGRAGCAACATTCATCACATATTAGCACATCCACCTTCAGAGAACTTAACGTTTGAAGTCTGATACAACCACACACTAACCTCGAGACAAAAGAGCATTCATATATCATTTGTTAAAATCTTAAAGTTTTCTCATAAGAGGCAAAAGGAAGAAGATGGAAAAAAAAAAAGATTACCGAAGGAAGTGCCAACAAGATCAAATGGAATAAATGCTTTGCGGTACTTACACTTCCAGCCCAAAGCTCAGTTGATTTTCCTATTAGTTTGTAATATACGTACACAGCTTCTCCTTTCTTAAAATTTACAAAACGACAATCTGGACCTTTAAAATCCTGCATTGCTTTCCCTCGGCACATTAGCACTATGCAAAGAAGGGAGAAAAAAAAAAGTAGAGCATTACTTCAAAAAAAAAAAAAAAAAAAAAAGAAAAAAAAAAAAAAAAAAAAAAAAAAAAAAAAGAAAAAAATTTTTTTTTTTTTTTTCTTTTTTGGTGGAAAGGATCCCTGCTAGTGAGCAGGGAAGACAACCTCTCTGCACGCACAGCTTCCCCG
>NW_028185139.1:1819047-1885480 GCF_003343005.1 Rhea americana
CCCGGCCGCCATGTCGCCCCCGCCCCCCGGCGCGGCTGCCGGGCGCCCCGCAGCGGAGCCGCCGCAGACTCTGGTCAGCTCCTCGCCAAGAGCCGCGTGAGGGCAGTAGCCGAGGCGGGAGAGGGCACAGCGCTCGCCGCGGCCCCCGCGGGGCAGGCGGAGGGAGCGAGCGCCTTCCCCACGCAGCCCGGCCGTCACGGGGAAGCGCCCTGCTTTGCCGCGCGTCTCGAGAGCGCCGCAGCCGCAGTCCCGCTTCGCACCGGCGGTTGGGGCGTTATTCCGCAGCTCCTGCCGCAGCTGACCCTCCGCGGCCGCTTGCAGCCGGCTCTTATCGCCGSCACTTAGCCGTCATCGCTGCCGACTGCCTTAGCGACGCTGCTCCTGCTCTTATCATATCCTCAAGGTTATTGGTTTTGCTTTGCACACTCTCACTTCTACAGCCCCACGAGCCCCGCAGCCTGACAGCCAAGCACAGTTAATACCGCTCGAGCTCTGAAAAATAGCTATTGTGTTTTTACTCCCCACCTTCCCTCCAGTTGAGAACATTTTAATATTTTTATCACATTATGAAAAGGCATTAGGGCAGAAATTCTCTTCCTAATTTAATCCTGCAAGGAAAGGCTTTGGTATCTCATAGTTAAACTGACCTTAAACCTCTCGCCACTCCTTATAGCCCCATCTATCCCAAGATTAAGGAAACACCCATATGCTTCAGGAATGCAACAGTTCATTTATCCAGTACTACTTCCTCCAGGAAGGTGCCCACACATACGTTTTCCCAAGGCCTGGCACAGTGTCATGGCTGGAGAACACAGCATTGCTGAGAGCCTCCCGGGAGTTTTGTTGAGGCTTCTCTGTTTCACATCCTATAAAATGAGGCAATACCTACTTGCCCTTACTGATACTATCTGAAGAAAAGCTCTAAGAGTGTCTAACTCATAAAATGTAAATGTGGATTTCATCACAGCTTACAACCAGCCTGAGCTGTTAACTGCAGTTCTCTTGAAATACACCCCGTARGAGTTAACTCCAAACATAAGCATAAAAACAGATTTTACTGAAWAAGTATGAAATACAAACATGGCAAAATTAGAAGATTTTAATACGCTGTTGTATATGGACACTAGTATATTCAAGTCATACAAGGTATGAGACTAAGAATGAATGACAAGTACTTTTTTTCTTCACAGTAAAGTTTCTTGTGGCTTAATTCCCATTCTAATCTTTAGGTCCACTTGCTTGTGAAGAAATAGCTGTCGGATTATCCCCTACTAGTACTAGTTATCCATCTTATCTTTATTAAGAGACCAAGATAAAACTAGTGGTGCCTATGATCATAAAAAACAAGTGTAAGAAAGTGAAATGTGAAGAGAAACAAGATCACTTATTGCACGAGTCATTGCCGTTATCAAATAATGAATAGCACGCTGTCTATATATATACATATATAGAGACATGGTTTTACCACTGCAACTGTTCAGAATTCCCTACAACTTCAAGTATTTCATAATAACAATATGTACRCAGCTTTCCATAATGTGTGACACAGCAGAGAAATATTTCATTTAATTTTAGATGTTTTAGGCAAGATTTCCTTCAGTCTTCAACCCTAATCTTGCAAATGTACATTCAGTTTCAAGTATAAGAGTRGTCCCATTATGCACATGGGAATCCAGAGAGCTGTACATGTTCACAGGCACAAACAAAACAGCTTCCCCATCTCCCCTGCACTACCAAATGTAAAACTGATACTCATGAGTAAGACCAATTGTTAAAGTTTACAGAGGAATCAGCAAAGACACACACACAAAAAAAAAGAAAAAAGAAAAAAGGAGAAATATGCATCTACATTATGCAAATATAAGAACTTTCAGAAATAAAGTGGGGGAAGCTGAATACTGGAACTAGGGTATTGCTGTAACAGAACATCAGAAATGTTGTAGGATGCAAAACTGCACTTAAGGAACACAAGTGATCAATGAGACACTCGTGAGGTGCTGATTATAAAGAGTAGACAAAAATATAAAGAAGGTTTCTAGTCAAATTAGTTGGATAAATTAACACTATCTATGAGTTAATACTATCCACAAGCATTACCAAATATTTATGAACTGAAATTCTGGACCTCAATGGGAAGATCACATTCTTGTCATAACACCAGGGACTGTGAGAGGCCAATATCTGAAAGGCTGAAAGAGCAAAGAAAATCAGTAATGTGAGACTTCTGTTATTCCCACGTAGAATTATTAAATGTCATAGTAGGGTATGATACTGAGATTAAATGTTTAGACACTACAAAAAACTGCCCTGCTTTATACTTTTCCCTTGACACCTGTTCCAGATCATAGTTGAAGACAGGACACTGGATCAGATGAAGCTTTCATCTGAGCCAGTGTTTTCACTTACTCACCTTCACCTGGTAGAATTGTTTAGAAAAGAAATGTACATTCTTATTCAGAAAACACGACTTTAAACATACCAAAATACGCAAAGGTTAAGTCAGTTCCTGAAAGTGGCTTAACGAAGCAAGTTCCAGCACAAGTTTATACAACCCAGAACATGGGTATCCTTCAGAGACACCAGCATCACTGTTGCTCTACAGCGCCCAAAACTGACTCGGGGTCCTTTTCTCCAGTAGCAAAATGGTTTTCTAGATTACAGACCCACAGAAAAGTACCGCGACACCACGACCCCTGCCCCTCCCCCCCACCCCACTGCGCAGGCGCATGAGGCAATTTCCCCCCCACACACACCTCCCTCTGAGGCGACGTAGCTGCCCAAGTGCTTCATCGCGCAGGCGCGAGAGGCAGAGTTCCCCGTTTCATCATGGCGGCGAAGCGGCCCAGGTTCAACAGGGCGCATGCGCCTGCTAACCCGGGCAATGCGGCGCGCACGGTGGAAGAGCCTTTGTGGGGCGGGAAGAGGTTGTCATCTCTCAGCCGAGCTCCGGTTAAGCTCTCCGGGGCGGAGGATCCTTGGCGGCTCAGCTCGGATTAGGCTGGCTGCACCTCTGGTCAGGTCGCCGCGTGGCGAGACGAAGCGGCCGCCAGGGTCAAAGATGGCCGCTGGCGCCGGGCGGTGCCACCCACCAGCCGCGTGGCGGGTCCCGCGAGGGCGGCTCGCGCCGCGGCGCCGTTAGCGGCCGCGRCAACGGCCCCTTCCGGCGGGCCATGGACGGCTTCGTGAAGCGGGCGGCGCCGTGCCCCGCCGCGCAGGCGGGCAGCGCCCTGCTGCCGGCCCTGCACCTGCCCTTCCTGCCGCCGCACCTCTACCGGCCGGGTAAGGGCGGAGCGGAGCGGCGCGGCGCGGCGGCGGCCGCCCCCACGGGCCCCTGCAGCGCCTGGCGCTCCGCGGCCTGCGGGAGGAGCTCCCCGCCGCCTCCCTTCGGCGGGCAGCCTGCGCCGCTCCCCCGTGAAGGGAGCGAGCTCCGTGCTTGGAGCCTGGCGGCCTCCGAGGCGCTCCGCGCTGCCGGGCCGCGGTTGAGCGGTAGTGACCGGTGACTCCCGTGGCAGTGTTCACCCTCTCAGTGCCCTCCACGCGGGCAGCCTCGCGGGTGCGGGTGCCTCGACGCTGACGGCTGTAATGTCAGCATCCCCGTGCTGTTCCTCCATTTCTCTGTGTAATGAGCTGCACGTGGCTTGTTAGTAAAGTAAGGGTAGATGAAATGACTGGTAACAAAGGTACAGCAAACCTCTAGCAAAGTTCTTGTTTCAAGATGCTTTTGTAGAGAAACACTTAGCAGAGCCTTTACATCAAATCAGGAGACTTCTCAGCAGCTTATGTGATAGGGCTTACCYACAGTAGCCACAGTCCTTGATATATTTAATCTTTCAATGTTCATTGTGTTTTTCTATTCTAAGTAGTTGGAACCTGTGAGGTTCAAGTAATTTAAATGTTAGCCCAAGTGTGAAGACACTATTGCTGTACTTCAAGAAGCTTCTCTTAGAATAGTGGATCTAGTCTTGGGTAGGTTGGTTAGAGGTGGTTTTATACAATGCACTGTAATAAAAGTGCTGCCAACTTATATTTGAGTTACTGCTTTGCCTACAGCATTCATATAGAAGCTGGTTTGGCCAGCTCTGAACCTTCTTTACAAAAGGATTTTGTGACTTGAAAATTGTTGCAGGGGCATGTTAGATYGTGGCATGCAAATATTACTTAGCCATGGGCTTTGAAAAGATGWGGAAATGGGTTCAATTTTGTGCTATAACAAAGGTGAACCAGTGTCTTGCCCCGTTTATGTAAAAGGGGTATGTGGCCTCCTTCCCATTTTTTTAATCACRAGAAAATAGTTTGCTGCATGCATCTTCCTGTTTTGCTTTTTGTTTTTAATGGGAATTGTTTAGCCTTTGTTACTGGAATGGCCCATTTGTATGTATATATGTGACACTTTAGCACAGTGGGTCACAAGGTCAGTTTGAGATTAATAAGGGAAGAGAAAGGTTCCCTTCCTCCTCCCCCCCCCCAGATATCAGAAAACAATACTAAGTTATCAGAGCACYGTGGTTTTCTAATACCTCTAGGGAAGTAGTGCTAGGATCTTTTTTTCTTTTTTTGATAAAAAGACACATTGAAATAGTAGGCATGTTGTTATTTAAATGAAGACTTTTTGTTTGTTTGTAGCAACTTCCCATGAACACAAATTAAACTTCAGGAAGAGCAAGGAAGCGTGCTTAAGTTATATTCAGGATGCTATGCTACAAAAGCAGTGGAAGAGGGCTGCAGAGTTTCTGACCTTCTATATTGAGTCATTGGAGAAAGACTTCTCTACAGAATACATGAGTCCTTCAGAGGTAAGTGAGTCAACATTCTTTATTGGAATTCTTTTGCAGTTGAAAAAAAATAATTGCAAGAAGCAGCTATAGTACTTCAATGCTAACGTTTGTATTAATCAAATAAATTCCACGGGCTTGATATAGGAAAAAATGTCAAAGATAAGACCTGAAAAGTCTGGAGACTTTCATAAGCTAAGTAAGTTCCTTTATTAAARAAAAATAGAAAAAAAGATCATTGTATAACAGAGAACATACGGATTTGAGCATGGCACTACAAAGGCGAAGACTGTCAGTATAAGCAGCTGTTCAAGTGGAAAGTCTTGGATAACAGGCTGCAGAAAGTACACCAGACTTTGTTATTGGTGATGTTCAAGGCAATATGTTGCCTGATTACTCATTAAAAGTGTGTTGGATTGGCATCTGCACARGCGTGCCACTGTGCTGTGGGGTTGACCAATCTTACTGGGCATTCAGTTGTGCTGAGATCTGACTTCCAGGARTGCTGAGAAATTACTGTAGTCTCTAATGTCCTTCCCAATGGAGTGTTCAGTGCTCCTGAAAAGTTCTCTTGACTTGCAGGCTTTTTTACATAAGCCATTGCCACAACAGATGAAAACYGGGCTTTGTACAGGTGAATTCCATCAGTGGCATATCTAACAAAAGTCATCTTAATGTAGTCTTCTGAAATGGAAAAGCAGTAAATGTGTTTGCCTCTGGCATGCCGTCAGTCAGAGTCTATTTGAAAGTTAGTGGCTTATGTAGGTCTTTACTAGCTTTTCTAGTACCTACAAAACTCCAAACTGGTACTGAGATAGAAGCRGGAGGAAAGGGATCAAGCTGAGTTGTTAATGAATTTTGTATACCCTGCACTTCAGTGGGAACATACCAAAGAAAAGCAGACTTTTTAATAATAGGAGTAGGAACCTTCAGACATGCAGTTTCTGTATGCTTTGCTGAAGTGCTGGATTTTTCATGAGCAGTTGTGAAGCACCCACTGAATGATTGTAAAAATGAACTAGATGATCWTGTAAGTAATTATATCAGTAGACAACACACAGTATTCTGCTTTTAATTTGAAATTCAAATGCATATTTTATTCATATGTTACGGCAGCTACAAGCTTGCTAAGATTGCATGTGTGGTGATTGTTTCCTTTCTTTGTAATACGGTTATTTTTTGATCTTTTTCCTGCCTCACTGATAGATGATTTGGAGAATAGGAACAGAAATTTTGTGCAATCATTCGCATAGCAGCATGAAAGAGTTCAACTCTTTCGCAGAACAGATGAAAACTTTAGGAGTGAAAAGATATTTGAAGGTAAGAGTGTACTTAATGCAACCTTAATGACTTGCCACAAGCGTTCATCTAAACATTTACTTGAGTATTACTGTTTCAGGAAGTTCTACATCTTTTAGGGTGTATTACTGACACTGGAGTCAAAGATTTTTACCTCTGTGTTACCAATTGCATGAAGCTTTTTATGKTAGTCTATATCTACTGATATCTCATTGGTCTATGTATTTGATCACCGTTGCATATTGTCAATCCTTAGTAGTCTCTAGATCTCTTAATAATTTACTTTGAAATCTCTATAAACTGTAAACTGATTTTCACATGTGCCCCAGCTTTATCAGCAACATCTAATTTCATGCTAACATTTGCAAAGTTTTCTTTGTAGTGCTTCATTTGGCCACTGTGCACCTTTCAAGAGTAGTGCATCCCTATGAGTAAGAAGTGCAGCAAAAGGGGCAGGAGACCTGCATGGGTGAGCAAGGAACTCTTGGCCAAATTCAGACAGAAGAAGAAAACACACAGAATGTGGAAGAGGGGACAGGCTGCTTGGGAGGATTACAGGAATGCAGCCAGAGTATGTAGAGATGCAGCAAGGAAGGCTAAGGCCCAGCTGAAATTGAGTCTGGCAAGGGATGTTAAGGACCATAGGAAGGGCTTCTTCAAATACGTCAGCAGCAAGAGGAGGACTAGGGAAAATGTGGGCCCGCTACTGAATGGGGCGGGGACCCTGATGACAAGGGATACAGAGAAGGCAGAATTACTCTATGCCTTCTTTGCTTCAGTCTTCACTGCTAAGGGCAGCCCTCATGAATCCTGTAGCATGGACGTGAGGGAGAAAGTCTGGAGAAAGGAAGACTTACCTGGCTGGGTAGATGAGGGGAGAGCAGTGAACGTTGTGGACCTTGACTTCAGCAAGGCTTTTGACACTGTCTCCCGTAACATCCTCCCAGAGAAGCTCAGGAAGTGTGGGTTAGACGAGTGGACRGTGAGGTGGATTGAGAACTGGCTGAAAGGCAGAGCTCAGAGGGTCGTCAGCAGTGGTGTGGAGTCTAGTTGGAGGCCTGTGGCTAGTGGTGTCCCCCAGGGCTCAGTACTGGGTCCCATCCCGATCAACCTTTTCATCARTGAGCTGGGTGAGGGGATGGAGTGCCTCCTCAGCAAGTTTGCTGATGACACCAAGCTGGGAGGAGTGGCTGATACACCTGAGGGCTGTGCTGCCATTCAGAGAGACYTGGACAGGCTGGGGAGCTGAGCAGAGAGGAACCCCATGAGGTTCAACAAGGGCGAGTGCAGAGTCCTGCACCTAAGAAAAAAATCCCTAGGCACCAGTACAAGCTGGGGCTGACCTTCTGGAGAGCAGCTCTGCAGAGAAGGACCTGGGAGTGCTGGTGGATGACAAGTTGACCATGAGCCAGCAATGTGCCCTTGTGGCCAGGAAGGCCAGTGGTCTCCTGRGGYGCATTAGGAAGAGTGTTGCCAGCAGGTGGAGGGAGGTGATCCTGCCCCTCTACTCAGCCCTGGGGAGGCCCCATCTCGAGTACTGTGTCCAGCTMTGGGCTCCCCACTACAAGAGAGACATGGAGCTACTGGAGAGAGTTCAGTGTAGGGCTACAAAGATGACCAGAGGGCTGGAGCATCTGCCCTGTGAGGAACGGCTGCAAGAGCTGGGCCTCTTCAGCCTGGGGAAGAGAAGACTGAGGGGGGATCTGATCAATGTGTACAAGTACCTGAAGGGAGGGTGTCAAGGGGACGGGGACAAACTCTTTTCAGTTGTCCCCTGTGACAGGACAAGAGGCAATGGGCAGAAATTGAAGCACAGGCAGTTCTGCCTGAGCGTGAGGGGGAATTTCTTCCCTGTGAGAGTGACGGAGCCCTGGCACAGGTTGCCCAGAGAGGTTGTGGAGTCTCCTCTGGAGATCTTCAAGGCCCGCCTGGATGCAACCCTGTCTAACATGCTCTAGGTGACSCTGCTGAGCAGGGAGGTTGGACTAGATGTTCTCCAGAGGTCCCTTCCAACCTTACTGATTCTATGATTCTATGACTAAACTATGCCATCATTATTTATTCACTTTTTAAGTAATTAATATCTGTGTAAAACAGTAGGCCTTATACAGTAGACCCTTGTGTCGCCCAGCTGTTGTTCTTTGTCCATGATGGCCGATTCAAACATAYGTTATTTTGGTCTTCCTGACTGTTTCTCATCTGTGACAATGCTTCTGTTTTTCTTACTGTACTAGTTCTAGTAATCTCTTRTGAAGAACTTCTAGCAAAGGTCTTCAGCAGCTTAAGACTCAGACTTTTGCCTGATCAACGTGATAGGGTAGTAAGACATCCCTTTTTCAGGTGTGCTGCAGCTGGGTAACCAAATGAAAAACTTGGCAAATATGAACCTGACAAGATTTCCTCAGGTCATTTCTGGATCTTCAAAATAGCTACAGCATTGACTAATGACAGGCAATGCTTTTGATAAGTACCACTGGATATAGACCACCTGGGTTGGTGATATTCTACCTCACAAATTAGCAGAARCTTTAGCCCTCTCACTTCCCAGGAACTCACTTAGTATCCCATAGATYGTTTTCATTCATGTTCTTCCAGCATCTTCGGACAGATGAAGAATTGCTTAGGTTCTTGGTACACCCCTTCCCTCACCTCTCCCAGGGGCGTTTGTATTCTTACATTCCTGCATTTTTCTCCAAAATTTCCTATAAAGATACTCTTTGGATGAGAGAATACATGTAAAATGCAATTCTAATTAAATGATTTTACTAACAATGTATTTGGAATACTTTATATGGATTTCAGTAGTTAGGCTCTTTTCTGTCCTTGTACATCTGTATAAAACTTTGCTCCCTTGCTAAGATTCCCCCCATTTATGATGTGAAATGCTGTGGTATGGACTGTTTGAATTGTAGGTCTGTTTAGAGCATGCATTTCATCTCCTTTGTAATGGACGAACAGATGAAGCCTACCAAAACTTGTCCCTGGCAGAAAGCTGGAGATTTGGAGAGCAAACAAATGCTCAGGATAAAGAACTGAAACTGATTCAGGCTTACAGAGGACTGTTGGACTACTGTAGCTGGTCTAAGCAGAAGAATGTCCTGCTAGAGTATAGTAAGTCCTAGTACAGCTTTCTGTACTGAGCTGTAAACTTCAACTTGCTTATTCTTGTGAGCACCATGGTTTGAATTAATATTTTTTTTTAATGTGGGCTGCTCTTCTACCGTTATCTGCATAATAAGGCACCAAAGGGACTTCAGAAGTTCAGAGTACAAATGGTACATAATTCTGTATCACCAGTGATGGTGGTGCTGGGAAGACACACTGACCAGTGAATTTCTTGGCACATTTTAAGGTGTCTTGAAATGCTGTTCTGAAACAAAGTAACATTCCCTTCCATCCTCTCAGGTCTTGTATCTATCCAGTATCACTTAAAACAGTTGCCCAAGGCGTGTATCCATCTACAGCAGTGGCTGTAGAGGATTGTGAAACCCTCCTGTGCCTGAGGGTTTGTGACTGCTGCTACAATTTTGAGTGCTAACATAAAAACTSTGTGTGTTTGGGTTTTCTTTTTAAWGATAGCATTATGTGGGCTGCTACTTGTGCACGGCCTCTAACCCTGCAGATACCTGCTGGCTGTGTGTTATTATTTGCATTGGATCGCTACTTGTTTCTATCAAAAACTCAATACTGAGTTTGATTTGTAGACTTTGTATTGGTAGTGTCTTTTCTTCGAACAGTGTCTCTCATGTCTGATGAGTCAGTTTGGTGAATATAAATGTGAATGCAGAACAGTGGAAATTTTTTGTTGTTCTAATACTGAGGGTTGGCTCTGAGGATTTTTTTTTTTTTAACTTGCTTTCTTAGAAGTTCTGTGAATGAAGTCCTTAGCAAAATGCGATCATCTCAGGTGTACCACCTCTTGATTAACAAAGCTAACATTGTGGCTTTCTGTCATATTTTGGTAGATAAGGATGGATTTGAAGACTTATCTGTTGAACAGGAAATGCACAGTTCCTTCCGGAAGGCAGCAGTGAACTTAAAGGATATCATTCAAATACCTGGAGTCTGGGATCTGTTTGTGAAATGCTGTGTAGATGTAAGAGCACGTTTTACAGATCTTAGTTTTGTGTTTCGTTGTTTGATTTTTTTTTTTTTTTTTTTTTTCCCCCTCCTTGTCAGAGTAAGATATGTTTGCAGGTTTGTTGTATATACATGAGTGACAGTGAAATATTTTTCTAAAAGAAACATGTCTGGTACATGCATCTCATTGGCTTTGATTCAGAGCAACAGCAGAGCCTGTATAGAATACAAACAGGGTTTTATCTATCCCTTGCCAATAAAAAGATGGCCAACGTACGGATTTTGTTTTTAGAGTAGTATTGGTAGAGAAATTGGGACACAGCTGCTTTTCTGAATTTCTGAACACAAATTCTTTGGCAGGACAATGAGAAAGGAATTGTTTTTTTTCTGACTATACTAAACCTTACTTAAAGACACCAAGCATGCAATCCTTCATTTTCTTTTAAATATCCAYTTAGAAATTCTCATCAGGAAATAAAATTAAAATCACTTTGAAATTACTTAATATTTGTAATTATTGATAAGCTCTGACTTACCACATCTTAAGGAATTTTACTAGGTGATGACAACTGCCAAGTTCTCTCATTGTATTTTCTCTTAAAAGACATGGTAGGCTGCTTCAGTGTCTTTTTTCCTCATGAACAAGTGATGGTAATTCTTAAACAGATAAGTGCTAAAGGAATTTTCTCCATAGCTGCTTCTATATGTGAATTTTTGTCTGCCTGTGATAAGAGCAGTAGTGCTAGAGACCAGTAACATTAAAATACACTAATCCTATTCTGTTCTAATCTATATTGTTAGATACAGACTCTGCTACTGGACGATTCTATGGCAACTCAAAATTAGTTGTAGGAGTTTTATTGCCAATATGTGGCAAACAAATGACAGACTTATCTTTTCTTAGTTGTTGGAGTTCTATGGGGAGCATGATGAAGCCCGCSAAGTATTAAGTGAATATGCCTACAACTCAAAGTTTCCTGCTAATCCCAATGCTCATGTTTACTTCTATCAGTTCCTAAAGAGACATGGTGAACCAAAGAAGTCATTGATATCTGTGCTTAAGGTATATATTATGTATATATATACAAGTATATAGTATATAGTTGTTCATGTTGTGTGATGATCTGTTTGTTCAGCTGTGCTCCTGTTACTTTATTTGCCCTGTTACAGTCTCTGTGGCAAGTAGACAACTGGAGGAAAGTCAGGTGGAGGAATGCTGATGAGTGGAACAAGCAGCATCTTTTACTATCTTCCTTCCTTCTGGTAGCTTGAATTCAAATCTCTGTTCTGCTTGTGTAACTTGACACACCACAGCTTCCTTAAGTCAATAACTCTAAGCTCAGAGAGGATGTTTGTATGGTCCAGAAGTCTGTACCAGCAGTTTTGAATGTGACGTGTTGATTTCTGTTACAGTTTGAACTTTATTGTATTTAAGAAGTGACTGGGTACTTGTTTTCTTTGCAATTGTCTAGCAATTAGTTTCTCTGCTTGTTTTCAGTGAGCCATACCTTTAAGCTACAGTACAACCTTGTTACTGTTGACAAAGAAGACCTTGCTATCTTAAACTTTTGTATAGTTGCTTTTGAATCCCCACTTTGCTTGCCCTTGCTCACTGATCTTGGAATTTTTTTGCCAAAAATGTTTTATTATCTCTTTTGCCACTTGATGGTACTAAAACA
This sequence comes from Rhea americana, assembly GCF_003343005.1. Taxonomy (NCBI): domain Eukaryota; kingdom Metazoa; phylum Chordata; class Aves; order Rheiformes; family Rheidae; genus Rhea; species Rhea americana. The sequence continues at coordinate 1,830,878 of NW_028185139.1, forward strand.
CTTTCACTAGGGCAGAAGCTTTAACGCAGCTTCGTAAAGTTGAGACTTAGCCTGTGGGAATAAAATTCTAGTTTYCTAGTGGTTCAGCAGTGGTTTTATAAGCCAGTCTTTTACAAGATAATGACAAATCAAATAATTGATCTGACAGATCCTGAAACCATTATCCAATGCACAGAGCAGTAAAGAGGGGAGCTAGAATTGGCCTAGGAAGACGATACCGCCCTCTAGAGAGGAGATACTGGATGTAGATTTGGGCTGCTTCTAGAGAATGTTATATTTATTATGTGCAAGATTTCTTGACTCCCATCAAGGTATTTCATCTATCATGTCACGGGATAGTGTCACAGAGCTTCAAAATTTGTTATATCAAGGTGTAAGATACCTGATTACTTAATTTTTCTTTAAAAAATACCAAAAAACCTGAAGCTTGTGCTTCTGCCTAACCAAGATAAATCTTTGAAAGCTTTTATATCAGAAGTAATGTCTCTGGTTTTTGTTCTTTTTCAGATTTTGCATGATATTGTTCCCTCTCATGAACTAATGATAGATTTTAATACCATGCTTCAGAAATCAAGTAAGTCTTTAAATATCTTTGCTCTTTTCCATAATGTTAATCTGATATCTAATGATATTCTGAAATTATTTTTATAGCCTTCTGTCTGCTCTTTAAAGTAGTTCTGATGTAAAAAAAAATCCGCAACTTTCAGATCATAGGAACTTAGTCAGCTGCTGCAGTAGGCATTTACAACCTTCTGTAAACAAATGCTTTTCTAAGTTGAAAGACTGATCAAAGCAAAATGTTGTAACACATCTAGGTTATCAAATATATACATACATATATATATGTATATAGGCACACACACGTATTTTGAGGTACCGTAGTCTGAATTACCAGACTTACTGTTCTGYTTTTGGGGTCTCTAATTCCTCTAATTCTTTTCTTCTGAAAAACTGGAGATGGACTTATGCCTTAGATCAGTGTTATTGATCAGAGAAAACCAAAAGAATCTTTATTCTCTTCAAAGGAATTTTACCTTCAGGCTGATAGAAATGTCTTCCAAACTGGAGACTATTTTTCCATGGTGATAAGTTAACTTATCTCTGATATGTAGTTGCTGATGTGAARTGCCCATTTTATTCATATCAGTCCCAGATGTGCTTTTTTTGTTTTGTTTGGTTTTTTGTTTTGTTTCTCTTGATAGCATCTCAGGACTTGAAATGTCGCAGAGGCACAGTGCTCAGTTCCCATGGGCAGAATAAATTGAACAGCAGCTCCAGCTGAGAGCATTGATTAGTGAGCTTTGGAAGCAGCAGCCATGCTGCAAGCAAGGGCAATGTGGGGCGGGCAGGCAGTTTTGTGTGCACCTTTTATATGAGCAATATTTGAGCAGAATGGGAGTAGGGACGGAGTGTCTCCTGATATGAATTGCGCTCTAGACCTGGGAAGTCTTCCTTTACTTCGCCTCTTGAATGAGGTAGTAGGTAGAAGGGAGGAACCATTGGTAATAAGGAAAATAGCAATGTATAGGAAGGGAGGATGAATAGAGGACTAGATTTCACTTTGCTTACTAATGAGTTCAGCCTAATTTAATTTCAGAGAAAAGAAAAAAACGTCGACTGGGGCTAGAGGTTATTTTTGCAGCTTTGGATTATGCTGGGTGGAAGGAAAACGTAAAAGCATGGAGTTGTTTGGCAAGACAAGTTAAACAAATTATAATGTAAGTATGGTATCTCTGATAAAACATACCAAAACCAAACCTGAGTGTGTCTGGTCTCCAGCTTTGGACTCTTTAACAAAATGACAAACTTTAAGTTTGTCTTCCATGCTGATGAATAGAAGAGTGAGCTGGCCTGCTTGTGAGTTTTGTGCTTGGCTGCAGTGTATTAGAGCTAGGAGTGTTGATGTATACAGCTGKTAAAAATGGTGTGATACTCTTTACTTGCAGTTTTGTGTTTGAAGACACAGCTTCAGAGTATCTTGAAATATACTGAGTGTCTTGCTCATTTATGGAATATCACTTGCATATTGTAGTTGGCTTTCATTTCTAAAATGCTTAGTTTAAAGTCTTTATTGTGTAACAGTTATTGGGGTAAGTCTCTGGGWTAAGCTAGTCCTTGAGTTCTTAAAAATTCTTAAATCGTAATACTAACTTGTTGACAAATTTAAAGAAATTCTTATTACTATTGACAAACTGGCACACAAGTCAAAAGCTTACTTTGTTTCACCATAATCTGTGTCACTGTAGAGTCTAGAAACTGCTAGAATTCACCTTCTGCCTCAATAGCATTGCCAGGGATTAAAAAAAAAAAAAAAAAGAAAAAAGTGGGTAGTTCTACCTAGTTCAGTGTTTCAGTCTGCAATGCAAAGTCAATGCATCTGTGCTAGCAGTTTTTGAAACCTGTAGTGAGCAGATTTATAAAAATTCCTGCCCCCTCCGCCCAATCATCATCTCAGCCCAATTTAAACTCTTTTGTAACTTGTTTCACCTTTTTCAAGCTCTGAGAAGCATCTTGACTGGATCAAGCAGGAGTGGAACTCCAGAAAGGACTGGTGGCCAGCCTTCCATTTTAGCCGCTACTTGGCAAAAAGGAATTGGCAGGAAGATGAAAGCCTTGCATATGAAAAAGCTCTGGTGGCTGGAATCTTACTGGGAAAGGGTAATATTAAATATTTTMTTTTCACTCCAGAAATACTGTCTAGTTCTAGTCCTAATGAAATGGCATGCATCTGATCTACACCCTGGAAGAARGATAATTTCATACGTCTAGGGAAGATTGTCCTCTCTGAAGCTGAACATGAGAAAAATGTCCAAAATGGTTTGATATTTGTCAGTGAGACATGTTTCACATAACTTGTTTCATCCTGGTTTAAAGTTCTATTTTATTTGGCCTTGTTGAGCAGTCATAGTACTAGTTATCTTGTTCTTGTTTATAACCTTGAAACCACAGTTTCAGAAATACACAACATGCTCCTGAGTGAATGTTGTGAGGACTATGGAGACTTTACTTGCTGGATGCCAGCCTAGGCAGTTCCCCAGCAAATATTGGAGAGCAGACAGTGCTTACAGATCATGAGCATATAATAGTATAAGAAAGAGGAGGCGGGAGGCCTTGAGTGTAAACTGTCAGCAGTTTAAATAGGAAGGTCGTGAAGATCATAACCTCCTTTGTAGCATTCTTTAAAACACTGACAAAACCAAGTGGAAGATCAAATCAAGCAGCAGCCATTGAGCTAAGAATGAGAAAATGGTGTAGAGAGGATGGCTTGTAGACAAGTTTGGACTTCTGGAGGATCACTTTGTTCTTTGTCAGCTTTACTGTAATGAATACCTTCTGGACTTCATAAAACAATTTCTTATATTGAGAGCTTTTTTTTGTTGTTTTTTTTGTTTTGTTTTCAATAAAATGTTACCAGATGTGTCCTGGCTTTTATCTCTAGATAACTAATAAGATGGTTCCAGTGGTGACTTTCTTTAACGAAGCTATCTATGCTTATTGATGTAAAATAAAGGCTTGTATGAACCTGTATTTTACTTATCCAAGATAATACTTTAATGTCTGAAATAAATGCTTCTTTACACTTTTAAATCTTACTTTCTAATATATCTGAAGAGTAAAATGAAAGAAACATGTGCTGTGTCTTGCAGAATAGGTATATGTTTTATGGATCAAATGAGGACTAATTATTTAAAGCTGCAGTTGTGCCTCTAATGTGCCTGTCTTGGGTTATAATGCTTTGTTACTGAAAAACTTTGCTAAGATGCTTGTTTGTAAATATAATGCCATTTTTGAAAAAGATGGAACATTTTGTATTGGCTTGTATAACTTACATCGCTTTTTTCTTTTTTTTTCCCTATTAGATTGCAAGTACTTTAAATATGTATCACACCAAGGCTGTAAAAATAAGAAGAAAAGATTTCGGACACTGAAGAAATTTGTGAATAAGCACAGTCCTGTCTACCTGAGAATATCTGGTCTTTCAGATTCTTCTATACAAAATTGATTAGACATCCTAAGATTCTCGCTGTACTTTTTCTTCTCTGTGAAACTGGGTTCTGTATCAGTGCTGCTCTAAAACTTCTAGGCAAGCCCTATCAGCTCGGTGCTGGACTTTTTGTGTGTTTCTGTAAACAATTTGGTTTGTATTTATTTTGTAATGAAATTAATTTATGTCGACCCGTAAGGTTAAAGGATTTCTTTTAATGTTAGTCTAATTTTTGTGAAATGCAAACAAAATTGTTTTCAAATAAATCTTTAAATATTTAATTACGGAGCAGAATTTCTGTGGCAGTAGTATAGTAGGGTTGATTCCTATTGTATTTAGATACAGAGAAACTGATTTAAATAGCTGTGGGAATGTAGTTTAAATCCATTCAGGGTTAGCTGCAGTATTCATAATAAGTAGGAGTGTCTAAACCTAGGAATGCTGTATGATGCAGTGAAAAAATATACTTCTCAACCTGTAAAGGTTACATAACTTGCTGCTTATAATTAATTTTCATGAAGTAAATGGAAAATGAGGCCTATATTGTATTCTTGCAGAGTAATTTAGTAGAATTATAGGTAGTGAAGTTCTACTGCAGTTTGTTCAAGTGGATGATGCCCTTAAACATATCCAAAACTACGTTTTAAATGTTATGCTTGTGGGTTGTGTCTGGTTTGGGAAATGCTTTCACTTCCTTCCTAGTAGGAGGGAAGGAAAGGTCATCTCAATTGCATGGCTACAGAAGAAAGCTGGTGTCACGGTGCTTTGAGAGAGCGAAGAAACAGGACTGCCCAAAACTTCACTACCTGATGGAAGAGGTTTGCTACAACCTTCTTGCAGTCCTGCCCGTTACAGTTGAAATACGTGCTGTTACTGTTTCTGGAAAGCAGATGTTAATGTGTTGTTACACACTAGCTGTATAGTTTTGTTTTGTTTTCCTTTTTACTTCAAAAAAAAAAATCAAATACGTGTTTCTGTTTTAACTTTGCAAATGGCAGCTCCATATAACTCTGGTGGATGAACCAGCACAAGGGGTGTCTTGGACAGGGCGTAGTATATGGATGAGAGTAGTTGTACTTTAAAAGCTGAGTGTTTGTTATCTGGGAATTTGGTCTAGGTTATTGTTGAGTTTTGTGAAATGTGCTTTGAGTCTTAAACATGAAGTGAACTGCCTGTCATAACTTCATAATTAATCTAAAAATTAACAATTATCCAAGTGACTCTTGATCTCACTGCTAGCTTAGTTCTGACTCACTAGCAATGCTGCTCAATCTGTAATACTCAGCATTTTGCTGGAGATCTTCCACTCAGTTTTGAGTAGCTTTAGACTGTGATGCTGCACCAGTTTTACAAAGCCGTGTGGTAACAAACTAGTGTGGTAAAACATCAGGGCAGATCCTCTCACTGTATAAAACTTGAGATTTGATCAATATTAGAGTTAAAAGATTAATTGTAACTTAGGGTTTTTCTCTCTTGTGAGAAGTTGTTTTTCCTGAACCTTTCTTTCAAAAGACGAAGATTTCAAGAGAGTAGTTTAGGAGTAAGTATTTTAGAACTGTTAATTTACACAGGGAGAAGGGATTAGCCTCAGGATATGAGCCCTTTGAGTCTTCAAGTACAAAGTCTTTTATAGGAAAAGTGGCCTTCGATTTCAGACGCTTTTTTTTTTTTTTTTTTTTTTTTTTTACGAAAGTGCAAATGACTACTTTGGAATAGTAAAGGAATTGATTGAATGCTAGAGTCCCTGCTGCTTTTTGAGAACTACCATATGATTTTCCCTCTACCCCTTTAGCTGCCTGTGGAGAATGTGTATACCTTGTAGCAGCTGAGAGCCCATCTCCTCTGAGGAAGAAATGGGAACCAAAGCAGCAAAGATCTGAGTAGAGGTGAGGAGAATGAGAGTACAAAGAGCAGTCTGATGCCTTTGAAGTCTCTGTTAACTATGCTTGAAGCTTTCTACTGTGATCTTGGTTGTAACTGTTGTCAACTTTAAGTGATCTCAGACCTAAGCTTTGGAAATAGCATGTTTGCAAACACTGTCTTACCGCAAATCCACTGGGTTAGGGAGAGGAGAGAAGGAATCCCTTGTCTGTGCTTCAGTTCCTCAGAGGATCCTTCTGTAGCTGGTTTGCAGCGAGARGTTGTTTTCTCTCCTGGCGCTAGAGCTGCAGAGCTGCAGTCTGCAAGTGCGAGAAGAGCACAGTCCCAGCTTGGACATAACAATCAGTCTCAAGCATTGCTCTCTCTTGCACTGATTTTATTTTATTTGATTTTATTTTTTTTTAAAAAAAGCTATTACCTAAGGCTGTGGTATTTGCAACTGGGACAAAACTGCACGTCGAAAGTCCTGAGCGGAATTTCCTGTGCAGATTATTCAACACATGCTGTATTTTCAAGCCTGTGTATTGTCATTGAATATGGTAACTGCCAGTGGATGGGAACATTCTTTTTTGGCTCTGTGTTCTGCAGTTTTCTTATGAATGGTCCTCCTCATCCTGTGTACAAACTTCTGTGTTTCTTTTATTATATATATTTTTTTTTCCATGAAACAAACATCATATACTTTACTACTCTCTTTTATGCTGAGGTAAGAAACTTGCTCAGGGAAACCACATCTTCTGGTCCATATACCCAGTATATATTGTCCCTCTGTTATTCCACCTTTCATTCTGGTATTTTTAGTATTCAAATTAATTTGATGAAGATTTACACAAAACTGCAATTCATTTTAGCTTTACCCTTTGCTTTCCCTGTTGTCTCATCCCTGTTTGTTATGTTGCTGCCTCTTCTTTCTTGTTTTAAAAATTCATGTCTCACCACAGATCAAGAAAAGTGAGCTAATCTCTTGCTTATAAGCATGTTACTCCCCTTGTGCTCTGATGTCTCCCCGCCTCCCCCAACACACACACTTCACCTCTCCTTCCCCCCAGTTTCTGAGCAGCTGTTTCATACTGGAAACTTGAGTAAGACTCCCCTTATCTTTCGGGGCAGTGTAAGCATGCTGTCAACACTAAAAAAATGCATATCTGTTACCCTTGGATCRGTCCCTGCTGAATCAGAGGACTGCTGTGCTTTGTGCTGGTTTAACTTCACAGTTGCGTGTTTTCAGTAACCGGTGTTCTGATCTGTGGTGGTAAATGGCAAGTTCCACCGAGTCCTGTCTCGCTGCGTTTAAGGAATTGCTTGAGATGGCATGTTGGCTGAATTCAAGATTGCTCACTGAGGAGTTTTCAGGTAATGTTAACAGGCTCTACGGGAGGCTGTGTTATGCCTTTGTTCAAACTTGATTGAAGCTAGAATAGCTTTCATACCCTCTTCAGAGTGAGTAGCAAGGAATATTTTTGCGTCCTGAAGTATTGGAAGTGCAGGTCTTTATGAACGTAAATGTTCCGAGTGCTTGTCTAGAAGCAGCATGTTTCCAGGAAAGGGAGAGAAGGRCTTAAGTTCTCTTAACAGAAAAATTTGATCTGGTGAGTAAGTTTAGTTATCCCCAAAGAGCTCAGTAAAGCTAAAGGAATGAAAAGCACAGAAACTTGAATGGCTCTAGTTACAAATGAGGAATATGCAAGGATCCTAATTTGTCATCCTTGCTGTTTGTTGTGATTTCAGAATGATTGTACAATTGYAAGGGGATACCACAGAAACAGCTGTATCTTAATGACTGTAATGTATGAGAGTAATAGAGTTAGACTAGTATTTGAGGGGATCCACGTACTTGAATTTTAAGTGCTTTATTTTGTGACAGTACTGAATCTTGCAACTGGCATATTTTCAAGTCATTGAAATTTGAGCAGAGACAGTGTTGTCAGCAGACGAGGTGCCACAGTTTAGAGCTGCAGCAAAATAACGATGGTTTAAAAATCCAATGGTATCTTTTTATTTATTATTTTTTTTAACAAAGAGATGAATAGTCACAGAGCATTTCTAGCTGTCACTTTGCACTGGTTATTTTACTGGAAATCTAGAACTGGGAACTTCATTTTCCCCATGAGACCAGTGGGAGTAAGTGATGGTGTGTAGGGAGAGGGGAAGGAGTTTTAAATGAGCAGAAGTGTCCTTAAACATGACATTCTACCTTCAGCTTCCCTTTCCCCACTCTCTGTCCCTCTGCTCCATGGAGGAAGAATGATAAGTAGGAAGCTGTGGAAGCTGCAAGAAACTGCAGAAACAATATTTGTGCATTGGCTATGATCATTTCTCCCAAGATCTGTGGGGAGGAGAGATATCTAATTGGCAATTTTACTTTTTAAAGGCAGTGGCTMGAACACTCCCCACACCATGTGTTTTCTTTATGTTGAGGAACAGTCTGGATCATGAAGCATGTCTGAAATTATTTTTCCCCCGAGTGGTTGGTTCAAGACTAGCTGGACATGCCTAAACATTTTATCAATGTTGTTCTACCCTAAACAGCAATTAGATTTTTTTTTCCTAAGCTGAGATTTTTGTAACCTTGAACTATATAAAACTTAGGCAAAATGATTATGTGAAGATGGATTTTCAAGTTACAAATAATGTTTTCATGACTCTTTCTGGAACCACTGTCCCTTGAAATCACTACCTGCATGTACTGTTAAAGTGCTATGCAAACTTTAGTGGTCATGTGTTAATGAGCATTAATGAGAARAGAGCTTATTTCAAGTGACAATTTCTCGAGGTGAAAAAGTTCTGTAATGTTGAGTTGCAGGAATTGCTTGGTTCCTTGCTATTGCTTCAGAAGCAATAGAACAGATTGCAAAGCCTTGTTCTTTAAGTTCTTTTGTACAGAACTGTTAGCGACTAGGTGCATACTAAAGCCTTTTCCTCAATAGAATCAGACCTGCTGTGTTACTCCTATAGCAGTAAAGAAGTGCACAACTCTCCTGTTCATTGGATTGCTTGGGCTCATAGTTTGAGGAATGTGCTGCTGTTTTAAAGTTGTCTCGTGATGTATACAGCACAGTGGTGATGAATGTTATGGATGGGTGTAGGTTTGTTGCTGTGTCATGAGTATTGGTATGTATGTGAGAGGAAAACACTTGTTTTTTGGTGAAGTGGTAAAGGATCTAGGTTGCAGTCAAAGGGTTCTCTGCTTTGGGAAGAGTGGGGCTAGAAAAAGGTGTCACTGTACTCAACCTCGGTTTCTGAGAATATGTACAGACATAATGCACTTACATATGCAGCTGATGCTGTCCTTAGCGAGCTCTGGAGGGAGCTCTCTCAGGCAGCTCTCCAGAGAGGAGGTGGTGGGCAGAAATCTCATGTATTTTTAGATATCAGTTTAGCAGCACTTGGGTCAAAACAGCTAAAATCAGTTAGCTTAAATACAGAGTTACTGCATAATATCACAGATGAGTTCCAGTTGTTCAAGTGCCTTAAATGTGYGTTTTCTGCTTCACTATTTGAACTTCTTTTCAATTTAACCCTAAATTTGCAGCTGGATTTGGAAGTATCTGCAATGTGTCTAAAGCTTTCGGTCTTGAAGATACTTGTACCTATGGGCCACTTCTGCCTTAATTTGGTGGGTTGTARGTGTTTTTTTTATTATTTTATTTTATTTTTATTTATGTTTTTTTATTCCTAGTCACAAGGTGAGAGTCCCTGATTAGTCTTTATGAAACCAGGCCCAAGTCTGGTCCATTGTAAAAGTAAAGTAAAATGTTATTTAACAGCTGAGAAGGATTCRTCTTCTGTTTTGTAAATGGAGAGAGGAACAGATTATATATAGGTATCATACGTTTGTATTATTTACTTTGTGTCTGTATTTCTTCATGAATGATTTCTGAGCCTATTTAAGCTGTAGAATTGGATTTGTGAATGCTTCTAGGGATATGAGAAATGTCGGGGGAGGGAGGTTCAGCAGTGTGACGTGTGAAATACCAGAGAGGCAGTCTGGAGGGTTTCTCTCCAGCCAAATAGTAAACTCAGAGGGACAGAGAATGTAGGCAAACCTGAGCAAACACTGAGCTCTGCAGCTGGCAAATAATAAAGCACAGAGGATGAATGAACTATACCGTGAAGAGGTTGAGGATTTCTATACATCTGACCTCAAGAAACCTCCAGTGGAGAAAGTGAATGTTTGGCCATGCACCCGTGGGAGCAGCAGCATCTCTGGAGTTTCCTTTTCTTGCCCAYGTGTCTTTGTTTGCCTCTCCTTTTTATGCCAAATAGGCAATCTTCTGGGGCATCCTCAGTGCCTGGATTATGGGCCGCCTTTCCAGCCCCCTTTTCACTTGGAGTTTTGCACTGCCTATGAAAACTTTGGCTGCTGTGACCAGGAGAGAGACAACAGCATTGCAGCAAAATACTGGGAGATCATGGATTATATTGACTCCCAGGGGCAAAAGCTCTGTGGAGCATATATTAAAGATATCCTGTGTCAGGTAAGGCAGAAAATCAGTGCCTGCATCCTACACTTCGGGCTGACCATGGGGGTGGCTTGTGGCTCTGATTGTCTTTATAGCTGTGTCACTGAAAAGAGGTGTGTGGGGTGGAGGGGGATAGTGAGCTGTCATGTCAAAGTGATGATACTGATCCCCCATGTGCGTTTTGTGAAATGCTTTGTGTAAGGCACCTCACTCTGGTAYCTGGCAATATACAGTGACATTTGATAGCAATAATGATTTATGGAACATTGCCCAGCTCGTTGTGATGGGAATCTGCCGCCCTGTTTTAACAAAGGGAAGAGTTGCAGATCAATATTTATTTTCTATTGTGCTTGCCCCTGCTAGGTGCTGGATGGCCAATTCTACAGGATGAAATGACACGAGAATTATCAGGCAGAGTACTTGGATTCCTAGGTACTGTGAAGGATCTGTTAAGATTGGGTTTCTGCCTAGGATGCTCTAAGCATTGTGGTTATTAAAATGAAACAACATTTAACAGCTAGTGGATTCATCAGTTGTATTGTACAGAGGCTCCAGTTGCCGCGTTTCCTTCAGTGCTGCCTTCACACTGCCCACYTGGCTCACAGGAGCAGGTTTTGTGCAGTGACAAAAGACCAAGGGCACAGTTCTTCCTGGCCTCTCTCCTTAAAAAAGCAGAACTAGCCTACTTTGACAACTGTGTTAGTCATTCAGAGCAGCACTTAAAGCATGCCAGAACACAAAGCAGCCAAAAGACACACTCTTAACAAGAATACAGAAAACTCTTCTAAAAATTTCCTTAGCCCTAAAATTTTCTTTGTTTGTCAAATGTGTTGGATGCTGACGGGATTCTGACATCTCCTTGGAGAAAAATAATTTTTGGCATCAGGGCTGGAAAAGAGTAGGCTCAGGGTTCTCTTTGTCATTTTACAGTTGGTAAACCAGAAAAAGGTGCCTTATAGTTCCTAGCGGAGCCACCAATATTCATGTTAAGAAGTTTTTTTGCATGTTGCAGGTAGATTAGAAACAGAATAAAAATGTGACAATTGCCTCTTCAGACTTGCTCACTCAGCAGACATAGTTTAATTTCACATCTGTTGGAATTGTATTCTATAGCATATAAAATCATTTTCTAAGTAATTAATTAAGACTTTCATATCTTTCTGGAGTAAGATTGCTGTAAAGTATTTGATGGTAAGGAGCTTGTAATTGTGTTGTTATGTCATATTCTTGTTCAAGTTAGTGACAGCCATGGAAATAAGGTTGGGTTCTTAAGACAAGTGTTATTTGGCTKTTGAATTAGTGGAGCAGCAAAAAAAAATCTACCACATAGTCTCATTTTAGTGATGTCACTTTGCTGAATCTAATTGTTACTGGTGATTTTACTTGGAGGGAGTRGAAAATGGTGATGGATCTCCATTGTATCTTGTTCCACAGTAYCCTAATAATTAGTGGTCATTACCTGTGACATGTCAACACATGCTTAGTACCACATCAAATACCAGAAGACATGCATATACATTATCTGCATGTGATTCTGCCAAGTGCTTATTACTGTGGTGTATGCCAGGAGTTCAGGTAGACCAGTCTCAATAACAAGCACTTTCTTGATGTTGTTACTATGGAACCTGGGACRTGAAGAATTAAACACAAGCATGGACAGATGAAAAAACATTATTAGTTCTTGTGTTCTGGACAAAACACATATCAAGAAAAATATAGGTGCTTGTTGATTAAAACCAGAATTCATACTGTTTGCTCTAATGTTGTGAAGATAATGCTATTTTGCATCTTTTCGGGAATGGAAGTAGTAGGGATGCCTTCTAACACAGCCACAGCAGCCCATTCAGTCATGAGTTTCTTCAGTGCCCAAATCAGTGGGCAATAAACAACAGTCCAACTTTTTTTTTTTTTTTTTTTTTTTTTTTTCCCTGTCCCCTGGTGTGGTAATGAGTGGTATGCTGTGAGTTGAACAGAGGAAACTGTTTTTTGTGACTGCAGCAGCCTCACTGGTCCTGCAGAGCCCAAGAAAGAGCTGCAGAATGCCCCTTGGTCCTGTAGCTGTGTGCTTCTCTACAGATGGAAGATAATTAGTTTGGGGATGTGTTCAGGATCATGGGTTTCCTGCTGTCACTCTAAATCAGCTGTTTCTATTAAAAACTGACTTGAAGATGGATCTGGATTGTCTATAAGGCAATCTGGCTCTGCTGGTAGAGCTACTTCAGTTTACACCTGACAAGATCTGGGGCTATATTTGCCAGTTACACTTGTTATAAATGTTTACAGGTTTAGAACCTAGCCCTTAGCTGAGCTTCTCCACTAATTCAATCCTAGGATTTAGCCTGGAAACTGAACATGAAGCTCTGAAAACCGCCTGTAGCGCTCCCAAGGAGATGCTGTAAAAGTTGCATGGCTGCTGAAACTCCCTGGACGCACACCTTGCTAAATGTACTAGAACCGCTGTATGGCCACTGGCTGAGAGAATGTTCCTCTGCTCAGAAAGCAGCCTTGTTCAAGCTGATTGAAAGCCATGATATAAGCATGTGATAGGAGCCTGGTGCAGGCAAAGCAACACATTTTTTAAGCCAATTTTAATCTGAGGCTTGACYTGGGATTGCTTGAATGCATAGTTTTAGTCTATTGTATCCTGATTTGGACCAGTAGGAGACTACTGCAYGTACAGGTCACTGCTTTAGAGCCTCTGTCTCCTCAGCTGGGGAGAGTCTGGTGTGGTGATAGGCAGCCCCAGCTTTGTAATGTAGCATTATGTGGTTCTACAACGCACTTATTTGCAACAACTAGGAAGAAATCGGATACTCTTGCAGCAAAACTATAAAGTGGCACAGAAGCATCAACTTGATTTTTAGCATTTTCTGCTTCTTCTGCTCTATTAAGCAGTTGGATTAATTGTACCATTTCATGCACACTAGAGTGAAATGAATGCAGACAACCAACAATTACTGCAARGCCACTTAATCCTGGGAGTTTACGTCCACCCTGAGGAATGCCTCTACCTCGTGCGTTTTGCCAGAATGTATTGCAGATGTTCTTTGCCAGAGAAATGATGTGTGGGAAGCTGAATGGCTGGAAAAACTTAGCAACTGCTCAGGGGCTACGCTGTGAGATCATGAACTGTAGGAGACCCTCATACCGCAGACTGTCAGCAGAGTGGAGATGACTGAGCTCAGGAGTGCTAAGAAAATGCCCCATCTCAGAGGAAGCTGTTTCACTGTTGGTAGTAGCTCTCATCCTGTGCTGGGAGTTTGATTCTGTTCTAACTACTGCTGAAGTAAATTAATAATGTTTTCAGATAACTTAATAAAATAATCACTGCAGAACAAAACGGAAAACAGCTTTAAACTGCAAGTGAACTGTGGAGACTCAGGTGGAATGAAGAACATTTCTGCAGAATTTAGCTCCTTCTGTTTTAACTTCTGCAGCTTTGTGCTAATTAATATAAATAGGTGGGATTTTAATAGACATATTTTACAGAAGTTCTGGCCTAGGGTTTTTGCAAGATGAGGAATTTGAATTTAAGCACAAATTCAAACACAGTGCATGATCTTCAGTATTTAACTTGTATTTGAAAATATTGCCCAAAGTGACTGTTTCCAAAGATCATGTAGAGTTAACAATACCTACATTAATTGCTTAAGATAAGATTTAATTATTCCAAATAATTTTAAATCTCAACTATARTTGACTTTAGTAATACTTTACATATGAGAACAGAACCATTGTTGTACAGCATCAGGACAAAGATTCAATTCGCTCAAGATACTGTCTGAGAGCAGCCAAAAGCTGTTGGAGGAGAGTATAAGAGGAGAGCAAATACAAGTACTTCCCCAGAATATGTTCCCAGCCTCTGATCATGTTCAGCTTAGGAACTTCTCAGGCTGAATGCAATTTCTGAGCATTTAGGTATTGTCAGTGGCTTCTCTTTCATGCAGTCACACAGACGCCCCTTGAACAGATATACATCTTCAGCATTTATGGTTATTTTAGACAGTTTCACCTCCATTTTTAATCTAGCTTCYAGGTTTCTCTGATGCTCCCTCACTTTTCTRCTGGGAGAAACAGTGAATAACTGATCCGCATCCATCCTCCAATGTCACTTGTGATATTTATGGACTTCTGTCAGACTCCTACCCCAGTTTGATCATCTYTCTTCAAGATAGCTCAGTCCCACCTTACTTAACTGTTCTGTACCTTTGTGGCCTTTCACTTGTAGTTCTGTCATRTTGCTTTTGAGAAGGAAACCAGATCTGCATGGTGTTGAAGGTACAGGTCAGCAGGTACCTGTTTTGTTCATTCTTTCTTTTCTAACATTTGATTAGAGCTAAGTATGTGCTTAAGTAGTTTAAAGAAGTAAGACCCTAAATATATCTGGATAAGGCAGTGATGCCAACTGACTTGAAGGATACAATCAGATTTGGCATCCCACTTTAGGAAGGGGGAAGTCCAGGGAGGAGCAATTGGGGTGACAGACACATAGAGAACACCATCTGAGGAGGAAGAGTGAGGGAAGTGGAAAAGATTTGGAAAAGATTGAAATACGAAGTGCAAAAAGTTGCTACAGGGAGGGCATGAAAAAAAAATCTTTCTGTTTAAGAATAGGATACAAAGTACCTGGYTTAAAATCTAGCAGCAGAAACTAAAGGAGACTTCTAAAGCTAAGGGTACTTATCCRCAAGAACAGATTGCCTGTTGCTTTCTTAAACGTCTGGTAATGGAAATTCCACAGCATTCCCTAGACAAAATTCTTTGGGGAATGATTTAGGTACAGCTGGTTGTGCTTTGGTAAAGGAAAATATTACCAGCCTCTGAATTCACTTTAGTCATATTCTCTGACTTTCTACTACTCCACTTCAAAGATGATTTATTGTGTTCTTTGTCTAACTAATCATTTTTTGTTTTATTAATTGATTTGCTTCCATCAAGGTATCCCTGCTTCTCCTGGATATGTGTATGTTGCCACGTATTTAGCTTTTTTTTTTTTTTTAACTTCCTAGGAATGTTCTCCATATGCTGCACATCTCTATGATGCAGAAAACCCTCAGACGCCTCTTCGAAACCTCCCAGGACTTTGCTTTGACTACTGCTCGGAATTTCACTTCAACTGCCRCTCTGCTATCAGCCTGCTGACTAGTGATAAACACATCCAGGAATGCTGTGAGACAAACAGGACACRCTTCTGTAACCTCCTTAACCTACATGATAAGGACTATTGCTTCCCCAATGTGCTAAAGAACACAGCCCTCAACCGTAACTTGGGCTCGGTGGCGGAGGGCCRCAAAGGCTGTCTCCAGCTCTGCCTGAAAGAAGTTGCCAATGGCCTGAGGAACCCGGTTCTGATGGTCCATGCGAATGACCATACTCATCGCATGTTTGTAGCTGAACAAGTGGGTGTGATCTGGGTCTATTTACCTGATGGCAGTCGGCTGGAGGAGCCCTTTCTGGATATCAAAACTATAGTGTTGGCTACACCATGGATAGGGGATGAGAGGGGCTTTCTTGGGATGGCTTTCCACCCCAAGTACAAGTACAATGGGAAGTTTTATATCTATTACTCTTACATGGATAAGAAGCAAGCGGAAAAGATCAGAATCAGCGAGTTAAAGGTTTCAGCATCTGATGTCAACAAAGCTGATCCACACTCAGAAAGGTAAAAGTTCACATTGAATGCTGCTGTATACTGTGATGAGAAATGATTTTCCTGTCCTTGTCCTCCTTCCTTGCAGAACCTGCACATTCCCAATCACTATGCTTTAGGCGTGTGACCAGACCTGTTATGAAGCTACTAGTGGCAAGGTAGCTCAAGGTCACGTGGCAAACTAGATGGAAACAAAACTGAAACTAGAACCAAGGGTCTGGACTCAAGGTTTTCTTCCAACTCCATCTTGTACTGTTGCGTTTTAAAAACCATTATGTTACAACTTTAAGCCTTATTTGGAATTAACATCTGCCCTGATGTTGCTTTATACTGTAGGAAAGCAAACTGAAAAAATTTGCTGGTTTAGAACTCACTACAGGGGATGTTTCATTTATGGTATTATATGTTCATCTAATTGATTTGAAATGTGCCTCTCCCTTCCATTCTCCCTATCTCCTCCCTCTGAGAGAGAGAGAGAGAGAGAGAGAGAAAAAAAAAGCTAATTATCAGTCATGAAGAAGAATTTGTTAATAGTATGAACTTATTTTGAGTTTCACAATCACCATAGACCTCAAAGATGCTTCTAAAGCTCTCAGATTCGCCCATTACTCTTCATTTCAGAAAACAGAACCCACTTGTCACAAGCAAAGTTTCAAGGCCAACWGTTCCATCTAGGCAAAAGCTTTGTAGACTTTAACCTTGTTTTTAGATGAGTTTCGGTATTCTTACGCCCAGAATGATGAATGAGTTCTGTATCAGAAAAGGTGTTGATAAAGCGGGTTGAAGCCCTAGTTCACGGGCTGCGAAATGGCAGAGAGGCCCCGGTGCTGTATGGTTTGTGGGAAGCGTGTTTCCTCGAGGGACTCCATGCTGAAAGGACACCTGCTAGAAAGCGTGCAGCCAGCCTTGTGCTGCAGGCTCTTTCTGTCAGAAATAGGATGCAACTCAGCCCTTGCGCTGTATTTGACAAAGCTGAAAAGTCTATACAGCTGGGAAACTTTGTTTTCTTTTGTAAAACGTGTGATGCGGTGCTTCTGCAAGCTAACCAAGCATTCAGTAGCTGCATGTGGAGCTATTTCTCTTTTCTTTTTAGGAATCTCCTGGAGCTTGAAGAACCAGCTGCTAACCATAATGGTGGACAGCTACTYTTTGGTGTGGATGGTTATATGTACCTATTCACAGGGGATGGAGGGAAAGCTGGTGACCCTTTCGGAAAATTTGGAAATGCTCAGAACAAGTAAGTAGCACCTTGAGCTGGTGCACCCAGAGGTAAGGTTTGGAGGTAAGAGAAGATGGAAGAGCTAACTAAAAGAGCTTCCCGAAAGTGCTTTTACATCTACAAGTCAGTCTGATGTAGTATTTCAGAAATTAGTTAAATACTGCATTTTGAAAGCTGAGAGGACCCAATTCTTTGAGAGGAGRAAGAGTCTTTTGTGACTTAAATGGATTACAAGACATGCCAGCTATTGGTTTATTTCTGCAGAACAGAGAATTTCCCTTCTGGAAAGGGCGAATATGGAGAGAATTGTTTATACTTCCTCTTGGTTCTCGTGCTGGGGTTTATAAAACTGTCTTTATCTGCTGTTCTCTTTAGGAGCACCTTGCTGGGAAAAGTCTTGAGGATTGATGTGGATGGAAAAAGCCCAGATGGAAAGCCTTATCGCATCCCTCCTGACAATCCTTTCGTGTCTGATGCCAAGGCCCGCCCTGAGGTTTATGCTTATGGGGTCAGGAACATGTGGCGCTGTGCGATTGACAGAGGGGACCCAGTGACAAGGAAGGGAAGAGGGAGGCTCTTCTGTGGGGACGTGGGGCAGAACAGGTTTGAAGAAATAGACATCATCATGAAAGGAGGGAACTATGGCTGGAGAGCGAAGGAGGGATTTCAATGCTACGACACAAAGCTTTGCCGTAATTCTTCTTTGGGTAAGGAGGAATTTTCTTGCAGGAGGCTTCTTAAAGAACACTTATTGTACTGTATATACTTAATTATAGTGCCATTTTTTTCCAGTGAAGCTAAATAATCTAGTGTTGTATGTTGAAATGGAGTTTGTTTACTTGTTAAGAGCAGAAATCCCTTCTCTTCAGTCTTAGAGTTTTGGGGTGTGATGGTGTCCTGTGTCTTCAGGGAACTTCCTGTCATGCACTGTACTGATTGAGGAGGCTAGGCTCAAAGCCTGCGCCTCTTTGCAGACAGTTTTCCCGGAAGATAATAGATTGGGTTTAAATACAACAAGTAATACTTTGTTTTCTCCAGAAGCTCTGAGCCATATCTACAGCTAAGGCAAGGGGATGAGGCTGGGGTTGAGATCCTGAAACAAATCCTATGGAGGGGGCAAAGCACCCCGGCAAGTAGGACGCCGCAGCAGAACACCTGAAAGCTATGCTCTGCCTCTGACTGCGTGTGACYGGACAAGCTGCCTCTTCCTGCCTTTGTGTTGCTCTCTCTAAAAAATAATGGATGCCACCAGTTTTTGTGAAGATCTTGGAAAAGGACTGTAAAGGAACTGGGTATTTTAATGTTCCTTAAGCCACTGGAAGTAAACACTTGGTCTCAAGCTCATGTAGATGATTCTGAAATATTTGTATGAACAGCCAACTGTAACTGTGGAGCGAGTGATCAATGTTTCTCCTCTTCAGTGCTGGTATCAACATGGTTATGTTGTTCTAAAATAATTCTAATAGTGATCTGAGCCTCAGCTGATAATGCACCTACTTTAGATTTTGCTGTTAAATCACAYTTTGAATTAATTACATTTATCCTCAGCATTAAAGATAAACTGTTTCTTCCAAAGGAAGAAAGTGAGGACAGGACTAAAATTCTGTGGGATTTGAAATTTTGCTCCAAGTACAGGATGAATTCAATTTTAATGTTGTCAGAGGYAAAGCCTTTACTTTTTATAAGTCTCATGACACATCTTTTTTTGTAGGTAGTACATTTATGCGTGTTCTGTGCTGAGAATGACAGCAAACCCATAAAGGTGTGGCGTTGACTTGCGATTGTTTGATCGCATCCTCTTTTGTAGAAATGCTGATATCTGCAAAGACAATCTGTTCAAATGACTAGTGTCATGACATATGTATAATATTTCCTGCAGGCTTACTGGATATAGCTTACTGGATACAGAGAATCTTGGTCCTATGCATTATGGAAGTTCACTGATCAAGCTTTGATGAGCTACAYAGAAAACTGCTTAAAGGCCTGGATCAAGTCCATTTTGGAGTAAATATTTGAAACCCCACTGAAATTTAACTATGCTGCTTATTCAGCTATACCAGTATTTCTAGTCATTTTTGTGCCCATCAGTGTTACTGATAATTTTTTTTTAAATGCTCCTTAAATGTATTTTTTTCTGMTTTTCATGCATATACATTTAACAGATGACGTTCTTCCAATATTTGCATATGGCCGCAATGTGGGGAAATCAGTCACTGGAGGTTATGTATACAGAGGATGTGAATCACCCAACCTGAATGGCCTCTATATTTTTGGTGATTTCATGAATGGGTAAGACAGAATTATTTTCTCTCCAGCTCCCATTTTGTACAGATATTTTCCTTGCCTGAGCAGAATAAGCATGTCAGAGCATCCTGAAACCTTTGAGCTGGAGTAAATGAGAAATCCAGATGTCTGGGCATTAGATTAAGGRCTCTGTTTGACCATTATAATGACATTCTGATTGGGGTCTGAGCTTCCTCCAAGTTAGGGTCCTTAAGATAGTGGGTTTTTTGGCTTGTTTTTGTTTGTTCAGGCCTGTTTAGCCTTAAAAAAAAAAAAAGCTAGTGACCGTTCAGAGTCCTAATTTGCATTTTATTTCAGTAACACGTAATTTTGGCAGGTTCCAGATTTGATAATGGAAACATAAAACACAAGGTTTTATTTTTTCATCTAGTCGACTTATGGCTTTACAGGAAGATGAGAAGACAAATAAATGGAAGAAGCAAGATATCTGCATTGGTAACACGAAAGCTTGTGCTTTCCCTGGAATGATCAGTTCTTATAGCAAATTTATCATCTCATTTGCTGAGGATGAAGCAGGTAAGGTAGCTCAGTAGCCATATCTTTACTGGAAATTGTACCCCATTAGTTTTGTGTTCTAGGGCAAATTGTGTTGCAAGTGAAATTATGTTGCACTTCATACATGCTACTGAAGAGCGGGCACTGCGCTACAGGTTCGTAGCTATCTTGGCGTGGCAGGTAGGGTTAGTGTGTGGTTCAGAGATGTCTGCTGCCCTGTGAGGCTCTTGCAGGCGTGCTTGATGGAGGTCTCAGGAGATAAATCCTCATGTGAGCAGAGTCTGAACACTGCGGGTACACAGAGGAGTTTGAACTCGTGTTTGTTTCCAGCTTAACTCTCCCTTTGGTGCTATTTATGCCGCTCCATTAAGGAAAAGGCTATATCAATACTGTTTTTTTTTTTCTAGCACTGTAACAGCTCATTCTTACTTGAGTTCTTACAGTTTGTCTGAATCTCTCCTCTTTTCTTAGTATAAATTTGTCAGACTTCACAGCAACCGCACTTCACTTTGTGGGTTATAAACCAAAGCTTCATTTGAGGATGAAGAAAGCCACTGATTTCAAAATTTAGTGCAAATATCTCAATGCATGGGATTACTGTGGTCATGATGACTAAACTTTCACCAAATGCATAGATTGTTCATTTTTATGCAAGTCTCCTGACAAAGACCTATGCAATGCAAAGTATTTGCAAACTCCTTGAGAGAATCCAGATGTGGTTTAATAAGTTCTGATATTTCACAATTCAGCAGAAAACTACTTTTTTTTTTTTTGATGAAAAGGTCATATCTGATCTTGCTTGCATATTCTGTCAGAGATGCAGGCAGATCTAGGAAATGTGGCTTTGTTGTGAAATRCATACATACATACAATTTTTTTCAACATGTGGATGCTAAATGTCTCTTCTACTGTCTTTCTTTTTAAAACTAGTGTGGTACTGTAGTATAATTTGAAATGCAAACAATAATTTTGCCTTTTTTTTTCCCCCGAACTACAATAATTTGCCTGGATACTGTACTAGTGGCTGCTGAAGGGAAGACATGAGGTGTGGTTGTCCTCAGGCACCATTAGTAATAAGAGGCTTCTGTCTTACCTGGATGGCCAATATARCTCCTGCTGGATTTTTTTTATTATTATTTTTTTTGCTATGGTTATGAGATGGCTAAATATTTGTTGTGTGGTTTTTCCCTCTATTTGTAGCTTCTGGCTGCTTCTTTGGTACAAACAAGTTTTTTAAAAATACATATTTATGTAGAAGAAAGTAACCTTTTAGAAGGTCATTGACATGAAGTAATGAAAGCTCTGCTCGTGTGTTGTGCTTGATATAGGGCTGCTAGTTCTGCATAGTACACTGCTGAAATAGATCTTTCTGTGTCCCCAGCAGTCTGCCTACACTGATTAGGGTGAGACCAAAACCCTCTCTTCGCAAGTAAGACATTGACTGAGGGGCTGACGGAAGGGATGTTCTTTTCTGACTATGTGAATTGGTGGAAAAGCCAGGGAACAGAGGGGGGTGGAGAACAAGGATGCAGCTTGGGCATTTGCATCTGAGGATTTTCTTCCTTTTTTCACCTCTCTTTAGGTGAGCTGTATTTTATGTCTACTTCTTATCCCAGTGCCTATGCACCACATGGATCTCTCTACAAGTTTGTTGATCCTGCAAGGTTAGTAATTGAAAGGCAGTYTTTCTGTGCCAAATTCTTCTATAATCACCATGTGTTGTATAGCTATCACACTAGATAAAGAATACTAAGTACTRCCAATATACAATCTTAGCAACCGACGCATCCAGGCTTTGGTCTCTGTTAGCTGCTGCACATCTGCTTCAACTTTATTAGTTTCAGTGAAGTTATTCCACACTCATGTCTCTGCACCCAGAGATAGATCAGGTTCAGACATCTTAAAGGTCTGGAATATTAAGGATCAAAATAACGTCTGCTTGTTTGCATGTCTAAAGTATAGCACAGTGGCATTTTAAAAAATGACAATCCATATCCTTCAGGGTTGTGAGGTATGTAACATTTTTTCTGCACTTGAATGAAGGACCTTGAAAAATTAAACAAAACTAGTTTTGCCACAGCAGAGAGACTTCTCTCTTCTGTTTTACTTCATATTGACTGGCATATGTCCCTTTCCATCATAAAATGCAGGTCTGGGGTGTGAACTGTATCCTTGCAAACGGACTGGTAACGTGAAATAGTAAAACACAGTAAAAGGCTGATGSTATAGGATAGCATGAAGAGAAATAATTACGATCTTCAAAGCTTTTGCCCCATCTTGTAAGTTCAAACCTAGCCTAAACTRCATAAGGCTGAAATTATTTCTATTTCACTAGCAACCTAATGGAACAAACTGATGGTCTTACCAAGCATCCTAGCATGGCTTGATTTTCCTGCTCAGATGTGCCTGGGAGGTTGTCCTCCAGCCTTTGCAAGCAGGCGCGGACTGGAGTGGGCCGTGCGGAGACGGCGACTTTCTGCTCGTGGATGTGTGTGCAGCCTGTTGGTGGGAGAAAGCTGGTGCTGCTGATCCTCACGCCACCCAGCATCGCTGTACAAAGGACTCGGATACCCTGGCGGGCCACCGTGGCAGTCTCCCTTGCTGCTAAAGCAATCTAAATGAAAAGCAGAGGTAGAAAGCTTTACTGAGGCCAGCCTCTGAGGCTCCCCCAAGCTCTCGCCGTTACACGGGGAGGCTAATGGAGTTTGACAAGACTGGCTACGAGTCTTCCTCAGGCTGGGTGAAAGGCTACCCTCTGCTGATCGCTGAGGTAATTGAGAAGTACCGGGAGGCAGGTTCTTCCATGACTTACTGYCGTTTCTGACTTGACAGGACGACTGTGGGGATGACTGTCCCTGACTGCATGCAAGGCGAGCTGGCTCACTGGAGTCGTCACATGCCCTTAAGAACAGCCGCCTGCAAGGCAGATGAATAACTTTGAATCTTTGATTAATTTTCCATGTGAAAACCCTTCCCCCCTCCCCATGGAAACTAAGGGAGAGTGTTAGCTCCACTGTAGAGACTCTGATGAAGGTCTTACATTGACAAGTATTAAAGCTGGTGGTGGAGGAGAGAAAGCTGTGGGAACACTTCTTGCAGGTTAGGCAAATCAGTGAGACTTAAGTCATCTAGTGAAAACTTCAAAAATGCCTGTATTTGTGGAGATCTGGAAAGACAGAAGATCACTGTGATGGACTTTGATTTTAAAAAAGAGAAAAAAAAAGATAAAAAATGCAGTCCACAGATTATCTGCAAGCCCTCTAACAAAAAGTAAAAACTAGTGGTTCATGCAATGTTCAAATAATAAGTGGAACATGAAAACAGAGTTTTCCAAGCAAATCTCCCCCCCCCCTTTTAAGCAGTTATTGCTGCTAAAGTCTATTTTTACAATAAGCATGCTTATGTGGTTTTTACCTTCCCAAGCTTTTAKCTTGCTAAAAATCATTAAATGAATTTCAAAATGCCCTGTAAAGTAAATGAAGTACTAATGTGCCTATTCTGTTGTTGATACCTCAGACACTAACATCATGAAGGAATCAAGTAATGTTTTCTTGAGAAGGTAAATCAAAAATTAGGYAGTTCACCCAAAGTCTATACTGAGACAGTAGGAATAGTTCTTTGAGTCTTTTACTGTAGATGATTTTGCTGTGACTACTTGAGGAGACTTTTGTCTTTAACAGCTTACTGTCTGTTAGGAAGCCTTTGAACTGTGTAAACTGTAGTTGACCAAAACTTAAGATTTTCATCTTAACAAAAAATAAAAACCAAAAATTGTGAGCTAGTCTAAACACTGAGATTTAAGCATCCTGTGTTTTATAAATAAAAGCTCTGCAGCCCCTGTGTGACTGCTTAATGCTCCATCAAAACTATCAGGATGATAAATCTCGCCTTGCTCTCTGTAAAGGGGGGGGGGGAATGCAGCTTTTTGTTTTACAAGCAGCCTGAAGAAGCCTTTCCAGAAGGCTGCCTGCCTGAGGACGGCTGGAAGGGCCGTGCAGTAGTGCACAGTGTTACCATGACTCCTGGGGGCAGCAAGCCCCCGCTGCCAGCAGTAAGGTGCTTTTGTTGCTCTGAAGGGCCTTCTGGAAACAAGCCAGTTCCTCCTTGTGCTTTTGGAGCTTTCATATTCATCATTTCTAGAGCAGGATCAGGCACTTAATCCCTTGGCTCTCTGGAATTTATTCTTGTATTTTCTGGCTGCCCTTGCTGCCTTCGCCCTGCTGCTGCTCTGTTCGGCTTTGCCCTGGTTTGTTTGGTTAAGCACTTAGCAAGGTTGCACTTGCCCAGGGTGTACAAAGCGCTGTTAGTTCCTGTGGAAGCTGAGCTTGCTTGGCCTTGGAGCAAAACAAGTCCTGACATCTCGAGTTCCTTGGTTGTACTCTGGCCGCCGCCTCATATTATGAGTAGAGACTTTCCATTTTTTTTTCTGTGCAATTTAATGCTGTTTATAGGATTCCTCTGTTTCCCTCCCGCTGTGAGCTATGGCTTGGCTGACTGGTTCCTCTGCGACACCTCGCCGATGGGTGTAGTCCAGCCCATGCGCTCCCTGCTTTCTGCCCGCACTTCGGCGCGCACCTTGGCAAGGGTAGTAAGCCATACAACCAGTGGTGGGACCAGCCACTGCCCCCTCCCTGAGGGCAAGCCTGTAATTTCGCTGTGGACCTCACAGGAAAACAGAAAGCAGCAGAGCCAAGTGTCCCCGCTTTAAGTTTCTCTCTCCAGCAGTGCTCTGATTTGACCTTTGCCTGGATTGGTACCAAATTCCCTCAGTCAAGAGGAGAGGGAAGAAGTGTTAGGTGGTGCTTAAAAAAAAAAAGAAAAAGATCCTGTTCTACAATCGTGCCTAAATTAATAATTAATAGCCTGTCCTTTTTTTTTTTTTTTTTTTTTTTTTTTTTAATTGAAATGGTGTGGAGGAAACACTTGGCCATTTCCCATGTCTGAAGGAGAGTGCTAGTTAGCTAGTTACAAGAAAATACAACGCCTCAGGTCACGCTTTGCTCTGTGCCATTAAGCATGGCAAACTGGAAGAGCCTGTTTTTACACGTGTCTTAGAGCAGTTCCTGGGGGGGGGAACAGAAAACAGTGTCTCCCACCCGCCCTTCCTGTCACTTAACAGGGGAAAAGTGCGTGAGGTGCTTTTGTACTGAGGAAGCTGCCCGGGAATATAGCAGGAGAGGAACTCCAATATGGCTTCTCTGCAGCCATCGCTTCCTCCCGGTTCCCCTCCCTTCTCGATGCAGCAGTACCTTACAACCAGCGCAGCACCCTTGGCAGGTTGCGTTAACTTTCGTGAAGCTGCATGGGAATATTCTGCTGAATGGGCAGAAATCCTTAGGCGGTACTGCGAGCATGCAGAAAGCGCTCCRTCACTGACCGGCCGTGCGCGCGTGAACGTGAGACGCCTCCCCTTCAAGGTGGGATGCAAGAGTCCGTATTGGTGGGGACAACCCAAAGTGATTTGGAAGTCTGAAGTATGGCGTTAGATCAGCGAGCTTCTGGAAATAGYGACCCGCTGCACCACCAGCAGCAGGGACGTGTAATTGAACACGCCTAATTAGCGTTCTTGACTTAGTGGTGGGCCACAAAGAGTGTTGAACAGGACATGCAGGCAGGTCAACATCCCACGGCTAACCACACTAGCTGTCAGTGATGAAGAAAGAATCCAGACTGCATGATGGCATGAAGTTGGCCAAAATGGTGGTAAAAGAGAAACTTCAGGATTCCAGCTGCTATTAGTAATCAGACTGAGATTTCATGGATTATACCTCTGCATTAGGCTCAAATATTCCACCAAAATTGTACTCTAGCTGCCTATGTGCTTTTATGCCTGTTCCAGCATAGACAAACAGCATGGGAGGACTGATATGTGCCTCTGGAGCAAATAAAATTCTAATGATTTCTCAGGTATCTGCATATGTCTTTCTGCCTTTTTTTTTTTTTTTTTTTTTTTTTTTCCCCAAGGAGAGCTCCGCCAGGGAAGTGTAAATACAAGCCTGTCCCAGTGAAAACAAAGAGTAAACGTATTCCATTTGCTCCTCGTGCAAGTAAGTTGTTAAGTTTTATTGTTACTGAGAAGCAAAACTGYCAACAGTCTTAAAGGCATGTGGTTGAAAGGGTTAGTGATCTTTAAAGCACTGAGCAGAAGCAATCTTGAGGTTAGATAATCTTGCTTAATCAATGCTTCTGTTGTCTAGTAGATACAATGGCTTCTTAATCCCCATCATCCTAAATCTTGTCAAGCAGCAGGACGAGTGGGCATCAGAAGGGAATGGATGGCTTTGATTTAGGTGTTGGATTTCGACTGGGAAGTTCTGAGTGCCTGTCCCAGCTCCTTGACAGCCTCCTTGAGTCAAATAATGTAGTCCTGCCCAGGTCAGAGCCCCCTCTCCATAAACCGAGGGGAGTTAATATCCCTTTCTCCTGGCCTTTTTCTGTCCTAGGACCTAAGCAACTCGAGCAGGAATTGCCTCTTATTATTGAGTAGAAGCAATGTTTAGTGAGGTGAAGTTAYGTTTTCTGGGATTTACAGATATTAGTGTAACATGAATAATTCATAATGTTAAGTCAGCCAAAGAGAAATATGCATACTTTAATCGTATTRTTTCTGGACTTATTTTCCCAAATATATATTAATCATTTCTCTTCTAAAACTAAGCAAATTTTACTTCTAAGGCTATGATAGAAAGAAAGAAGTCCAAGTCCCATAATAGAAAGAAAGAGGTAGGCAGGTTTACGCTGTCTGTATTTCTTTGCTTAGAATGTGAGATGTTTTTCTTAGTTGTAGCTCTAATAAGGCCATGTATCAGCCCTGTTTCTGAATCGGCYTTTTGCCTCAGAGCAGGGATGCTGAAACAATTAATTGCTTTCCTCAGAGACCATTCTTGAGCTGCTTAATGAAGCTTCAACAACCCAGCCTCCTGCAAAATCCTCTTCCTCCACTGGAGTCACCCAAGCAGTTTCCTCTAAGAAAGCTAAGAAGACCTCAACCACCAAAAAAAAAGCATCAGCAGTGAAGCCAGCTTCAGCTGGTAGAAAGACACAAAAGAACAAAGCTGAGGCTAAAAATCACAAGCCAAAGCAGAAGATGAAGGTTAGAAAGGTTTCCAAAACTACTCCAGCACCGTCCTTGGTGAAAAAGAACTCCCGCCTAACCAGAACCGAAAAGCTTCCCCGCAGAAAGAAGCAGTAAATAAGGAGAAACTGGTGGAGAGCAGAGAACAGATTAAGGAACAGTTTTTGAAGCTGAATGAGGTCTCCCCCAAAAGCAAGTCATTTAGAAGATAGTGACTAATTTGATAGGTRGAAAGAAAATTTTCAATGGAGACCAAATTATGAAGAAAAAAAATCAATCAATTTGTTTTGGCCAATGAAGTTTCTTGGGGCAAATTCAGTATTGATCCTGGCGCTTCTCATTAATGTCAGTCTGTGCGTTCTATTAAATTTAAACAGCACCAGTGTCTTAATAGTGACTTTCTTTGCAAATAGTGTTGTGAAGTCCTTTTCTGACATAAGTAGTTACGAGAGTCTCTGATAAACGCTCACTGGTGAGATTTAGTTTTGTTTGTCTATGGCTAACGTGCACCTGCAGCTTTCAGAGCAGTATAGCAGGCTTGCTAGTAGGTGTGCATCTTTACTACAAGAGCATGAAATAAAAGTGTTGATGATCTCACCTTTCTTTCGGTGTTATTTTGTAGTCCTGAACACTGAATTTCTGCTGAAGCCAATTTTAAGAGTAGTTGCCTTTCAGMTCATGATGACATCAGCAGTGATTTTTGTTAAATGGTAGTTTCTTCAAGTTACGGATCACCTGCAGATCCCACAGGATGCAATATGGGCTAGAAATGTCCAGCAAATAACACTCTCTTTTGGCGCGGAGGGGACGGAGGAAAAGAAACGAACCCGCAAACCGCCCCCAAAAGGCCAGCTACGACTGGGCCGTTGGATTGAACTATCCGAACAGACGTTTTGTGTTGGATTCTGTCCTCCTATGTTCCATGACCTTATAAGTTCCTGCGTATCTTACACCTCTTGTATTACACAAGCTGCAGGAGATGCTTTATTTTTTCTTCATATTCCCCAAGGAGCAGAACTGTCCTGACTTCACTGTATAGCTGGTTCAGGCAGCTGAAATAGCTCCAGCGTGCAAAACTGTTCCACCCCGACTGCTAGTGCTCTGTGTGCGAGGGGTAGGGGCCACGGCCATACCCCGAACGGCCTCGTTTACCCTTTGGCACTGTGTGGGGAAAAGCACCGTTCGCTGGGGCTGCAGGCAGTGACCGGAGGGGCAAAGACATCGCTCCAAAGGCAGAGGGAGGAATGTTTGCCCTGGACCATCTGCAGACTTTGTCTCCTCAGGACTTTAGAAGGATCTCTTACTCAACACTTGAATCTACTGATTTCTAATGCAACAGATTTGAAGCTCTGGRTTCAGAAGCTTAGTGCATCTCTGAACACAACTTTCAGAAATCAGTGTGTCCAGGGGCCGTTACTGCGCAGTTCTCTGCTGCTGTGTCCCTTCCTTTCAGCACAGGGTACAGCCAGCGTTGGAGCTGGAGCCCGAGCTCGTGAGATCGCCGGGGCTCAACCCACCTGGCCGTAGCTGTGTTCCCTGGTACACAGAGCACACTGTGAGATTAATTAGCATGGGGATCTGCAGGGGGAATTAAGCAAGTGAGGATGACTGCCACTAAAAGGGTTATATTATTTTTGGTGTAAGCGGGGGAATCCTAAACCTCCAATGTTCTTTTCCAGAGAAGTATATTTATTTGACTTGCAGAGCCKCAGTCTAGCTTAGCCTGTGTCAGCAACTCGTACCCTTAGGCTAAGATGGAGCCAAAACAAACTACATCAGTTTGCAAGTTCAACTTAAAATGGAACTGCTTCAAAGTTACGTTTTCTCCTACTGCCACCTTCTGGACTCGCCTGTTTGGGCCGTAGTGGTGCCATTAGGCGAAGTTTGATTTGAAACGGTGCAACTGCTGTGCAGAATAACAGCCCAGGGTTTCCGAGACAAGCTGCTTGGGACGGTGTAATCGACAACCAGCTGCAGGAGTCTGGTCAGCAAAACGASCCGCAGGTGCAAGGCAAACGCCTGCAGAACAACCACGCAGCTCAGCGGAGCAGCTTACCGCTTTCTGGGGGCRATCCACAGTCCTTTCCGCCAGAGCAAGGGGGACTAGAGACCTCAACAGCTGCTGAAACCCMAAACATAAAGAAAATGGGAGCTGCCAGGTAAGGAAATGTAGTTTCAGCTTTTCCCTGTGTCCGCCAAACTGCGGTCCTAGCCTGTTACGGTTCCTCCCTCCTTGCAGAGGATCCGTGCGGCTGCTGAGGGGTGATACAGAGCTGTTAGGGGAAACGCAAGGAGCAGGAGGAACGCACAAATGGTCTGCTGTCCACGTAACCCAAAGTCTTCGTCGACGTAGAAGCTGGGGATGTTTAATGAAAAGGGAGTTGGAAGTGGCCAGCCTCAGGTGGTCTCGTTAAGTAGCATCGCCTTTACCACTCCTACTCTCTCCCATCACGGCTAGGTGCTAGTCCAGCTCTAGCAAAGCCTTAAAGCTTTCCTAGGGAAGGGAAAGACTAAAGGGAAAAAAGAAGAATGAGCATGGAGAAAATCACTGACTGTGGGAGATAAAGCTGGGCGAGAGAATCGTGGGATCAAAGCGTTGCTTGGGAATCTGCGTGGGGGATCCTCACCCCCGCCCGGACGCGGGGGAGGGTGGCCGAGGAGCCTCGTGGCGTGGGCCCGCTCCCTCCGGGCGGCGAGGAAAAAAACGCGAGGCCCCAGCGAGGATCGAACTCGCGACCCCTGGTTTACAAGACCAGTGCTCTAACCACTGAGCTATGGAGCCACCTATCAGTTCGAGCGCCGCGGACGGGTGCTGAGCGCCGCGCCGCGCCGCCGGGGGAGCTGCCGCGCGTGGGCCCCCCCCGAGCCGCGCGTGGGGCCCCCCGGCYCCGTCCTTTGCCTTCTCCCGCGAGCCGGTCCTCCCGCTGGAAGAGCCGCCCGGGAGTGAGGCGGGTGCTRGTCCCGGCCAGCCGCAGCCCGGTCCGGTAGCGTTACCCGCAGATTCGGGAAACAGCGGCACAACCTACAGGTGTGTTTTATTTGTTTGTTTGTTTGTTTGCTTTCCTTTCCAAAATGAAAGCTCTTAGGCAATTTAGAGATTATAATCACCTTGGTGTTGTAAATCTCAGCTTTTGTGAAACCTGACGGTGTGGAAAAACTGTGGTTTAATTTCCTTGCAAATAAACCACCAAGTAGGTTGGCTAGGATACGAACTCTGCTGCAAGGTGAACAGGCGTGGTGCAGCCCTCGTTTCCCTTTTCAGTGTCACAGAATGATGAAGTTTGAAGCTGCTGAAGGTTTCTCTTCCTTGCGTAAGAAAGCCGATCTTTCACGTCCAGCTCTCGTCTGTAACAATCTGGGTAGATGCCCAAAGGTAATTCCCTTGAGACTGGAAGGGAGCAGAAGTGTCCCAGAGCTTTCCTGGAGCAGGACCCCGCGGCCGTGCGGTTGCTCCGCTCCCCAGTCGGTCCCTCCTGCCGTGTGCCGAGCGCTTGCTGCGCGGGGGCTTCGGGCCCGCTAGGATTAGGCCAAGAGAGTTTTTAGAGAGATAGCAAGATAAGATCTGTATCCTAAAAAAAAAAAAAAAAAAGATTTTAATTCTATTTCTGCATCTGAATACAAAGATTTAAGAATTGAAGCATTTAGGACAATAATACATCTGTTTTGTCTTCAGGCTGATGTTACTACTGTCGAAAGCCGTTAGGTGGAACCGAAGTGCTGTGTGAAAGGAAGGGGAGAATACCGACCTGACAGACTTCAAATGCTAAAAAAGGGGCTTTCGGCCCCTTCGCCTGGCGCCCCGGGTCAGCGCGGAGCCGGGGCGGGGGGCGAATCGCGCCTGTTCGGGGAAAAGCGCGGTGAAAGCAAGCAGGCAGSCCCCTGGCAAACCGCTCGGCTGACGTAACGTAGCTTTTTCTTTCGTACAGAAGAATTTTGTACTTGACCTTGGGTCGCTCCCAAGGTGAAAAGGAATAATTAAGGCTATTCGAAGGAGCACACAGAAAATCTTCCCCTTCCTGAGGACAGCTGTTAAGAAGGAGCAGGATGTGAAAGATATATCCTAGGCTCTGTCTGCTCTAAGGAAAATAGGATGGTTAGTGTAAGGTCAGGTGCAACCTTGCCCTCTGTCCGGGCTAAGGCTTTTATCAAAAAACAGATTAGTTGCTCCTGACTAGCTCTCTGCATGTCCGTACAAGCTGTCAGAGCAGACGCGTTTAACTGCTGTTYGTAAAGCTGGTGTCAGTCACAGGTGTCCACCACGTTGCTGTGAATTTATATCCATCTCACCGCTAAGAGCAGCGTGCTGATCTCATGCACGTTCGGTGTGATTGTTGCCATACCTCGTATTCAAGTGCCAGCAGGAGAAGCAAACCGGAGGAAGGACCCCTCGTACAGCTGGCGCCTGAGTTACCCTTGGGATTTCTGTGGTGCTACAGTCGTCTCTTCTTTAAACTCCTTTGCCTGGCTATCCATCRGCTCCCTGCTGAACTTGGTTTTACTGCTATTTAGCAGGATTYGTCCCTTTGTTCCACCAACCAGCTACCAGCTTTGAGCTGCAGYGGTAAGAAATAAATAGCAGCGGCAATTTTCTCTGCAAATGTGGTGTGCCTCGTAACAAGCTGTCAGTCTCATGTACCTTTGTCCTCTTCAAAGCTGACTCCTCCAATTTGTAAAGAAGATACGAGACTCAGCCACCAACTGGAAGGCTGATCATGTGTCGTGCTTTTGCACTTTAGACTATTTAGGTTGGGAAGATTAGAGGCTTAGGGTATTGGAAGGAAGAGGAGGCCCAGAAGAAGGCTTCCTTAAAAGAAATGGTTTTGGAAAGAGGAAGGGGGCCTGGAAAGAAGATGATGAAGAGCCTGACCAGAGGAAAGAACCTGGGAGTGRGGGAAGATTGTGAAGATGAGGGAACTGCACAGAGACGAATTCTGGGGTATGCCCAGTGACCTTGGCCAGTAATKCCTGAGCATGAACTGACACAACTTTCTGCCCAACTTTCCTGGACCAGCAGAGATCTCCTTGCCAGGAAKGGAAACTGAGGCACAGTGCAGTGTGGGGAGTGAGTGATTTTGTGAGATAATCAAGTAGACTAAGGTCTCTAATCTCGTTGGTTCTTAAATGAACTCCAGTATCCAGTTCTACTGTGGGTGGTCATCTACTCTATTCCACTCAGGAGACTCTGCTGCGCTACATCTGTAGTGGGAAAGATGTGATCCAGGGTCATGGAATGAGAACTAATTTTGTTTATTGAACTTGAGAAGTGTCATTCCGTATTTGCATCTTTTATTGTCATTGCAATGTTTTTAAGAAATAGATCAATAYAGTTAATTTTAGTGCCTGGGCAATACAAAGAGGAACAAGCCTCTATTTTTCAAATAGTTACTGTATAGGACATTTTTGATACAGACATTTCCATACTATAATTACRTCTTGGTGACAGCCTGGCAAACTTTGTGGAGTATGCTTTCTGTTAGGATGGTTAACAAGATGTTAGCTGGAGCAAACAGTGGCCCTTGTAATGTAGGCCTTTCTTCTTGTCTTGAGACAAGRTAGAGAGGGCCTTCTGGAGACCACAGCCTTTCGTCACTGCTCATCTGGTAGGAATTCAAACTGAAAACCTGGCGAAGACGGAAAGCAAGAGATGGTATTGAAGTAGCTTTTTAAAACTGTTTCAGTTTTAAGGTTAGGATTCTGTTTTGAAAAACGTTGAAGGGATCTTTGGGAATGCAAGATTGTACCCTGATTGAAACCTCCCCCAACTCTTTGTACTCATGCTGTTTTCGTAGCAACCTAGCGTTCTTTCAAATCGAGCCGTACCAAGTGCGAAGTGCAGTCCGCTCTGCCTGCTGCATGCAAACACACGTAGGTATCGCGTATCTGTACCTAAGCGTGTCAGTAAGGAGCCAGGTGGAGTTGCACTGGGAGGACCAGGATGCATTAAGTCACTTTACACAAAATCAGTGGGACCACGGTGAAGCTCAGAAGAGCCTCGAAACTTCACYGCTTTCTTAGCTTAGCTTCAACCAGGTTTGACCTGCCATTGCCTCTGTATCACCATGGTGTTTCTAGCAGAGGACAGGTTTCTTCCAAGCAGTCTTTTGTACGTGGAGGTGTATTTTGGACAGTAACACACAAGGGGAAGTAGTAAGAGCTGATATTTAGCGCTAGAATAAAGTACTCACAACAAGTTTTATGAGAGGTGCTAATTAGAATTAGATGCAGACAAAAACCACCATTGGATCCCGTGCAAGACTGAATGCTGAAGTGTAACTTACCTTTGGCAATCGTGCCTTGAAGGTTTTGGCCTTTGGAGGTTGCAGTGAAGTAGGCTGCTGTTGCAGATGATTAATATTGCTTAAAACTGACATGCATTACATTCATCTGCAGATTTTAAGATGTTCACAGCAGTGAATATGTGGCATTTTCCCCCCTAAAAATAGAAACACAGGCATGTGGAAGTTCTCTGGATTCCCTGCATTTTTTTTTTTTGCAGTCAGACAGTGGCCAAACCAGCAAGGGAATCCAAGAATCTTTGATTAGACTTGCTCACTTGCTTCACATATGATTTAAGATACAGAGGCTCTTTTATAGAGGTTATTTTTYCATCAGCTCCCGTTTGAGGGCATCTTCATTCAAACATCTGTCCTTGACCTCCAGTCTTCTTCCCCWTATCTCTGAGTTATATTAGGATCTTAAATTGGTTCAGCTTTCTCTATGCTTGGATTCAGTGCTCTAATTCTGTCACTGATACAGGTGGCTCTGTGCTTTTACATGGGGTCTCCTTATTTTCTGTACAGGTGTCTGCCACACACAACGCAGGTAACATCTGCAGATTTTCTCAGTGGCATATTAACCTGCCAGCTCTTGCTGGCTCTGTTTGGAGCTCTGCATTCAGATTTGCTGTATGTGCAGCAGATGGACTTGCTTTCAAACTCATGACAACTTTCAGAAGACATTGTAAACGGTTCTATTTTTCTCCTRTTAATTTGATCCTCGATTTTCAAGACAAAGGAAAAAGGAGATATTAATCTGATCTTCAAGGAAACAGTTGATATGACGTTTTTCTAGAAACTGATAGGGAAGATGGACAAATGGAAAGATCAGCAGAAAATCTCTAAAGTGGGCAATCATCTGRTGGAAGAAAATGACACAAAATGTGGCACTGCAAAGGGAAACATTAGATTAGCTGGATTTTATTGATGGAGTTAATCAGCAGTTAGTTTGCTCTGATCTTGCTTAGCATTTTCATTAACAATCCTGGTACAAAAAGTAGCATGTTAAGAACATCTGCTCGTGACTCCTTTTGGAGATAAGACAGGACTCCAGATCAACTTCCTGAATGCCTCTGTGATTGTTTTATTTGTATCTGTGCCGTTTTTAATTTAAGTGCTAGAAAAAAGATTCCTTGAGCCTCTCTTTAAATTTTTTTTCTTTTTTTCATTGGACGTATTAAGGATTTAGTTTGACCGACCTACTTGGAAAATGTAGAAATGTTCTAAGCTGTCAGTGAGCTGTTGATGTATCGATGAGCTATTGATAACTATTGATACCTATCGATATCAGTGGCTATGAATGGGTTTGGCAATGGGCAGGCATCAGTGCCCCTCATTATTGGGAAGTATCGAAGTTGGTATTGGTTGATGCTGTCAGCTAGCAAAATGGGCTGGAGACCGGAAGCGATGATGTGTGTGGAGCTTGAGGGGTATYGATGCATCTYGATAGGGATGGCTACCAAGAGGTATCAAYCTTGAGAGAGGTATCAATGCCTGTGGATAGGGACTGATGTGTGTGAATCATAGAATCAGTAAGGTTGGAAGGGRCCTCTGGAGAACATCTAGTCCAACCTCCCTGCTCAGCAGGGTCACCTAGAGCATGTTAGACAGGGTTTCATCCAGGCAGGCCTTGAAGATCTCCAGAGAAGGAGACTCCACAACCTCTCTGGGCAACCTGTGCCAGGGCTCCATCACTCTCACAGGGAAGAAATTCCCCCTCACGTTCAGGCAGAACTGCCTGTGCTTCAGTTTCTGCCCATTGCCTCTTGTCCTGTCACATGGGACAACTGAAAAGAGTTTGTCCCCATCCCCTTGACACCCTCCCTTCAGGTACTTRTACACATTGATAAGATCCCCCCTCAGTCTTCTCTTCCCCAGGCTGAAGAGGCCCAGCTCTTGCAGCCGTTCCTCACAGGGCAGGTGCTCCAGCCCTCTGATCATCTTTGTAGCCCTACACTGGACTCTCTCCAGTAGCTCCATGTCTCTCTTGTAGTGGGGAGCCCAGAACTGGACACAGTACTCGAGATGGGGCCTCCCCAGGGCTGAGTAGAGGGGCAGGATCACCTCCCTCCACCTGCTGGCAACACTCTTCCTAATGTGCCTCAGGAGACCACTGGCCTTCCTGGCCACAATGGCACATTGCTGGCTCATGGTCAACTTGTCATCCACCAGCACTCCCAGGTCCTTCTCTGCAGATCTGCTCTCCAGCACAGGTCAGCCCCCAGCTTGTACTGGTGCCTAGGGTTATTTYTSCCTASGTGCAGGACTCTGCACTTGCCCTTGTTGAACCTCATGAGGTTCCTCTCTGCCCAGCTCTCCAGCCTGTCCAGGTCTCTCTGAATGGCAGCRCAGCCCTCWGGTGTGTCAGYCACTCCTCCCAGCCTGGTATCATCAGCAAACTTGCTGAGGAGGCACTCTGTCCSCTCACCCAGGTCRTTGGTGAAGAAGTTGAACRGGATGGGACCCAGTACTGAGCCCTGGGGGACCCCACTAGCCACAGGCCTCCCACTAGACTCCACGCCACTGAYGACAACCCTCTGAGCTCTGCCTTTCAGCCAGTTCTCAATCCACCTCCCTGTCCACTCGTCTAACCCACACTTCCTGAGCTTATCTGTGAGGATGTTACCGGAGACAGCGTCAAAAACCTTGCTGAAGTCAAGGTCCACAACGTCCACTGCTCTCCCCTCATCTACCCAGCCAGTCATGCCATCGTAGAAGGCTATCAGATTGGTTAAGCAGGCTTTCCCCTTGGTGAATCCATGCTGGCTACTCCTGATCACCTTCTTCTCCTCCATATGCCTGGAGATGACATCCAGAAGGAGCTGTTCCATCCCCTTTCCAGGGATGGAGGTGAGGCTGACTGGCCAATAGTTGCCTGGGTCCTCCTTCTTGAAGACTGGAGTGACWCTGGCTTTCTTCCAGTCCTCAGGCACCTCTCCAGTTCTCCAGGACATTTCAAAGATGAATGTTGTTCTGAGGTGACACATATGGAAATAGCTACTCTTGGAGGCAYGTCAATATTGGGAATGGTCAATGTTGATAGTCATCGGTGCCTACCAAGAGCAAAAGGGGTCTGAGAGGGAAAGGTAGCAATGGCTCTGGAGAGAGAGAGGTATTGAGGTATTGATGCCTTGTGATAGGCATCAGTATTGATAACTATTGATATTGATGCCTATGGATGGTTTTCTCAATGGGCAGGCATCCATGCCCCTCAATATTGGGAGGTATTGATGTTAGTATCAGTCAATAGCTTCAGTTAGGAAAATGGGCCAGAGAAGGAAAGCGATCAATGCATGTCAAGCTGGAGAGGTGTCGATGTTTCTTGATAGGGATGGCTACCAAGAGRTATCAAACTTGAGATGTGCTAATGCCTATGGATAGGGACTGATATCTGTGGATATTGCTCCAAGGCATCACGTATGGAAATAGCTACTCCTGGAGGTGTGTCAATGTTGTAAACAATGTTGATCGTCRTTGGTGCCTGCTGAGAGCAAAACCCATCTGAGATGAAAAGGTAATGATGGCTCTGGAGATGGGGAGGAACTGAGGCTTCTTGATAGGCATCGATATTGATARCTATTGATATTGATCAACGCCTATRGCAATMGGCAGGCATCAAYGCCGCTCAGTATCAAGAGGTATTGRTGTTGATATCGGTTGATAGTTTTGGCCTGGAAAACAGGCCAGAGACAGAAAGCAGTTGATGTGTGTGGAACTGGAGAGGTATCAAAGCTTATTCATAGAGGTTGCCACCGAAAGGTATTGATCTTGACAGAGCTATCAGTGTAGCAATGGCTCTGGAGACAGAGAGGTATTGATGCCTTGTGATAGGCATCAGTATCAATAACTATCGATATCAATGCCTATGGGTGGGTTTCTCAACAGGCAGGCACCGATGCCCCTCAACATCAAGAGGTATCGATATCTGATGCCATCAGCTAGCGAAATGGGCCAGAGATGAAAAGCGGTCGATGTATGTGGAGCTGGAGAGGTATCAATGCATCTCAACAGGGATGGCCACCAAGAGATATCAATCTTGAGAGGTATTGAKGCCTGTGGATAGAAATCGATGTCCATGGATGTTGTTCTGAGGCAWCGTATATGGAAATGGCTACTCCTGGAGGTGTATTGATGTTGTGAACAGTGTTGATAGTCATCAGTGCCTGCTGAGGGCAAAACCAATCTGAGAGGAGAAGGGACAAGCCGTGAGGCAGTGCTTTGGGAAACCTTGGAATGACTGTACTTGGAAGCTAGTTCTGTCTCTGCCTCAAACCTGCCTACATGCCCAACAAGCCTCCACCACCAGAGTCCAGTGTGGTTCCCATGGCAAGGCCATCCTTGGCACTGCATGGAGCAGGAACCTGTGATGAACCTGTCCCTTAGTGCCTGCAGAGTCTGCAGAACAAGGTTTTTACCTTAGGGTAAAAACTTTAGGAACATTAGGAACTTTAGGAACTCTTAGTGTTCCTAATGTTTGCATGTTTGGCTTTGCCATGTCCATAAAATGCCCTTTGGAAGCCATTTTTGTGTATATTTCTGGATATTTGAAAACTGTGAATAGGAAAGAGAAATCAAATCATCATTCTCATTCTCCTCGCAGTGCCTGTATGACAGTGACTAGCTTTGGCCGCTTTTGAGTTCCCAGAATCATAGAAGGGTTGTGGTTGCAAGGGACCTCTGGGGACCATCTCGTCCGGTTGCCCTGCTGAAACAGGGTCATCAGCATCCTGTCGAGGTGGTTTTTGGATCACTTCGAAAACAGAGAATCCACARCCTTTCTGGGCAACCTGTTCCAGTGCCCAGGCACCCTTCAGCAAAGAAAATTTTACCTCCTCTGCAGACGGAACTCCGTGTTTCAGTTTGTGCCCTTTGCCTCTCGCTTCTAATGCTGGGCTCCACTGAGAAGAGTCTGACCCCATCCTCTTGACACTCTCCCTTCARTTTTTCTTCTGCAGTTTATATTAGATGAGCAGGTGAGCACAGTTTGGAAAAGCAAAGTGGTTGGCAAGTGTCTCAGCTGGCAGATACCTGCAAGCATTATTTGACATGTCTTTCAGTGCTGAGCAGTTGCGAACAACATACTAAGCATCTACTGCTTTCAGTGGAGGCATTTACCAGAATGCCCCATCTGGAAAGCCTGCCATGTGGCATCATGGTGGTGCCCAMGGGCTTGCAAGGGAGGGGTTAGACACTTCAGTGCATGGCTTGGAAGAGCTGCGTGAGAGCCCATGCAGTGAGGTTGAGGTGTTTGTGGTCAGTGACTTCAAGTGAAGGACATCAAGGAGGGGTAAGTGGTGAGGGGGAGCCATGCTTAAGAAAGGCAGTCCAGCACTGCAGTACATTGAGCACAGCGATGACGAGCAGTGTTGTCCCGCTGTGTTAGATATGAACTTTTCTGAGTTTACTGCTCCAGGGAAGCTGGCTGGGAAATAACCAGGTGCGTGTGGTGGCGTGGGTGCCCTTTGCCTGTCATGCCTGGTACCTTTGGAGGGGCTTAGCTGGAAAGGGGGTTGTGAAGGAAAAGTGAGGCTGGGGCCATGGTGCAAGCTGTGGAGAATGGGTGGCTGTGCAAGCCTGCAGGGGAGAGAACAGGTCTTCTCCACCGGCAAGGGCATCTTGCTTCAGTGGGATCAGTGATATCTGGTGGCAACACAGGGGCAGTTCAGCCTCACTGTTTTTCAAGGCTCTGCATGCACTTCAGTGGCTAAGGCCCACTGAAGGACATTGTAAAATGTAGTTGTTTTGTACAAAAATGTTTACTGCCTGTGCTGCATGCCAGGAACAAGGACTAGCCAGGGGCCTGGCTGCACCTGGCGTGATTGCTGTTTTTCTCTTTTGGTGGTGGGAAACTCTGGGACCAAGGAAGCCACCAAAACACTGTGTCTTTCTGAAAAGCAGTTGAGGAAACCCTGTTTGGTATTTCCTTTAGCTACTTAGTGCCTCTGAAAGTTTCCAAACCTGATCACCTTTGCAAGTGAAGGAAGCTRCCAAGACTTCAGCTCCCCCTTTAAAGTACCTTGTTCAACAGARAGGAGAAATTGAAGAGGGCAGTAGTGATGGTGGAGGGTGTGGACACCCTCCACCCCACCTATGCAAGAAAGCTCCCTTGGCAATTTCTGGCTGGTGCCTTACACGAAAAGAAGGAGTGCCCCTCGACGGGAGCAATAACATGCCAGTGGGTTTACATGGATCTGCCAAGGCTTTGGCTTTGCTTTTGCCTTTGCCTTAGTGTGAGGGAGAGGAAGCCTCCAAGAGCCTCAGCTGAGGCAGGCAGCATGCTGGGGGAAGAGCAGAAGAGRCG
The DNA here is from genome assembly GCF_003343005.1 of Rhea americana. Classification (NCBI taxonomy): domain Eukaryota; kingdom Metazoa; phylum Chordata; class Aves; order Rheiformes; family Rheidae; genus Rhea; species Rhea americana. The sequence continues at coordinate 1,870,526 of NW_028185139.1, forward strand.
TTCGTGCTCGTTGTCAGCATAGTGCAGCAGCTCTRTGCGTCTCAGATATGCAGTGGTTCTGGTTGCAGCTGTTAGAGAAAAAGCCCCAGCCTCTCCCCGCAGCAGAACTACATYAAGAAGTTCTCCTTGAGTGGACCTGTTGGGACAGAGATCATAGAATCAAACACCCAGTAGACCTGAATCCCTGAATTCAGGAAAAAGAAACACAAARGGAATGAGCACACAAGTGTACTTGAGGAAAACCATCAGAATGAACATTTAATGCGACTTTCACAAGTGGTTTCACTGAGGTGCACCAAGGTGGACCCGCCTAATTTTTGTCCTAATTTTGTGGCTTCTCGATAGATTTCAGACTGTTCCTGTATTTCAATTGCAGCCCCTGAAGACTGACTAATAGAAGAACCCAAATGCTTCTCAGGAACTGGCCAGCAAGAAAGCAGCCGTGGGTGTTGTCATCTGTTTCCAAAGCAAGGACGAGATTTTTGACCGCTAAGGAGGTGAGGCCTTGTGCTGAGGAAAAGTATCAGCCACCTGAGTCCTCAGGCAAGCAGGGCCCCTTCTGCCTGCCTGTGGGATGCACATAGCACTCCGCAGCCCAGGCAGCTCGTACAGAGGAGTTAAAAGGCTGTGAGGGGGTACAAGCGCCTGTGGACAGTCTTGACTTTTTTGTTCCCACAACAAGGGCCGACCAGGCACAATGAGGAGTATGATGGGAAGGAGTGCAGCAGGGCTGGCCGGACCAGAGGAAAAATAAGGGTTACTCGAGCAGGGAACACAATGTGGCAGGGAGAAAACAAGGCCAAGTAATTTATTTATTTATTTATTTAAGGATGAACCATAGGATCTTGGGAGCTGGTTTTCATTAGCTTCTGTTAGAACCAAGCACTGTGCTCCCCAGAACCCTCTTCTCCAAGGTCTCTTACACTTCCACTGTCCACAAGAAAAGGAGTTCTACCTCAATATCTGTAAGAATGTGAGAGGAAAAAGAAAACAAGAAAGAAGAATCTTTTATTAGCAAGGGAGAACAAGTACGTGGGAGCTGGTTAGTCAGGTCACGTAGGCACAAAAGCACCAATACAAACYTCTCTCTGCTGGGTCATAGAGATCCCTGCTCTCAGGAAGACTGGTCAAGATCGATGGGGTGGGATCAGCCAAGTAATACTCAGCAAATGTCAGAGCTGCCGTTTCCTCTGTGGTCTCCTCTTCCTGCTGCACTTGCATCTGTTGCAGTTGGCAGCGTTCCTGCCAAGACAATGTTGCACGTCAAACTTCCACGCCTTTAGCTATTCCTCCTTTTCTCTGGAGGCTGAAGAAGGGTCACAGTGTGAAACTCATGCAGCAAAGACAGAGCCAAGGGAAGAAGCACAGGTAGCACCCAGGGTAACTAAGTGCAGYGGACAGCCAGAYGGCACCCGACTGCTCAGAGGTGTCTCTGACCTGACAGTACCCTCCGGGGCTGAGCCAACTTATTCCACAGCTTGGCTTTCCTTGCTGCCAACAGTTCTCTCTCTCAGCACAAGCATTCCCACCGGCTCCTTGTGCTCTTAGGTATTCCTACCTTCTCCTCGCTGTGTCTCCTCTGCTGCTCTTTAAGCAGCTGTCCCTCAGCCAGCTCTTCGTTTTGCCGCTCTAAGTACACACATTGCTGTTCCCACCGGTATGCCAGCTCCTCTTCCATGACGACTTCCAGCACAGCTTGCTCCACAGTCTTGCCAACGAGCACTCGGAGCAATGGCTTGACTTCTGTGTCAAAGTCAAACCCCTGAGGGTGGCAGTCAGGGAGGGAGAGACAAAAGCTCAACACGGTAATTAGCTGAAGCAGCACAACTAGGGCACTCGGAGAAGCACCTTCTCTCATTTGACAGCAGACACTAGAGACAGGGTTTTGGGTTTTATTTATTTTTTTAATATGTCCTGTCAGTAGAAATCCCTGTGCTTGCTGCCCCAATTTTGCCTGGGAACCTTGTTTCCCATGAGAAACATCTTTTGAATATTGCTGTGGCCTGGGCTTTGCCCTGTACCTCTCCTTGTGCCGCTGGCGCAGCCACTTCTCCACCTAGTGCTGTCTCCAAGGGGAGGGCAGAGGGAGATGTGTCCAGAAGCTGACTTTCCCGGCCCTCCACCTGCAACTCTTTCAGCTGCTCGGAAAGCTCTCCTGAATGCAACTCTGCAAAGTAAAAGYAGCCGGCTAGAGGCAGTTGTGCTTCAAGCCCTGATTTTAAACCCGGACAGTTCTCAAGGGAGAATGATAGGCAAAGGCTGGTCAGGGAGGAGGCTTCTGTGAAGGAAAGCAAGAGCCTAGAGCAGGAGCTTGCAGGWCACCTTGCAGAAGGAAGAGCTCCTGGGAGCGTGCCCTCCGGCAAGTGCACRGGAGGACACTGAGAGCGGAGCGAGCAAGCCTCTAGCATGGCAGCAGGCAGCTGCGCAGCGTCTTTCGCCAGCTCACCCACCGAGTGGCAGAGTCCCTCGTCAACAGCCGGGAGCACCCAGAYGGGGTGCTGCTTGTCCTCAGCCTGCAAGAGAGGTGCTCAGGGCRGGCGCGAAGGAAGAGCTCTGTCACCGCCAGCCCTCACCTCCTCGCCGCAGGGGAGCATCCCATGGTGCCGGCCGGGGCGGCCCCCACCGGCAGGCCAAGGCGCTGAAAACATCTCGAGCGGTCTTTCGTGCTCCCGACTGCCCTTTCTGCAGCAGTAGCTCTGGGGCTGCAGCTCCACGCCGCTGCTCCGCACGCGCTCAGGGTGTGCGGCAGCGAGGCACCTTTGGCCGCTGCTGTGCTTGGTGGTGAAGGGCAGCGTGAGGCAGGGTGACTTGTGCCGCAAGAGCAGCCCGAAGTCAGAGCATAACGTCATCTGGGGCTGAGCCCTGGCCTGCACCTGGACTTTCTAGACAATACTTTGATAGGAATTAATATCAATATTCTGTAATTCTGAAAAAGCCCACAAGCCTCCAGGTGACCGATTCCCTGATCTCGATCGTTAAGGCCTTCTCTGCACTCTTGAGGAACACGGGATGGGATCTTGCCAATCCACTGACGCTGGGGGAGACATAAAGGGTGTGAAGTGGGCGCAACAGAGCAGGCAGAGGGTCTGTGCAGTGTCAGCATCTGCCTCTGCACTGACTTGCCCGGTTTGGGCTCCTGTGTGTGTCCCATGACTTGCACAGGCATCTCATACTTTGGCATTGCCTCTCTGCAGGCATAACCTGTCAGGTGCTCCAGGACATGTGGAGAGCCCATGGGAGCAAGAAGTGCTGTTGTATTGCAGGTTCCTGCTGCTCCATCCCGTTTCTATGATGCAGCTGCCATTGACATTGTTGGCAGCCATGTAAAACATCACTTTAGGAGCCCCCCTGAAGTAACAAGGATGAACAGATCTTCAAGGGCTGCCACAGCTCTCTGTGTGTGGCCAGACACCTCTTGCAGCCCAGGTGCAAGGTGTATGTGTGTTCCCACAGAAKTATCGCTATCAATGCCTATGGATAGTTTTGGCAATGTGCAGGCATCGATGCCCTTTGATATCAGGAGGTATCGCTGTTGATATCAGTTGATGGCATCAGTTAGTCAAAYGGATGTGAGATGGAAAGCCATTGATGGGCATGGAGCCAGAGAAATATCAATGTGTTTCAATAGGGATGGCTATCGAGAGGTATCAAACTTAAGAGTGGTGTCAGTGATTGATATCCATGGATATTTTTCCGAGGTGTCACTCATGGCTTCTCCTGGAGGTACGTTGATGTTGTGACCAGTCAGCATTGGTAGTCATCAGTGCGTGCCAAGAACAAAATAGGTCTGAGTGGGAAAAGTAGTGATGGCTCTGGAGATGGAAAAGTTTTGAAGCCTTTTAATAGGCATCAATATCTTTCCATTATTGATACCTACTGATACTAATGCCTATTGATGCCTTTGGCAGTGGGCAAGCATCGAAGCCCCTCGCTGTTGGGAGACAGTCCCAGAGYGCAGCTAACAGAGGCAGCGAACAGACGCAGCAGTTTGTGCAGCACTGYCTCAGCTCTGCCTGGAACTTTTGGGGGTCTTGTTGGACATTGTGGCCTGCCGATTCCTGTGGAATGAGGGAGCTAGAGGATGACTCTGCGTACAGGTAAGGGGAGCTAGGCAAGGGCAACTGCAGGAGGCCTTAACTTCTCCTAGGAGAAGCTCTAGCACCTATCACCCAGCTCTGGGTAGGGAAAGCTGCTGCTAAGGAGCTGTCTAGGYTGTCCCTTATTAGAGAGAGTTGGGGCTTTTGATCCAGGTGGCCCCTGATTAGGGCGGGTCAAGTAGCCTGTGAGTGAGTACTGGGGAGAGGTCTATATATGAGCCAGGCCTGGAGCACAGCTCTCAGAGGTAGTGAACAGATGCAGCAGTTTGTGCAGGAGGAGTGCAGTAAGGTGCAGGAGGACATCTTTCAGAAGCGTGRTCATGACTTGCTGCAAAGCACATTTGCCTGTAGCTATTGGAATTGCTGCATCAGTTGYGTTGGAAACTTTGACCCAGACAGACCCTCYGACAACAGATGTGGCTCTACAAGTCTCAGGCTGCAGGGAGTGTTTGGGGCCTCTCCAGACGGTGTGGACTGATAATCAGCTGTCCTGCCAGAGGTGTGCTGTTGTTGACAATTTGTGTTGTGAGGTGAAGGAGCTGTGGGATGAAATCGGCAGACTGTGAAGCATCTGAGAAAGTGAGCAGGAGATAGACAGGGTGTTCTTGGATGCTGTACTGCTCCAGGAGTTCCAGTCGCCTGCAGCAGGGGAGTTGTGGGAAGGCTCTGTGCAGAGTGAAATAGTACAGCACTGTAGAAGAAGACTGGAARCTAGTTGCTTCTTGTAGAAGCAGAAAGGCCCCTAGTCCTCCTGGACTTGGACTTAGAGTTGAAGAACTGATGTAGAATGAGGAGGACCTGGACCTGACTTCAAGGGAAGCAACTGGGCTGAAAGACCCTGTGCCTTGTGTGAAAACTCGGAAGAGGTGACTGGTTGTTGTCATGACCCCATGCTGTGGGGATGCAGCCACCTATCTGCTGACCTGACCTCTTATCTAGAGAGGTTTGCTGCCTGCCGGGGGCTCGGATACGAGATGTCACTGAAAGGCTGCCAAGGCTTGTCTGCACATCAAACTCCTACCCTCTGCTGCTCTTTCATGTGGATGCTAAYAACATGGAGAGCAAAATGGAAACAATCAATCAGAATTTCAGAGGTCTGGGAGCCCAGGTGGTCTTCTCCTTGGCCCTGCCCATGATGGAAGGGATGGGAGGAGGAGTAGATGAATTATCCAAATGAACAACYGGCTGTGCTGCTGATGTTGGCAACAGGGTTTTGGTTTCTATGATCATGGGACACTGTTTGAAGATCAGCAACTGATGAGAAGGGATGGGATCCCTCACTAAGCAGGGCATGTGTGTCTTTGCCAACAGGCTGGCCAGCCTGCTAAAGAGGGCTTTAAACTAGGTAGGATGGGGGAAGGGGAGAGTGAGAGAGAGGGTAGTCAATAAAACCAAACTTGAGTTGGGAGGCCTCCAGCGGGTGCATCCAGCCAGGGATGTGCATATGAGAGATGGCCATGGGGGACCCCCTTACATCCTTCCTGGGAATCCTGCATGTGTGACCACCTCTCCGAAATGCCTGTACAYCAGTGCACGCAGCATGGGGGAACAAACAGGAGGAGCTGGAGATCTGTGTGCGGTCGCAGGGCTGTGATCTCGTTGCAGTCACAGAGACATGGTGGGATAGCTCACATGATGGGAATGCTGCCATGGATGGCTCTGTGCTTTTTAGGAAAGACAGGCCAGGGAGGTGAGGTGGTGGAGCTGCTCTTTATGTGAGAGAGCAACTGGAATGCACCGAGCTCTGCCTAGGTGTGGAGGAGGAGGAGGCAGCTGAAAGCTTATGGGTAAAGATCAAAGGGCAGGCTAACACGGGGGACACTGCTGTGGGTGTCTACTCCAGGCCACCTGAACAGGAAGTCGGTAAGGTCTTCTCCAGACAGCTGGAAGTAGCCTCATGATCACAGGCCCTGGTTCTCATGGGGGACTTCAACCACCCTGACATCTGCTGGAGGGACTACACAGCAAGGCACCAACAGTCCAGGAGGCTCCTGCAGTGCATTGATGATAACTTCTTGTCACAAATGGTGGAGGAGCCTACGAAAAAGGGTACCCTGCTGGATCTTGTTCTTGCCAACAGAGAGGGACTGGTTGGAGATGTGAAGGCTGGGGGCAGCCTTAGCTGCAGTGACCATGAGATGGTGGAGAGGAGGATCCTGCAGGAAAGAAGTAAGGCAACAAGCAGGAYTGCAACCCTGGACTTCAGGAGAGCRGACTTTGGGCTCTTCAGAGACCTAACTGGAGGAATCTCATGGGTTAAGGCCCTAGAAGGAAGGGGGGGTCCAGGAGAGCTGGCTAATATTCAAACATYGCTTCCTCCAAGCTCAAGAGCGGTGCATCCCTATGARTAAGAAGTGCAGCAAAGGGGGCAGAAGACATGCGTGGATGAGCAGGGAGCTCCTGGCAAAACTCTAAGAGAAGCGGAAARTACACAGACTGTGGAAGAGGGGACAGACTACTTAGGAGAATTATAGGAATGCTGTCAAAGAATGCAGAGATGTGACAAAGAAGGCTAAGGCCCAGTTGGAATTGAGTCTGGCAAGAGATGTCAAGGACAACAGGAAGGGCTTCTTCAAATACATCAGCAGCAAGAGGAGGACTAGGGAAAACGTGGGCCCACTAYGAATGGGGCAGGGGCCCTGGTGATGAAGGAGCCAGAGAAGGCAGAATTACTGAATGTCTTCTTTGCTTCAGTCTTCACTGCTAAGGGCAGCCCTCAACAATCCCAGAACTTGGAGACAAGGGAGAAAGTCTGGAGAAAGGAAGACTTTCCTTTGGTTGAGGAGGATAGGATTAAAGATCTTCTGGGCAAGCTTGACATCCACAAATCCATGGGCCCAGATGGGATGTGCCCACAAGTACTGAGGGAGCTAGTGGATGTTGTTGCCAGGCTGCTCTCCATCATCTTTGAAAGATCGTGGAGAACTGGAGAGGTGCCTGAGGACTGGAAGAAAGCCAATGTAACTCCAGTCTTCAAGAAGGGCAAGGAGGAGGACACAGGCAACTATAGGCCAGTCAGCCTCACCTCCATTGTTCATTCTGGAGGTCATCTCCAGGCATATGGAAGAAAAGAAGTTGTTCAGGAGTAGCCAGCATGGATTCACCAAGGGGAAAGCCTGCTTAACCAATCTGATAGCCTTCTCTGATAGAATGACTGGCTGTGTAGATGAGGGGAGAGCAGTGAACGTTGTGGACCTTGACTTCAGCAAGGCTTTTGACACTGTCTCCCATAACATCCTCCTAGAGAAGCTCAGGAAGTGTGGGTTAGACGAGTGGACAGTGAGGTGGATTGAGAACTGGCTCAAAGGCAGAGCTCAGAGGGTCGTTATCAGTGACGTGGAATCTAGTGGGAGGCCTGTGGCTAGTGGAGTTCCGCTGGGTCCCATCCTGTTCAATTTCTTCCTCAATGACCTGGATGAGGGGACAGTGCCKCCTCAGCAAGTTTGCTGATGATACCAGGCTGGGAGGAGTGGCTGACACACCTGAGGGCTGTGCTGCCATTCAGAGAGACCTGGCCAGGCTGGAGAGCTGGGTGGAGAGAAGCCTCATGAGGTTCAACAAGGGCAAGTGCAGGGTCCTGCACCTAGGGGGGAATAACCCTACGCACCAGGACAGGCTGGGGGCTGACCTGCTGGAGAGCAGATCTGCAGAGAAGGACCTGCGAGTGCTGGTGGTTGACAAGTTGTCCATGAGCCAGCAATGTGCCCTTGTGGCCAGGAAGGCCAATGGTCTCCTGAGGCACATTAGGAAGAGTGTAGCCAGCAGGTGGAGGGAGGTGATCCTGCCCATCTGCTCAGCCCTGGGGAGGCCTCTTCTGGAGTACTCCTGGCCTGTTCAAGAAATTAATCTAGTACACGGAATTGGACAGAATTGCATGGCACAGTCAAAACTTGGATGGTAGACAGAAGCAAGAATTTTGCTATGGATTATTCTGTTATGGCTCCAGACCTTGTGTGCATGTTAAATTACCTTCTACTCTTTAAATATTACTCAGTTCTTAAAATAATGGAAATGTCTTTCAGAAAGGAATTATTCTTTATGTATTTAGCTGACCAAAGGATGCATTTAAGAGCTTCTTTTAGGAAGCTATTTTTATTATCTACTAGGTTTTGACTTTGAATAAGGAATTGACAGAAGAATATACRTAACAGATCTTGTTACTCATTGAAAGAACTTTCTGTCCTTATTTAAGATGAACCCCTAATTAATCAGGGGGGCAAAGAACATCTTTYGCTTTCCTTTGAAGAGAGCAGTAATAATCCCAGAAAACTGAGGACAGGCTGTAAGGGTTGCTATAACCCAGAGGGGCGTATTTGGAACCAAATGAGAATGGAGATGGAGAAAGGTGTGAAGGTCTTCTTTAAGAGGTAAGTGTATAAAGGGCAATGGACACAGGACAGGACATTTGCAAGGATGACAGAGGAACTAGCCAAAAGTATGATATATCAGGGATTGGCACTAGATTCTTCAGACTRTGGTGATTTGTGTTCTGTTAAACATGGGTGACTAGTACCTACCATAGAAGACAACAGATCTTTCAGCAGAAAGATGTTGTTTTTCCTGCTCTAGAGGAATAACGGAGCACGGCACTTACTCAGACTTGCAAAATATCACCTCTTGTGGAGCAGTYGGTGGTACTGAAATCCTGGCAGAAACGTTACATTTGAGAATAGAAAGCCCAAAGTTGGGAGAGCATTTATTCAGTTAGAGTAATACTAAAAGACTTCTCTAGAAACATCCATGAATGCTTTTTATTTTTAAAAAGCACAGCTAATGCTGTAGGCAGAGAGGAATACAATAAGAAACCACCCTACTGCATGCAGCTTATTACCACTCCAAAGTGTTGTAACAGAAGCAGCCCAACAACATGGAGACCATCACCARTGAGAAGTATTCTGAGACTTCCTAAACAACTATTGTTTTTGATGAAGAACTATGTTTTTTTTCYTGAAAGAAGTCCATTTATTTTTGCCAGGTCTCCAAATGAAACTGTTGCAGAACCTCTCTGGGCTGGTCTTGCCTGTAAGAAGAAGGAAAAGAATAGTGCTGATGTTTTAACTTAAAACAAATCGGAAAAAACCCTCCTGAAATGTCAGTCATTTAAAAATGAAGAYACTTTGAGACAGAAAGTAGTAATCCAGAAAGTCTAAACATTTAGCAATAGTTCAGCTTGACGTTACCTGTGATTCATGGAATTTCCAGCCTATCATGTAATATATCTGAAATGTGGCAGGGACTGAGCCATCACTATTTCCATACATTTCTGTTGAGGTAGGGAGGAAGAGAAAAGGTACACAGAACATTAGTTCTAAGAATGAAAATATTACGGAACATTAGAACCAAGTACAACATATAATGACTCATTATAATGACTCTTTGTGAAAGATTTGGGACAGTAAGAATATCCCATACTCATGTATCAAATCCTGTCATTATAACTAAAGTTAAAAAATATATATATATATATATATATATGTGTGTATTTTAAAGTACTACAGTGTTTTATGTAGAGGTCAAAGAAAAGGAAAAACCTAAGAAATGTATGTTCTTTGAGTCATTTCAGGTTAACATGTTACCTATTAAAAACCTACCTTGGTATATTGCTGCAGCTGCCAGTAATGTCTCCCTGTGTAGCAGAGGTTTTCTATTCCAAGAGCAGTTACTCTCCCCCATACCTAAAAATATGTTTTAGCTTTAAGAAAAAGAAGATACAGTATATATCATGAGTTAAGTCTCATGCACCAATCGCAGATTTTTATTAAAYCAGAATCGGTATAGAACCCTCTGAATATCTTGCTGGAAGGGAGCATAACATACAGCAGATAACCAGGAGAATTTCTGTAACAAAGCCTTTTGATAYCAGTGCTTTGCAATCTGCGGTTTGTATTGCTAGCACTAGTTTCTGATGATTACTCCTTTAGCAAGAGAATCTTCAGATATTTAGACTTTCTAGTATAACTTMTTTTAAAACACTAAGCACAAAGTACTTATTCAGGGACACTGCTGATAACTGCACATTCTTTTGGAACACTTGAGCACCAAAAAAGATTATTCCAGGCTTCTAGTGAGRAATAGAAGAACTGCAAACTTGACCTTAGACAACTCTCATTAATCACTGCACCTGAGCTTTATTTTCATTAAGGAACTACCCTAAACAGCAACAGCTGATAGAACTAGGAGATGCCCTGAACTGCTCCCCGAGTTAACTACTGAACTGTATATGAATGATTACTTTACAATCCATAAGAAGTGCAATAATAATACTAACTCAGTTGTTAAGAGTCTCAGTTAAGTCTCTTGTTTTCCTGAGCAGACTCCAATTGGAGGGTTCAATTATTCTTGTTCCAAGACAACAACCTAAATCTCCTGCCTGTGAGTTAGGCAGGGTCACTGCTTAACATAGTGACTGGAAAGTCCCTCTGTGAAATAGTCTTCTCTCTCCCCTTACAGAGCTGTTCAGCAGCTCACACAGAACAAGTTCACAAAGAGGAGCACTAAAAAAGTGCATCATTCACAGCAGCCCAAAGTAGCAAGTTTTTGACTCTTGTTTCCCAAAATATATTTGCTGGTGGGCATAATCTCCTGACAAGAAATCAGGAAAAAAGTAATACWTTCTTAAAGAAAAAATGTGGAGGAAGAAATTAAAATTAAAAGGGAAGAAAAGGCATCCGGCTTTTCATCTGGGCCTAGGAACGACCACATTATGGTGGGATCAATATGCATACGTTTACAAATATGTGAGCAGAGAATTTGTMAAACTCTAATGCATATTTGTTAGTACCAAAGTACTTTGAGATAATAGAAGAACTGCTACAGATAAGCATCTGGAGTTAATAAACTTGAACTCTCCTGTGTCTGTCTATATCACTGATACAGAAAAAGCTTATGGTTCCAGAAAGTATATATACTTGCCTTGCAAGTCTTCCATAACCTCAAACAACCCTGGATAATTTACTTGAATTTCATCAGTGTCCTAGAAGGATTCAAAAGCTTAGTTTTAGAGCACGTCAAGCTAAAAACACAGTGTTGTTTTAACTTTCAAAGCAGCTACTAAAGAATATCCATCACTTCTATTCAAACTGCATATTTTTCCAGAAATAAAATTGCCTCAATATTTCTAGGGAGTTTTATTCAGTAGCCCAAATGCAATGAATTTTTGATTAAAGTGCCGTTATTTTAATCTTGGTCTTAGAAGAAACAGCAAGAGTTTTTTAAGACTTTTCCAGTAGGTCTAACTTTCTTTGACATATTTCTCCAAGGAGACCATCCAAAATTTGCTGGAGCACAAGCCAAAGATGATTTTCAGTTGATTTTATTGATTGCAGTAAGACCAACAGAGGCAGACCAAGTTAGTTTAGAATTTTTTTCAGCAAGAGGCTCTACATGAAAAGTAAGGTAGCCCTGCATTCATAAGCGATATTTCTTATCTACTAGCAGCTCTGATGTTCTGGATTGTTCTGTCTGATTGTGCTTGTAGTTGTAATTACCACAGTCAGGGTGTTAAAGCCAGCTCTTGACAGCAGATGCCCTAAGTCAGAGACAGCAGTGAATGGTGATACATGAGGAGAAAATCCCCCTTCTCTCTCCAATTCTGCTAGCTGCAAAGAGCAGCGAAGTTCATACAGAGTGTCTCCTCCAAACATTGCACCAATGAATACTCCATCTGGTTTAAGAACTTGATGAATCTATAAGACAGAAGATAGAAACTTCCATAGTTTCTGAATATTAAGTCAATTTAACTACAAAGTTCTTAAGGATTTTTTTTGATCAACTCAAAAGCAATCATTATGATAGTTTTAGCTGATTTTTCCATATGTATAATACTAAATACATCTTTTTGTACAGTAATTACAGAACAGTAATTCTGTTCAAATTACTTGAAAAGTTTTCTTTTTGTTAAGAATTGGCACTGATCCCTTGTTCAGGCATCCAGAAGGGCTGTATTATATAACCACGCTTACAAGATAGCAAAAGCTTCAAACACAATTTGCCTTAGTGATATGAAACATGAAAATTTCTAAAACTGGTTTTTAATTAGTTATTAATCAAGATACCTTTTTTCTATGCTAACAAAGCAGCCTTTAATTGTTAGGTAAAAAGAATTAGCAGTTGGAGGCAACTTCCATTACTTAAAGCCAATGGTCCCACAATAGGAATTAAGCATTCAAGATGGAGATGATTCAAGGCACACAGTTCTCCTTTACAGGAGAAATTATGAAATGAGTTATTTTTATTGCAGAGGTAAACATATTTGACATGCCACGTAATATTCAATTTCTATACACAGAATAAAATATTTCCAAGTTTTTCTTTTCCTCCTTTTTTTATAATTCTGTAAGTATTCAGACTTCTACTCGTATTGTTTTATAATGGCTGGGTACTACTGTCCATACCATCAGGAGATAGAATAGCACTGCAATGACTGACATATCTGAAATGATGGGAAAAAAAAATCAAATTGAGTAAGATAATCCTTGCTCCTGCTCCAAAGTCAGCTGATTTGAAAAAAATTCACCTGCAGGAAGGAGCTGAATAATCTGAAATCAAAACTTTTTGTAACAATTGCAGTTTTCCCTCCTCCAAAAATACTTGCTTCATTTAAGAATCAAGAAGCCTTTAATTTGTTTCAATGAAGATAACTCTGATGGAATTTATATTTTAAAATAAATAGTTGGGACATAAAAATAATGCAAGTTCCGCAAACTAGTTTTGGAGCAGTTTGATTTACAAAATGCTAGTGCAACAGCTAGTAAATGCAAAAATCAATTACGTTACCACAGTTTACATTAGTTACCATGATCTTACCTATTGAAACCATAAAATATTAAATAAATGTATTTTTTTGTTTCTTAAATATTTATTCCAAAGTTATCAGAGAGATCAAATTAATAAAAATATTCCTCAAGTAATATTACTCAAACTTCTAGAAATATTACAAAAAAAAACCCCAAAATAACTCATGTTGCACACAAGTTTGTGTGCCTCTTTCTCATAAAAGTTCAGGAAACACATACAGCTCTGAATGCAAGTCACAGTAAATGTTGATATTTAGTATCAAAACCCAGTTTCTTACCTCTCTAAAAGCTCTAGGMAGGTCGTTCACCCAATGTAAACTGAAATACCAGAAGTGTATGTATTACATTACATTACACATTAAATAAAATTTCAGGAAAGGCAAACACTTGTTAMATCATTTAAGTGTATTTCAGAAGCCAAAGTAACAAACAAGTTTCTCAGGGTACAAAAGCTGTGAAATGCCAACATAAAAGTGCAATAATATTCAATAAAATCCAAAATCTATAAATAAGTTAATTTTTTTTAAAGGAAAGAGATGCAGTTCCTGGAGACCAATTAGTCAAAATGCAGGAAAAAGAGAAGCTACCTGCATCTTCAAGGAAAAAAAATAATCCAGTAAGAGCCACCAGTACAGGACTTTTTCCTGATACATATTTATGATTCTGCAAATGCATTTTGTACAGCTGTGCTTATTGCTAGTTAATGGACTATTTCTCTTCCTTTTTTAAAGTTACTCTGAAAAGAGTATTATTTAGCATCTTCATTCAAAAAGTAAAGTGTAAACAAATGAAAAATGCATACCTTAAGCTGCTAACAACAAGATCAAATGTATCTTCTTTGAAAGGAAGGAATTCCTCATCAGCTACAACACTGACTGTAGGGATTTCAGTTTCCATAGCATTTTTCTAATGTTGGTTTAAAATAAAAACATCAGAAACTTGTTTCTTTTGCTTTTCTGTATTGTGCAATTGAAATATGACAAATAGTACTCAGAAAGCTACTTACTAAAGCATTCTCTGCAATGTCTACTTGAATAAGTTTTTCAACAGTTTCCTGAAATAAGAAAGCCTGTCAAATACTTAAGTTGTTTTAAAAATTAGTATAAGTCATCTTTGGAACACTTATATATATTTAAGATAAGCTATAARGAATCTTATAACACATGCTAAAGTGACTACATAAAGCAGAAAGCATTTTTCTCCTAAAATATTACTTTGCAATTTCTCTGTGGGAGAATAGTTGGAGTACAAGTAGTAATAGAAAACATAATCTGCATTTTTAGAGATAGGTTCAGCTGGATATAAACAGTGCATTAACAACCAGTGAAGTACCTTTATTCATAGCACAGTTCCTGAAGAGCAAGCTCACCACTTCAAAAGCCTCCACAATGATATTTCTCACTAACAATTTACTGCGGGCAACAAACACTAATCAAGAAAGCATGCATCTTCTAGATCAAGGCTGAAGTTTATCATACCACAGATAGCTTCACTTGCACTACTGATGTTCTTATTTGTTTAATCTTCGGGGATATAAATTATTTTAAGGTAACAGACACTGCACAACACATCTTTGGATTGCACCTACAGATATGAGAAAGAAATAACCACTTCATCAAGGTTCAGAGGATTCTTTTAATTGTAATGGTATCCTATTTGAAAATACTGGGGTAAACGTGTACTTATTTTAAAAAACACCAAAGTACCAAGAGACAGTACCTTAGTTAAATGTTGAGCTATGTAACCTCTTCCAGAGCCAACATCCAAAGCAAGAGGGAATGTTCTAAAAGATAGATTTTGCATCATAAAGTACACTCAAAAGTTATTTTAAGTTTTGAAGTACGCTTTGTCTGAAAAACTCCCAGTATCCTTTCTAACTGGGCACAGGACGGTCACTGAGCATCCTTCCACGAAGCGACGCTCCGATATAACACACGGAGAAGCGATCGCCAGCCTACGCGCCGCGGCGGGACTCACCGGGGGATGTCGAACACCCTGTCCGCCACTCTGCCGCCGACCTGCGGGGAAACGCGGCGACACTCAGCGGCGCCGCGACCGCCACC
>NW_028185139.1:1885850-1924348 GCF_003343005.1 Rhea americana
CCGCGCGTGCGCGCGCATGCGCCACGCCGCGCCGCTCGGCCACCAGCCCTGCTCCGGCCGAGCGGTGCGCGCGCACGCCCTGTGACCAGCTGGGAGCGGCTTGTCCCGTCTCGGCCGCCGTTGCGCTGCCGGAAGTTCCTGTGCCCGCGCGGAGGGGGACTGTGGTTGTGGGCGTCCGCGTGAGGCGGCCGTAAGGGAGCGGTGAGGAGGAGGCCGGCGGCGGCGGCGGGCGGGGAGGGAGCCCTCGCCCGGGATCGGGATGATGGCAGGGCCGGCGCGGCCTGCTCCGGCGCGGCGCTGGTGTGGGGCGGCGCWCGCGGAGGGAGCCTGCCGTTCCGCGGAGGCTTTAGAAGCCGTGTCCGAGGCTGGTAGCAGACCGCCTGGGCCGTATSTGCAGTCAGGGCAGGCCTTTCGCGATCTGAAGGCGCTAAAGGGTTCGACGAAGTCGGTGGTAGTTAGGTGGTTATTTGCGACTCATGCGTTTCACATTGCTGTGTGTGCTTTTAGAAAAAGCGCTTTTGAGTATAGATTAGAAATGTAGCTTGGTTTAGATTTTTGTAACTTTCAATTATGTACCTAATGTTAAGTGTTTCTTTAAATGAAATATGTTTTGTTTTCATATTGTAGTTGTTTAAGTCTTCAGCAGCATCGAAAATGGCATCCCAAGAGGAAATACTGCGTGATGGACGGTTTAGCCGTATTACTAGGGATCCTAGATTCTGGGAAATACCAGAAGAAGATTATAAAGTGAAGATTGATAAACGATTCCGAGCTATGTTTCATGACAAGAAATTCAAGCTGAAGTATACTGTGGATAAAAGAGGTCGTCCTGTTAACTTTAGCTCTGTAGAGAACCTCAGAAACTTTTATGCCCTGTCAGAGTCTGACTCGGATCTTTCAGAAAATGATAGTAAAGTASATACTGAGAAGAAAACAAAGAAAAAGAAAGCTAAGCCTAAAGGAAAAGTAGATGCTGCAAAAGGTATTGCTGATGGTCTCCCTACGGAGGAGAAAAAACCAAACAAACAGGGGATGGACCAAACATGTAAAGCTGTGCCTAAATTAGATGATCATCAGATGGAAGGACAGAAAATTGCATGTAAATCCAAGYTGAAAGAAGACTGTAAGAAAACCACAACAGAAATTGATCACTCAAAGGGAAACAAGGGCCTCAGACACAAGGGGGAAAGTAGACAAGGAGATGCATCAAGAGGAAGATCACATTCAGTTCAAAATGAGCAGAAGACTTCACAACCRTGTGGTACTAAATCACTGAAGGCTCCTRCGGTGGAACATTCTCTACGAGAAAAAGTAGAAGAATCAGGTTTGTTGTTAAARTAGAAGGGGTAGAAATTTCCTTGGGTGATGTTGCTATTGTTTTGTAAGATCAGTCAGATAAATAGCTGATTCTGATTCAGTGTTACTGAAGAACCAGTATATCCAGGGTCCTTTTTATTGTTAGAGATGAAATTGAGGTTGGGATAACTTGGAAAAGTAAAATGTATACTAGTGTATATATTTGTGTATTTGTTAAACTGAGTCAGAATGTTAAGGCCATGAATGCTTCAGCGTATCAACACTTGTTGATTAAAAGYGTAAGAGTGGCAGCATCAAGCCCTTAGCTTAAGAGGGATACATTTTTTAAAGAGTGCTGACAAGGAGTTATTTCTTTATATTGAAAAGATTAAAGCTTACTAAAATACGGATTTCAGAAATCAGCAGTGAAAGCTTTTACTTCTAAAGTATTTRGAATCATCATAACAACTACCCTGCTTGCTTATGGACAGTCTGTGCTGTGAGATAAAGTGTACAAAATCATGGCCATAGCCAAACTCACTGGTCTAGAGAGAGTGGGTGAGTTTGAGAAAAATTTTCTATGTAGTGTTTGAGCATGTGTGTAGCCTATGTTACTGAAACTGATTTTTACCTGTAGTTTCTATATATAGAATAATAAAATAATGTTTTCTCTGAAATTGATAATACAATTGTGGGCCTAAAGAACAGTAAGTTAGAGAAGCTGAAGAGGCAATACTGATGRCTGATGTTTTTTGTACTTGCCTGATGTAAGTTTTTGCTGTATCATGTTAAATATTTATACAGTCTGTAAAGTTGCAGGGAGACAGCTGAAATTTTTTTGTCYTTGTAAAGACTTGCATGTAGTTACAACATAAAAATAGGTATTGAATGCTTATTTTTAGCGACTCCGTGCACAGCCACCTGTGATCAAAGTGACATCAATAAAAATCAACCAGAGAAAGAAATTTGTGAAAGTGAAAACTATTCTGAGTGTGCAGAATCTGAAGAAGAGGAGTCAGAAGATGATGGGGTGACAGGCGAGGAAGAGGAGTCAGAAGATGAGGAAACAAACGAGGAGGATAGTGATTCAGAAGATGAAGAAAGCGATATTGGGCCTGATCTAGCTAGGGGCATAGGGAATATTGAAACGAGCTCTGATGATGATGATGATTTCAGTGACCTCTTTCCAAAGGAGCCAGAGATTGAGCACTCATGGGGCGAGCTAGATAAAGATGCCCCTCGTGGAGATGAGGTAACACTTAGAAATTTGCTATTTTGGCATGTGAAAAGTTGCTATGTGACTAATTGATTTGAGAAATGAATGTGGTGATAAAGGTGCACTTTTACAAGTTCATTGTAGACTTTCATCTRTGAAAGCATCTGCAAAAGTAGTTTTAATAACGGGTTTTCAACCTTTTTTACTTACAGAAAACTCTGCTAGTGATGATGAAACTGGCTGAAAATGACAGACTAAGTTTTGTGTGRTATCTCTCTTTACCCCAGCTTAGATAAGCTGTCTATACATGAAGAAACAAAGAGGATAGAGCTTTCCAGAAATTCCAGCATTTGAATAGTGTGGTTCTTTATGCTGYTATTCACTACTGAGTATTTCACTTTTCTTACTTTCACTTTTTTTTCACCTGTGTTTTCTTCTAAAATAACCATAATTGTAGTGCTTTCAGTGTTAGTGTAGTTTAGGCTTGAGAGATACTTTATAAGATTACTGCAGGTTTTAACCCCATTGTGATTTTTAATTTTCTTTCACTACAAAAAAAGCTATATCAAAATCTGTAGTGCATTAAAAAACAAGTTAAACATGCTGTTGTAATGTTACAGGTATGAATATTTTTCTTTATATGTCATGCTTTGCGACCATTCTCATSCACTGCGTCCTTTGCCCAAAGAATTGCAGAACATAAAGTGTACTTCATCTCCTCTCTGTATTTTTCTCTCAACTGCTTTCTGACAGTTACTACCATCTCTGTAGCAGTGTTATTTTCTGTGATGTCCTTTTGTTTTTCCACCRATTTATAAATGGCTTTAGTGTCTTGCCTCCTGATTGTGTGCCTCCTTGTAAGAGAAGATAGACATCATAATACAAACYTTGAGTTCTTACACCTTTTTTTTTKAAGTTTTCAGCTAGATTTKATTTATATATTTCCAGCTAATGYGTATTATTGCCTTGAATATGTGTTTTATTTGCTTAATATTGTAATATTAATTTCTGGATGTAACTCTACTTTAAGAGGTTCTGCTAAGAAGTCTTATGTTGGCTGATAGATAAGTTTAAGATTTCAAGGAAATCTTTACTGTGATAACTCAAATGCATCACTGATAAATAATTTGTATTTGCAACTGCTCTGTAATGGTAATCAGTGTTAGCTTTTGCTATATTAAGCCTCAACAAATCAAAAACCCTGAAATATTTGACTATTAGAAATWGAAGGATTTTGGCAGCTAAGTGTCTAGTATGAAAGCATGCAGAATGTTTTTTGTTAAGTGGTTTTTAAAAATTGTTTCCATTTACAATGGAAATAAACTTAGAGGAATGAAAAAAATATAAACAAATATTGCAGCATCTGTGAGTAGATCTGTGGAATAATRCAAAATGTAAAGCTTTGCAGCTCCACATTTTCCAGTGCTGAAAACTATAATTGTTGATTGGTTTTGCTTTATTTTAAACAACTGTTCTTATGTTAACTTTTRCTTGGCCCAGGTGTTGAGTTATTTTTATTTGTGACTGTATTGCATCAAATTTTAAGGGGGAATAAGTACTCCAGACTACAGTAGTCTGAAAACGAGACTTGGAGTGRGCAAATCTGAATTTACTTCTGCTTTATCAAGGGTGGAATTTTTAATYCTTTAGGTATTTCCAATCACATAATTAAGAAATCATTAGACAATGAAACAGAACTTTAAAACTATGCACAATTAGTGTGAAGGAAATCACAGTACTGTACAGCACTGTTRTAATACCATGATACTAGCTGCTATTATGACTTACTATATGATAACAAAATCTTACATGCTRATATTATAACTGCAGTGCTAATTTTGGCATTGGTCCAGTTCAGTCTGTGGTGTCTTATGTTTTGTACGCTTGTATCTGCTCTTTTGACTGCTGCTTCTCAGCTTTTCTAGTTTGAATGATTTAAGGTGTTGAGGAAAAGTTGCTTTTTATGTTTTCAGTGATGTTCGTTGTTGATTTTGACTTTTAGCAAAGATGGTTGCTAAAGAATTGTGTATTGCTCTTAGCAATCAGGAGTTAAACCTATAAATCTTACTTTTTTTTTCTGTGCAGATTACAAGTAGATTGGCAGTTTGTAACATGGATTGGGACAGGCTGAAGGCTAAGGACTTGCTGGCTCTATTTAATTCTTTCACACCCAAAGGAGGTGTTATATTTTCTGTTAAGGTAGGACCTGATTTCTAAAAGAAATAGTGCMTTTTACTGTAAAGAAAAACAAAGACTACAAAACAAAAGCAAAATGAGATACTTTCTCATTTATCCTGTTAATTTCTCTTTTTGTCCTTCCGCAGAAGTATCTGTGTTAGAATTTAACTTGCTCTGTTAGAAATAACTGTGTGCTGCTTTTCAATGTTGGGCATGTATGTGGAATTAGATCCTGAAGCTCTTGGCTTCTTGTGTTCATGAGGTTGGCTCTAAGAGCTGTTTCAATGGAATTAATAGTAAAGTTCCCAAATTCTAGTTGGGGAAGACTACGCTTCCTTGGCCAGCTTAATWKYCAKWRKKMMYWMTGRMWATTTCCCAATGCTTTCCAACCCTTTTTATCATTGCATGACACTGCTTGGTTTTTGCACCAGTTCTGAGTTACTTGTAAATTGGCTAAATGCTGATCAGTTAAATGGTATTTCTTGATTTTTTTTTTTGGTTTGTTTTTGTTTTAATACCTGCCTGCAGTTTAAACTTTGGGAGAAATTTTAGTTAAGTAGCTAATTCTCAAAAGAGTGTTCCCACATATAAATGATTGAAGTCAGGGCTCCTGTTGCTCTTTATCCYCCTCAAAATATTCTGATTCCTGACAGACAGTTTGTTTATTTCACTGTTTTTTCTGTGAATAAAAATCGGACAGGCATCAAAGTTTATGGAATTGATCCCTTAATTTTTTCTCTAAAATCAGTAAAGTGTAAAAGGCTTGGTGAGATAAAAGGCTTGGTGAGATACTTTTTTCTAATTGGTATATATTAYGCTCTACAGTTGGAACTTATTTTTATGTTGTTGTATCTGTAGATTTATCCTTCAGAGTTTGGAAAAGAAAGATTGAAAGAAGAAGAACTCCAAGGACCTGCAGAACTATTTGATCTTCCAGAGAATACCACAGAGAAAGACGGGTATTAACTTACTCTTCAAATGAGAGATATAGTAAATCTAATTCTCAGTGAAAATCCCAATCAACTCCTCTTTTCAAAACTTGATTTGTGGAAGTCTCCTGTAGACAGCTTTAATTTTATAGCTACCCAAGAGACATTTTAGAATTGACCCTTTTTCATTGTCATTGCATTGAATAAATGCATTATGATGAAACTTAAGGAACTTRCTTGTTGATGAATGACTTGAAAGTTTTTATTATGTAGCTAATTGGAATAATAAATGAAACAAAAGTATGGAGAGCTTAACGTAGCATTCTTTACAAACTCATTCATGCGAGAAACTCCCTTTATTGCTTCCTATCAAAATGTTTATCAGCATAACCAACTGGGGAATTAATTTAGCCCAAGAATTCCCAGTCTGGGATATCTTGAATACTCTCACCAGCAGACCTGGCTTACTAGGCTGAGATTGTTAGGCCTAGAATCATCCATGCTTCTTTAGGCATGTCGTCTTTTTTATTATTTTGCTTAAAAGTTTTGTCCTTATGGAACTTGAGATGTTTTGCTTTTATATTTTTTCCAGAATTTCCAGATGTTTGGCAGCTTGACTGGAGCCACTTTTGTATTATACATCTGACTGGACTGCCATGTATTTGAAAATTCTGTCTGCTTCTAAAATAAACACAGATCCCTTTGCAGACARTTCAGTGCATCAGGGAGCTGTATCATGAGCTTAAAAAAGTGTGCGCTCAGGTCAGCTTCACTGTGTGTATCAAGGTGCATCCTGATRCATCCAATTTGCTTCTCAATAGGCCCTGTACATTATGAAATACAAGGAATKGAAATCCCTGTAGTGAGATATCTCAGCAATACCTGTGCAAGTATCCATTACATTCACAGTCCAGGACCTCAGCCCTGTGCTCAATCTTCTTCATCCTCCTGCCAATTCATCCAATTCTCAGTCTCTCTTCTGCTTTCTTTCTGTTGCCATTATCTTCCACTGCAACACCTGTGCTTCCCAAACTAGCATCCTGAGGGAGGCCTCATTTACATCACTTGCTTATTCATTACTCCTCCACTGTCTCCAACATGAGCATGTGCAATCTTATCCTCATACAATCTCCAAGATTCTCTTAYGTTCATAATGTGTACACTTATTTATCTATGGCACATCCTTCTCATCAACCAATACCTTATTCTGAGCCAGAATTTCCGATGCCAGCTCAGCTAAATAATTGCAGACACTTGAATAGGAACTATTAAATGCTACTTTATATTCTCTGCCTAGAGCACACAAAGAGGTTACTCCACATGGCCTGTGCAGAGCCGCTAACTTAATGACTCCTGTAGGAGGTGAAGTCGGATATGGTTGCTGCTACAAAACACTTTCAAATGCTTTGAACACTACTAGTAATAAAGAAACCAGAATCTAATAGTTTCTGTCCTAGCATGTTAGCTAATCTTGTGGAGAAYGTCACTGCAAAGACCTTGAGTAAGGTACCAGTTTCTGTAATGAAACTGTGTGAATTAATCTTTTTACTTGAATAAAACTGATTTGATGGTAGAACTTCATGCTGTTTAACATTTAATCTTTTTGCGAGATTGGGACAGTGTTTGAATGATGCGTATTTTTAATGAGCTTAAAATATTTTAGAAATGTGAAGTTGACTTGATTGTGTTGTTTTTCACTTTTGCAGGCTTTATAAGGAAAAACTGAGAGAGTATCAATTCAAGCGACTGAAATACTTCTATGCAGTGGTAGAATGTGATTCTCCTGAAACAGCCAATAAAATATATGAGGAATGTGATGGACTGGAATTTGAAAGTAGCTGTTCTTTTATAGACCTAAGGTAAATCTAACGGTGACTTTTTTTACTTACCTGGGAAGGGGGAGATTAAAGCCAATTTAAAATATTTTGAAATAARTTGTCTTTATTCTGTAACCAAAATTGTATTTTTGAGATAAATTAAATATGCAATGAGTTGTCAGAATTTTGGGTTTCATTTTTTATTTTKGGGTTTCATTTTTTCTGGCAAATGGAAAGTTTGGGAGAGGATTTCTCCATAGAGATACTGTTCTCAGAGAAATCAGGTAAAATGTTATGGTTGCATCTTCAACCTGTGGCTATAGTCAAGGGAAGTTGTAGGATGCAGATTTAGAAAGCGAAACAACGTATTGCTATTCTTTTTTTCAGCTAGGGGTTCAGAGGAAGTGGCTCTTTTTCAGGATTGCTCAMTACAGGGCAAGAATATTGCTGCTATTGCCTTGAAGCTATAATAGACTATGCAAGTCCCTATGAATGAGCTGGAAAGCTCTAATATTTTGAAAGTCAAGTTTAGGAAACCAGGAATTTGAAATTACTGTTGTGTTTATTGTTACTTTGTGTGTGTGTATGTTTTTATTAAGAAAAAAGCTTTCTAGTCTGAGACAGAGGACAAGTTACTAAATTATGTTAAATTTTGACAGAAGCTGGCTTTGCTGGGATTCRTATTATGGGCCCTCTCAGAAATCAGTGAAAGACAAGATTTGCTCTGAATCGTTCACTGGAGCTAATTCGTGTGCTTTGAGTCACTTTGAGGAAGAATATCTCTGCCAAATGAACGTATAACTTTTCTGGTTTTGTTAATATAGCTTTCGTGCTTCTAGACATAGATTAACAGTTTGCAACAGTGGCATCTGTTGGAAATTCCCCAAAGCTCTTCCTAATCTCYCCCCTACTCTGTTAAATTTTAATATTAAACAACTTTTATCATATTACATTCATGTTGATTTTTTTAAAAAAAAAAAAGAGGGGAAAAAAGTAATTTCTCATGTAGTGCACAAATACGAAAGCTTTTTTTTTTGTCTAATTTCTTCTGATGTTACACAAGACTCTGCCTTTTWAACACTTTTTAATAGCTGTAACGTAAAAAGATGTACCAGGCTTTCTTAAAATGTTGTGAATTTTTGGTTTATCTATCTTCAAGTGTTATTTTAAATTAATACTTTTTTTCTTCTGAATTTTTGATTTTAAGCTTCCTGAAAAAGTGATTCTTAAAAACAACAGCAAAAACAAACAAACTTAAGCCCTCTCAAACTGAAGACTAACTTTCTCTTCTGATGTGGTAGTGTTGTACATAAAACACCTGTGGAATAGCTATGCAGAATTTCTTTTTTCTTATGAATTTCTTTATTCATTTATTTTTTAGCAAACTCTTTTGTGTTGATGTTCARAAGTTGTGAAAAGCTGAGACTGTTTATTTCTTTGAAATTCCACATTGTATTTGAGTAACGATGTTTTTATCTGCCTTTTAGATTTATTCCAGATAATGTTACATTTGATGATAAGCCAAAAGATGTAGCCTCAGAAGTGAATGTAGCTGCGTATAAACCGAAGTACTTTACATCTGCTGGTATGGTAACATCAAAGGTATCTTTACAGTGTTTTTATGTGATTTTCTGATTTGTTTAGTTTTACTGTTAGCTTATAAATTGTATAAGTAATAGAGAAAAGATTCTTGCTTATACTTACCATTTTACAATGAARACATCAAACATATTATGAAATGTGATCGTGTTATGGAGTCACAGTTGAGATGCTGTAGATAAGCTGAATTTTGGATTTTAAGAGTTTAGCTTATTTGTTATAAACTAAATACTSTGTTTTAACCTATTATACCTCTCTTAGAAGTTACACATTGAATTACGATTAAATCTCATGTACCGGAAATGTTTATTTGGATGTAGTTCAAGAAGAGCCTGTTGGTGATAGCGCCAGGCTTAAAACAGTTGCTTCTCCTTGTAGCTGTTCATTTCTGCTCTATCTTTTGTGACAGCCAAAACATTCATTCGCTTCCTGCTTGACGTGAACCAAACTGAAGGAGTAGTTATTTGAAAAATAAGTAATTTCTGCTGGATCATTTTYCAGACAGCTGTTTCATCTTCCAGTTGATCGTGAAGTTAGGCAGACACTTGCATTGTCCCCATTGCAAACCATTCCTGATTTTTTTTAGTGTTTTCCAAGCCAGTATTACAGAACCCTTCTAATGCAAGAGGAGACTTCTTCATTCTTTCCAGTAGTTAAAACTCATCGAGACCCTGTGTTGTAGAGCGAATTCAAAAAAGTTACAATTAAATTGATTTTAGTAAACTATTACATTATAGCTGATTGACATTGTAGAAAAGATCAGTAATAGCTTAACACTACTTCTTATATGGAATCTGTAAAACTATTTTCTCTAAAAGCAGATTTACAGTGATGAATTTTAGTATTTCAGCTTCTACAACTAACATTCTTCTTACTTTTAAGATAGATATCACATGGGATGAAACAGATCATGAAAGAGTAACGTCACTTAGCAGAACTTTTAACAAAGAGGAACTTCTTGACATGGATTTTCAAGCCTACTTGGCTTCATCCAGTGAAGAAGAAGAAGAAGAAGAGAAGCAAGGTAYGTAGGTTAATAAACATTGTCCACAAAGTCATTAGTTACAGTATTTTTAATATGATTTTTTTTTATATATAAATTCCCTATCTTTAGAAAGTGCTTTAAACATGTCTTCTTKTACAGGGACAATATTATGCTCCTGGTACAAAATCTCTAGTTAAGTTCTAATATGAAAATAACCTACCTTTTCTCCACCTGTGTATATGTGTCATTTAAAGGAGGAGGGAAGTTGGTAGTAAGAGCTTCAGTATATTTCGTTCACCCTTTGCAAATCCAGAAATTAATGAATTGATGGTGAGCTAGTGAAATGATGACAACTAGCACAAGGAGAAGGATAGTTCTGGGCAGTTTAAAGTTTCAGACGTCCATTTCAAGCTGACCTGCATTGCCACCTACTTGACTTATTGGACAGTYGAGATTTACATGTAAATAAAGTTTATTTTGAAGAAATTCATATGTCTTTAATTTACACCTGGTCATGTGGAAGCTGTACAGTTCTGCAAGTGTACTGAAAAGCATCTGATTTTTTTTCTAATTAAATACAGATTAGAAAAAGCCAAACTCTTCTACTTTTTCCTATGCATAATAGGAAAAGACATGGACTTTTTTTTTAATCTCTAAGTTCTTCCTGAAGCCACACTTG
This sequence comes from Rhea americana, assembly GCF_003343005.1. NCBI lineage: Eukaryota > Metazoa > Chordata > Aves > Rheiformes > Rheidae > Rhea > Rhea americana. Next base: position 1,896,550 of record NW_028185139.1, read on the forward strand.
AGACTCATTTTTCAAACCTGCCTTTGATTCTTTAAATAATTAATATCACTAGTATGACTACAAAATTGCCATTTTTTTTGAAAACAAAGGAAATGTTTCTGCAGTACAATTTGAGAAGATGGTTAGCTGAATTTGGATCTGCAGGTTATTTAGAAAATTCATTAGTGAGGCAGTTTGACTTAAGTAGATCAACCTTGCTTTAAACAGCTTGCATTTATTTCTGTACTGCCAAATCTCTTTGCCTGGTGTAATTGATTTTAATTAAGCCAAGTATAATCTTTATAATTGGATTGATTTCAGATACTGTAGCAAGATCACAGGTGATCTGAAACATGGTACATTTTCTTCATGGCTGATGTGATTATTCAGATAAAGAAAAGACACTTTTTCTTCCTGCATTTTAATATTTTATCTAGGGATTGTGGTGACTATTTGTTAACTGTTCAAGAGTGAGTGAAGATCTGCTGTCTTTCTGTGAAATCTGAGAAACATTGATCAAAAATTATCAACTGATGGATGAAGAGTTATTCTAATTGAGACCCTAAATATCTGTTTTCCAAATAATAGGTTGGAGCTCTGGGTGTAAAATTATTTTCTTCCCCTTTTCTCCTATTCTTTTCTTACCTTATTTTTTCAGTATACCTTAACATTTCTTTGACAAATTTGGCAATATCTACTTTAATCTCTTCAATTTTGAGATGAAAATACTTTTAAGAGAGCTGGAGGCATTGAAATTTTCCCTCTTCAGAGAAAGGTCTTTGTTTTAAATGTGAAATGGTTGATGGCTAAATGAATTAGGTGTAACACTAGAAGTCTGCTTGCAGGTTAATGTAATGATTTGTTCTCTTCATGGGCCACTATATGCATGCTGAAGCCTTTGCAAGGCAAGGAGCTCCCGAACAAGCTGCCCAAAGACTGTGCTGGGTGGCCTTGGCAGGACATTGAAGCTGTTCCAGACCTTTGAAAGTCCAGAGTGAAGTGTAGGTTGTACAAAGCTTCTCCATTCCAATGTTTGCTCTTCCTGGGTTGCCAGAGGAGTGTAAATGACAGTGCAGARTGGCTGTGCTATGAGCCTTCTGGTATTCCTAAACTATAGATTTGTATACAGTGAGGGGAAAGACAAGCAGCAGAATTTGTTTAAAAKAATCTTATAAAGAGAGTAGTGGTAATATCTTTCAAATGCTTTTTGGTTCTTGCAACTTCTTAAGAATATAAAAGGAATGTCATCCAATTTCATAAGCTGCATAAGTCCTCTGTATATGGTGTGCCAACATGTTTGAACTTCCTTGTTTGTTTTCACTCTAAAACTCAGTATTAGGTTATAGATATAGCCTAAAATAGTAGGAAAAKAAAATATCATTAAGTCTTAATCAGTTCTTTCAAATAGATGTGAAAATTGGTGTGTACTGCATTATACGGTTGGGGTTAGGTTTAGTTCAGTTGGTTAGAGTGGGGTGCTAATAATGCCAAGGTCGTGGGTTCAGTCCYTGTATGGGCCACTCACTCGAGGGCTGGACTAGATGATCTCCAGAGGTCCCTTCCAACCTTACCGATTCTATGATAGCAGGTTATTGCAATCAGAGATGAGTTTGGAGTGTGCAAAAGAGCCTTACAGATTTTTCTGGTTATAGAGTTGGGAAATCTTTTGGCAACAAATTACTTGGCAATACGTTGCCAGCATTCATGTCCATTTGTTTCTGATCTTCATAAAAATGCATTTATAAAGTGCACCTCTATGAAGTTTTTTTATTTTCTCTAGTAATGCTTAATCAAGTAACTTCTTGAGAGCAGTAGATCCAGAGAAGACTATTTCAGTTTTCTTAATACCTTCAAGACTACAGCTATGTTGGAAGAATAGCATCTGTAATAGGATGCTGATGAAAGTGAATGTATGTAATAAGTGAGCAATGTTTTAGAAATTTTAAAAATTAAACTTTGCTAGGAAGGAAGAGAAAGTTGACATTAAGGTATCTTAGCACACCTATGAATTTTAAACCTGGAAACGTCTGGCTTCCAATGATATTTTGTGAAATAAGTCGTTAATAGAGGAATTATGTTGCCATGTCTTTAACGTGTTCCTCATGCTTTATCCATTGAGTTATGTGATATATGACAGGATTCTATCTGACAGGATTCCATCCAACAGAATTATGTGGCACTAAGCACAAATGGGGAAAATGAATGTCAGCTGTTTGAGTGGAAAAGTAGGAGTGTGATAAGAGGGAAAGAATGTTCTGGACTTTTAGTCATTTTTTGGACATATTAAAAATGTTTTATTTACAAGCAGTTTTTTGTTGCCCTGTTCTAGTCTGTTTTTTTATGAGATTTTTCAAGTTAAAAATGTTTGCYGTGACTGTTAGTTATTACTATTACACAACAGTTTTATGTCAGGTATTTCAGTGACCTAGTATGCTCTGGTTCATACCACAAAGTATCTTCTTTACATTGCTTCTGAATTTTCTGTTACTTGGACACATTTGTTCCAATCAATAAGCCTTTCTGCTGTGCATGAAAATCTGGTGTATAATGGCTGTTCTGGCTATGAACAACCAGAGACTCAGTTTATGGCATTTTAAATGATGCTTTAAATTAAGCATACCCCTTCTGTGCCTAAGCTTTTGTTCTGTTTTTGTCTTTCCAAAGCCAAGATCTTTTCTGCTGTTTTGCCTTATACTGGCACACAGAATAGCTGAAAAACTAAATAGACTATAAGAGAAAACACTTTTATCTGTTTAACTAGTTGTTCCTATATAGGGGGTATGTCTACTGAATTTTAAAAATATGTAATTGTGTCTAGGGAATTCTGTGTAGAGCCCTGTTCTCCACAGTAGGAATTTGGGMAGGTTGTGTAGTCTCCTGTTGTATTGGAGTTCTAATACAAGACTACAAATGCAATAGATTTGTTTTTTTTTTTGTCACTACACTAATGTCAGAGGTGCACAAATGTGGAGAAAAGAAATGTAATTGTTGGGAGAGTGGTTGGGTGGAGTTTTAAATTTTTTCAGTAATACTAATCTTATTTTAATGATTGATGTTTAATAAAATCAAGCTATTACCTCTTTTGTAATTTTGAAATATATTTGGCTTAATAACTCTGACTAGGGGTATAAATTTAAATGCATCTTTAATTTTATGAAGTGACAATACAGTCCACTTTTTTAAAAAATGAACAGTGGAAGGAAGTATACAAGTATTTATTTGTTGGTACTATTATGGAAGGATAAATAAGAAGGGTGATAGAAGTAGAGCATGAAACTATTTAATATTGCCTCCAAAGCAAATATGTATTTATAAAATGCATTAAACAAGATATTATTTGTGTTGACTTGTCTTGTATAGCTGCTTTGGCAAGTCTCAGGTATTAGTGCTTCTTTGGCAGCAATAAAGTTCTGACTCTTAATTTTGTTGTGTTAATTTTGACTTATTGCTAAAATATTTCTTAAGGAAGCAAKCTAGGAGGAGCTAAAGAGTTCATAAATCAGCCAAGCCTCGGTGGAATTTCATGAGACAAAGTAGAAGCGCCACAATCTCATTATTTTCTGTCTATGAAGCATGAGAAGCTTGGTGTAGCTGACGCAAGTGCTGGAGGTTTTCCAAAAAATGTTTGCAGGAGCTTCTGTAATGAAATGTGCTTGGAAGGCCAGTTGAGACCATCTCAGCTCTTCTAATAAGTTTATACAAGGTGTTGGAGATGTCTAGCAACTTAGACTGGAAGGATACATCTGTGTGTGCATTTGCACACCAATGTATCCCTACTCCAAAAGGACTAGACTGGAGCCAACTCTGAAAGCATATTAGTCTTGCCTTATATCGTGTTGGCTTAAAAGCRTGGCTCTGGGAATCCTAGTCACCTCTGCACAGCCAGATGCTTAAAGGTTACAGAAGCTACAGTCACCTGGTTTGCAAAGTGACTCTAAAAATTGCATCCAGTGCACACCACTAGAAAGGTTACAGTRTCCTGACCTAAAACAGACAAAAACTAAAAAAGACAAAATGTAACACTTGCCATTCATTTACTGTTACAAGTTTCTGGAAAGCAGTTCTTTATATATATATATTTTTTTTTCATTCAGTATCTGTCTTCTGCCTGAAAAATATTTTTGCCATAAGATGTCTACATTCACAGGCTTTAAATATGATTATTTTGTTTACACTGAATTCTAAATATTTCCTATACTATCCTTTTGATGACCCACTGGGACTTGTAGAGCTTCTTACTTGGAATGTTGTGGTAATGTAGCAAAGTAGGTTTGTTCTTCATTTTTTTTGCAGTTTTCTGGCTCAAAATTTGGGTCAACCGATTTTATTTCTCATATCATGCTAGAGGACAATGCAATACTCTCTTTATCTCACACTTGCTACTGCAGTTCTGCAGTGTAGAGCTCTTTATTTTTTCACTCTGCTTGTCTATGTGTGCTGTAGTTTATTTTGCATCTGTCTGAATTTAAGTAACTACACTGGATAGAATTCAGATGGTTAGTGCATTTTTATGGTAGGGCCATCGGTTTCCAGATCAATAGCTAAATTTTCTGGTGTGCCTTGATATCATGAGGTAGGWTTTTTTTTTCTTTCTATCTTTAAAGTAAACTCGGCTTTCCAAAAGGTTTGTTTTCAAATGTGATGACTGCTATTATTTCTCTATTTTTTAGTTTGTAAGGAAGAGTAAAGAAAAAAACAGTTATCTACTTAGCCATTGCTCTTTTCTTTTGAACTAAGAATACGATTTCTTCTAAATGTTCTGTGATTATGAGAACATGATCACAATTTAACTGACACTGTTGTCAATCTGCAATTAATATATTGAACCTCTGCATTTGTGATTAGATTTTTGAATTAAAGCTTTTTGGGGGAAAAAAAGTGCGGACCATTCATTGTATTTAAAAGTTTCTGACCTGTCTCAAGAGTTCAGTCAACTGTTTTTTTCCCCTTAATTTTTCTAGTTGTGTTAGCATTTCTGTTACTGATCTTTTTTAAAAAATAAAGAATACACTTGTATTTTCAAGCTAAGTTTCAGCTGCTTGTACGTTTTTCTTTCACACAGCTTTTTTTCTCTTAATTGTATTTCTTTTACGGTGCAACTCTTAATGCACCAGGATTATTTTGGACTAAAACGTCTTTGAACAAGCCATTGGCAGAAGACTTCCTTGATATCCGTCAAAAAGTGTTTCCTCATGTTGTGCGTTACAGTGTGATATTTGAAGGCTAGCAACAAGATTATTGGAAGTCTGAACAAACTTGAACATATTCAGCTCTTTTTTCTTTCTCACAGCTGTTGTCAAGTGTTCTTTATTTGCTTATAGAATGAAAAGGCTTTTATGGATTTTTTGGTGGTGATATTTGAATATTTGTAAAACTGTTATTTTTTACAGAAGAAATGCATGTTTTTTCTAAATTAGAAAGTATGACAATATGCATGACCATTTAAATTTCTTCTCTTAGAAAAAATGATTTTAGTGAGGGGAAAAAATAATATATTGAAATACTAATTTTATATTCTAAAGAATCGTCCTTTACCGGTTGCAGAATGTATTAGAAGATTTATTTATTCATAAGTGATTCTCCTGACAAACAATCATAAATACATGTCAGTAGCCCTTTCCTTATCTAGTTTCATGGGAGTCTTTCTTAGCTCCTTAAGCTCTCATCCAGTATAGTTGCCTTATTATTTCATGTGACGACATGAAGAAGAAATAACAAAGTTGCTGCTTTTTCTTCTCGCTCTCCAGTACTGAATGACTTTTGCCTGCTGCCTGAGCAGCTGCTTCCCTCCGAGATCTCTGCTGTCTATGGGGGCAGTGCCAAAGCAGCTGCAGTTAATCGAACAGTCAAGACTGCTAGTCCCAGGAAACAACCAGCACCGTATGGTGGTGGGCTCTGGAAGAGAAGAAAATAGTATCGCACCTGACTTCGAGCCAAAGACCAGAAGTTGCTCTGTGCCAGCTTGTGGCTGAGGTCTGGCTTTCCCGGTACCAGTTACACTGTCCACGCAGCTGTAGGGAGCACAGCCTCGCTGGTAAAAGAGGAAAGAAAACACGTGTGCCAAAGAAGAGCAAGCCCTGCCCCAAACCTAGCTTGCTGTTGTTCAAGGAGCTGCAGCATCTTTAAGGCCTTTATGAGCCTGTTTCTCTCTGAAAAAAGCTTATTACAAGTCAAATTGCAATTGTTTTTCATCCCACCCCCCCAAAAAAATCATCCCCTCTTGCTTCATWTGTTAATTTGGCAAATCACTAAATTTAAGGGTAGGAATTAGTATCTGTCTTCTTGAAACAGAATGTTGCAAGCTGAGTTAAAGTATAGCACTTTATGTTTTCAAAATGCTCTACAGAACTAATTTTTGAGATTTAGGTACTACTGTGCTGTGAGGGACTCTGCAACTAATAATTTGAAAATAYGAAGATCGTCTACAATTTCCTTTGGACGAATTTTCTTTGTTCTTTTAGGTGCTTCTTAATTTCGTCTGTTAAATATGCAAATTCTAAAATTAGTTACTTTTTCTGGGAATTATAGGTGAAAATRTTTGAGATATTTTGTTGGAAATTGTTTATGTGCCTTATGTGTTACTAACTTCAAATATTAACTTCAATTTGTCATTTTGCTGAGGTTATCAGATAACTTTAATTGCTTTTTTTAAGATGGTGATGTAGCTCATGAAATGGAAGGTGACAAACCCAAGAAAAGCCAAAAAGATGATGAAGAGCAAATTGCCAAGTACAGAGAACTTTTACAAAGCATCCAAGAAAAGGAGAAAAAACAGGAAGAAGATGATATAGAAATGGAGGTTAAATGGGTTCCAGGTAAGCTTTTTTTGTTTGTTTGTTTGTTTTTGATTTTGTTTTACTAACTTGGAGGATATGCWGTACTAGTCTCCTAATACGGATATAATGCCAGGTGCAGGATTTATAGTAGTACAAACTGACCTTTCTTTCACATAAATTGAAATCTAGATGGATTACAGTGAGGAAAATCAAAGAAATAACATGATTGAGCTCAGTTTCTCAGCTGTAGGGTTGTCTCTGTGGTTTGTTTTTTGCCAGTCTTTCTTGTGCTTGCATTTTCATTCATCATTTTGTAGATTTTTTTTTTTTGAATAGAGTTCATGTGTTTGCCGTAGAATCGTAGAACAGAAGACATATGTACACTTTTAGAAAGGAAAACCGATATGATTTGGAAACAGCATAAAATTACAGGAGAATTGCTTTATAATCTTGCTGCCTTAATGCTGAAGACTTGAGGGAAGGAAGAAAAAAATGAAGTCTGAACTTCAAGTGAGGCTACTTTGTAGGAGTGAAARCTACTGGGAAGAAAACTTTTAGGGGGTATTTTGTTCAATCTAGTGGCATCTGAGTTTTTATCTGAAAGTCATAAARGTGACTTCACCATATAGCATCCCAGCAGAACTCATCCAGTGATCTGAAAAACGTCTATCTTTTCCTTCATGAAGAAAAGACATTCAGAGTGATTTTATCTTTTGTTTATGGGTATGTTCTTTCCCTGAGATTTAATGCAGTTTAAAAACTCCCTACATCAAAAAGGGAGAAGTTTCGCTGTGGCCTCTCTTCCTTGCTGCTGGCCCTGAGCTCATGCTAGCTGCCTGTAGCAGCCCTGGCACTTGTTAGATCCCTTTGTAAGTCCATTTCACTTGCTCAAATGGAGAACTACTCTTGAGCAGAATAAAAAGATCTGGGTCTTTTGTTGTTGAGTTAGGCAGCCAGACAGGTTCATAGAAGCATTTGGTGAATGCTCAAGGGATGAATTATGCAGCCCAGAGAGCAGCGTTCCCTTTTGGGGGGCAGCAAGTTGCTATATAGTCTCAGTATATGTGGAACTGAGGCTGTGTAAGGATGCAGCCTGATCTATCACTGTAAATAGTAAGRCCAGAGCCATACTAGAATCCATTCCCTTCTCCATGGATATCTTAATTCTAGCAGAGAATGCATATTTAATGATCTGATTTACACTAATATTATTCTGCAGTCAGGGAGATCTTATGTTGAATGAAAATACTCTTTATAAAAATCCTATTCTGGTCTGTAATGAATTCGGTTGAGTTGAATGAATTAATTTTATAGGTTTTGATTGGTATTTGAAAGTATGCAATGGCATTAAAATTGCTGTGAATTTTCAATTGTGCTTATATAATCCAAATCATTTCTGGCATGAATTCTCCCAAAACTTTTTAGGGGAAATAACATCATGTGTTATCTGATGAGTGCCTACTAGCAAAGTGGTATCATCATGTTTTTCTTCTGCCATCCACACTGTGTCAGTATTTGCATTCTTATAGTTGTTTCTTTAATGTCTTTTAATTCACTGTGTTACTGAGTATTAAAGGCAGCTGAGATTTCATACATAAATAGCTATGATAAGATTTTTACAAAGATTTGTTGTTGCCACCTTTCAGACCAAAGCTGGAAGCCATAGCAGAAGTGAAGTTTTGTTGTTAGGAATGTGTTCTGTATGTATTTATATAAAAGAGATAGATAGGCCAGGCATTCTTTAAGCAGGTTGAARAGCTGGCATTTTTTGTGTTGATTTTTAAAATATATTTGAGGTTCTTTTACTTGTTACATAGTCTGTCCTTCTATGTAAGAARGAACCTTGTAAATTGTATGAAGGAAGTTCTGTGAATTAAAAATTCACAGCAACCTAATTTGTTGACACAGTTAAGAACCCAGGGCAAATCATTCATTGGAGGGAATGCAAAATTTTTTTAAGAGTGACTGTAGGATACTTAGTAGCACAGGGAAAGCAAGAAGTTTGCTGAAGSGTTCTGGCTCTTAAAAATTTATCTTACATGGCACAGGTAAATTATACTAACATTTAGGAACWGTGGTAGAGATGGAATCCATTTCTCTTGTACAGGGGTTCCTTGTTTCTTTGCAGTTGAATTTCACTTTAGAAAATCGGCTTTGTTCCGTATTTCATCTAATCCAGCCCCTTCCCTACCACACCTTCTTGGGAAGCTCCTGCAACTTTTGGTATATTCCYATCTTTCTTGAGAAGGGGGTGGAAGGGAGTGCGGTTTATGTACTAAACACTCATCGTCCTTCATGTCACTCTGACAGGCCTGATGTTAAAACCATCCTGATAAAAATGACTGACTTTGTTTAGAGCCTGTGCACAATTTCTGTTTGTTTGTATAGTGATAGGTTGAATTTGCATATGTATACAACAAAGTTTACATTGGTAGTTTATRGCATTTGATGTGGTTTTGCAGTATATGTCAGTGTTTCCTAATTTCTTACCCTAAAAAAGTTATGATATTATCAGAGATCATCAGAAGTGCTGGAAACTGTGGAAGAATTCACTTGCCCCTGTTAGTTAAACCAGCCAGTCTGTACCACTATTAGTTATTAGCCCCTGGAATGCAGCTAGCTGAGTTATAAGGATGTATACAGAGATGTATGCCCCCTCCCCAATCTGTTGCATAGAAGAACATTCAGATTTTGGAAACCTGGGTTCAGTTTGTAATCTGGGTTCAGATTCTTGTTCCTATTCTGCCTCCTTCATCCTTTTAATGAGCTGCATGGCTTCCATCCACAATAAAAGTGTTAGAAGTGGAGTGTCGTGGGGTTTCCACATCTAATGTCTGGCAATGCTTTGGCCTCTCCTTGGAGAGAGGTCCCGTACACCCAGAAGGGAAGTTTTTTGGGGGGAGCTGTTAAGGTGTACCATAACCGGCACTTGCTGAACAGTAGCTTGTAACTCTGGCAGTTTACGCAGCTGAGGTTATGCCTCCTTCTCAGAGGAGGAGTACATTAGATATTACATTATTTTTCCTCAAACAAACGTGCTCGTTTAAATTTCAAAGCAATTTAATTATGTTCTGCTTGGAGTGTTTGCGGAATTAAAAAATAGTTTTTGTTATAATCTCTTAAGACTCCTTCTTCAAAACTAGCTTTTGTCTGTTAAAATATTTTTATTATCAAGCTCTGCTTTAATCTACTTCACTTGTTGCAAAGTTATTTTCCTGCTCAAATGTTTAATATAAAGAGAATTACAATAGTTAAACCTAGGAAATTTTTTAATTGAAAGTCAGAGATTTGAATTAACTTAAAAATTTGAGTTTTGGCACACGTGGTTATAGAAAGCATACTTTGTGAATGATTCAGTTATTCTTGAATCATAATAGTTTTAAATAAACCTCAGTGCCAGCAAAAATAAATTAGATGTAGTTCCAACTCTCTATAGTGCGTTTCTTTTAGGCACAAAATCAGTGTTACATTTAAGCATCCATCTGTTTTCTTAATCATATCTGATTTGAGCAACAGTTACTATCCATCCTTGTCCATCTCCCAACGCTCCATTAGACGGTGAAGGAGGAGAAGATTGCAGTTGAATCTGTTGATCATACTCAGCCCATTTTCATATAGTTTTTCTTACTGAACTTAAAAGTTAATCCTTTGGGAAGAATAAGATGTAAATATTTAACTAGGCGTGAAAGAAACTTGAGAAATTGTTTTTTTCCAAAGGAGACTAGCAGGCAATCATCTCCCTGCAAAGCGTGTGGAGAACCCTGACTGCATGTTGTAACCGGTTATACGGAGCAAGCAAACGCTCGTGTGGAGTAGAGGGTTCCCCAGAGACGTACGTGCTCCGTGGGGCACGTGCTCAGGTGGCACTGCAGCTTTGTGCACGATATTTTAGCTGCTGCTCTTGGTGCCATATCTTGATGGCYGGTGCTTTTGAGAGGTAATACTCAGTGTGCTCTTTTGCAGGCTCTCCCTGAGTGAACGTTAGTTGTATTTGTTTTGTTTTGKTTTTTTCTACTTTGGTATGCTAAAAGGTAGTGAAGGGGTAAAGGGCACAAAAGGGTGGAAAACCTGAGAGGCTACCRGGTGGTTTTTTTTCAGGGAGTTATRCTGTGTTGGGTAGGATGTCTTGACAGTGGCTTATTCTGTCTTTGGAGGTGAGAAATTCTGGTGTTATCAGAATATTTCTGCCAGCCACTTCTTTTAGCTACCTACAACATTTATTTTTCCCTGATAAGGTATATATGCAAGATTAATTTGCTGGTTTAGATTTCCTGAGAATAGAAGAATATCTTTTTAGCTTTTTTTTTTTTTTTTTTTTTTTTTTTTTTTTTTTGGGGGGGTGACAGTTGCAAGTTGTTAAACTTGGAAAAATTTTCAAAAGTAACTGCTTAGAGAAGAAAAATTCTGACCTGCCCTCTCTCCCTCCCTGCCCCCAGCTGTTTGAGAAGCCATATACGTAGGTTTGTTACAGTGCTATTTAGCATACTTTTAATTCTTTAGTTAAACTATGATTARTTGCATGCTAATATGTATTACTTTCTCCCTCTTCATGGCCCTTATTTGTGAGGATTAAATAAAACTTGTGGGATTCATTTGTTTGTACTGATTTTTTTAAATATATAGATAGTAGTACAAATTAGCCTTTTCTATGGACAGTTAATAATTCTACCTAAAGTAGACAATTCCTTTTTCCTTCTGCAATTGTAGACCTTCTGACCACTTAAATACACTCTTACTCTCGGGAAGTGGTCTGGACGGTCATTTCTAAGCCATTCTAATCTTTGGAGAAACTCTAATGCCTTTCATGAGCCTGCCAAATACCACAAGAAAGGGCTGTATTTCACTCCAAGTCCTTCTGTGCCAGATGGATCAAATGAATCCATTTTCCAGGCAAATAAATCAAAAATATTGTAACCTCCTTTGAGATTTTGATCTCTCTCTCTCTCTCTTTTTCTCTGCTTTCTCCCTCCACCTGCCTTTCCCCTTTCTAGGGATGTGACATATATTTTTTAATCGGGTATTTACTCTCTTCAGAGAGAATCTGCAAGATTGCTACCTGACTATATGTATGTATGCATATGTATATATACACATATATATTTTAACCATGAAATACTGCAAAATAGTATCCAAAGCAGTAGCAGTTCAATGTCTGGGAAGCAGGTGAATCTGCCTGCCTTGACTTTGGAGATGAAGTGGTGTATTGCATGTRTTTGTTTGGGTAGTATCAGGTGATTTCTTACTGAGCAGATTGATGGTGGACCTATATAATGTCCTTCCTTTTCTTTATCATGGCTTTGCATTTGTTTGCTGTTTTAGTACCCAGGTTTTGTTGTGGTAGTTGTTTGCGACTTACTGTTAATTCTGGCTTTCTCATTTTTTGCTTGTTTCTTTTCTTCATATAWTGCATGATTGAATACTTTTAGATCTTGTCCACACTTCAATTTCAGACATGCTGTAACCAGCTTTTGAGCCTTTGAATTATTTTTGGAGTGTAGACAAGCACATGAACAGAAATCAGTGTTTGCAGGTTTTTAGTTCTGCTTGCTTTTCTAGGGACAAGTAGAACTGTCCACGAAGCTGCCCATTTTCTTCCGTTATGAACTCTGTTTTTGGTTCCTCACTGCTGAGGAGAGCTGGAAGAAATGATGAGGAGCTGGGATTGGCCAAACCTGGGAGTTGGGACAAAGAACGCGATCTAGTCGAGGACATCTGAAGAGATCAGGCTGTGACTTCTGAGCAATAAAACTGGTGTGAGAAACAGGAGATTAGGATTTGGTTAGGTGAAAGCTGGACTAGGATGTTAGGAAAGGGGTTCCGACAAGAGACACTTGGAGCGAGTATAATTAGGAAGAGACAGAAAGGGTCAGACTTGGAGGAGAGAACAGAAACATGATTCCTACAGGCTCCAAAGGTCTATCAGTCCTGTTGTAAAAGAGCATGTTAACTATAGGATATCTGACTCATTTGTTACAGAAGTTAAAAAAGTGTATAGTGAATGAAGCAAGGAAGGTAGGAGGAAAAAAACTTGTTTCATTGCTCAGGCTGTTAYGTTCTGCCAGGAAAGTGGATTCTCTTTCTGCCACTGAATTCTGCTCCAGTGTGTGGCAAGGCAAGTCAGTTAACCTCTTCACATCGTGAAGTTTTGTTTYGTAAATGCCCATCTTGATACCTTCTATCTAATGTGCAGGAGGGCTGAAAATGTGTAAGCTGCATCTGAAATCGGTAGGACTTGGCCTCGTAACACGTAAACGCTGTATAAYGTAAAGACTTCGGAAAAAGCTTTCGTGAAGTGTGTGGAATTTTTCACCCAAAATGCAGCATGCTTTTAAATTCAGTGTTCATTCTGGATTTACATATTCTGTCTGTAAAATGGTGACACTGCAGTTATTTAATGGATTCTTTTTTAAGGTGATGTTCTTCCACCACTGAATACTGTAATGTTACATCATGTAGAAAGTCCCATTCTGTTTCTAGAGTAGGGTTAAAATTATTGGCTATAAATTGAGCAGTGACACAAAAAATATGGACTAGCTGCATGTTAATTGTCATCTRTGTATTAAATGGGATTAAGGTTTTCTGGAAAAGGTAAAAGGTAATCATGTGATGAAAAACTATTATTAGAATCGGATATTCACAAGAGCGCTAAATTAAAGGTTGGGGCATGCTTGTGCAGCTTCAAGTGGTGGGCTCTGAAGCAGTGACAGTCTGTGTTAAATTATGGAGTATAATGTAAATCTAACACATTCAGAACTTGCTATTTGATCCCATCAAGCTATAATTATTTAGAGACAGTATATTGTGTTTCTGTGGTGTATGCTTTTCTAGGACCCTCAGGAAAGTGTCATGCTGTGAAAGTAAAGAAGAAACTTCTTTCAGTAAAGCATCTAGTGTGCCGTCAAACCTTTTCCAGCTGTTGGTAGGTCAGGAAATGCCAAYTTGAGGGCTCCTCTTAGACCATACCTGTAACAAAAGGATACCAAAGAAGTGAAGATCTAAGTTAATGGTCTAAATGGTTACAATTCCTTGCAGAATCCTGAGCGACAGCATGGTGCTCCTCTCTTTTGATCTTTCAGATCACATAGCTGCTAAATAAGAAAATTACTTTTGGTAACTTGGCGTGGCTAACCAAGCAAGAGGATTGTTTTTCTCTTGCTTCATCTTTTTCTTTCTTTTGAGTCATTACAATTTGAATTGGTACCCAATGATAGCAGAATACATTCTTTTATACATTCCATAATTTTTGTTGTTACTTTGAGAGTTAGATCTGTTTCAAGCTGTCTGTGCCTTTAATATCCACTTCTTGTGTACAAATACTTACCCCCCAACTATTTACATTGAAACTATTGAATCCAGGTTTCCTGTCATGCCAGGAGTGTACTGTTTGTTATGTTTAAGATAGTTTTCTAATATTAAACTAATAAGATACTAAGTAGCTTTAAAAATAATTTTGTGAATTAAAACTTCTAGCCATTTAGCAGGAAGATAGATGTYATTAATCAAAGGCTCTGAGCAGTTAGGTAGATTGTGTAATGCATATATATTACTTGTTCAGTATTTCAGAGTATTACAAATATTTTAAGATAAAAAATAGCCATTTCTATTTTTGTGGCTTAAAAAGCGTTTTCTTTTATTATCCATCTATTTAGATACAAACTAGGAAAAACAATGCTATTTTTTGTCTTTAATAGGGTGTAATTTTCTGATAGCAATAGTTTGGATTAAAAAAAAAAAAGCAACCTAAATCTAGAAAGCTTATGCTTTTCTATATGACCTAAATATTTGAAAAATCCTAAGCCTCTTGATAGTTTGCTTTCCTCTTCTCCTGTATCATTTAAAATTAAAGTGAAAATACAAGATTTCATTCTTYCTTTCTTGTCCCAAAGGTTATAGCAGAATTAAAAGACTGGATGACTTGGAAGTATCTTGCCTACTTTGACTTAATACATATCATATTCTGACAGTAGTACATRATGCAAGAAAGTCTTTGGTTTATTATTTGGGTTCTTCTGGACTTTTTAGCTGCAACTTTATTTTGACTTTAGATTCTTCAAAATAATAGCKTATTGTTCTCCTTTACAATAAAGGATGAAAATACACTAGTTTTCAGAGATACTGCRGCATTCTCACAGTATTATCACAGAGGCAAAGTTTCAATCAAGAAGATGCTATATATCAATTTTAATTGTGTCCGTGAGGCATACTGATATGGTATCAACCGGTAGTAACTCTGTATGAAGTGGACAGCATTGGTTAGAGGTGTAAGCCAGCTCTTTGGAGATGGTCGTACGTTCTGGTCATGATTTAACTTTTCAGAATCTTTACGAACTCACTAAATCTTTTATCTTTTTTTTTTTTTTTCTACTCACAAAAATTAGGAATGACTACACTATTTGAAGTGCTTTTATGATGAGGCTGAAGTAATTACAGTCAGATACATTAAACTTAAGGGTGGCTGTGTATGCATTATTGTGTTACTTTTATCCTTAAAAAGTGGTGTCTGTAGACTGAACACTAATGACTGCAGAGGAGACAGTTCTGAGGAACAGCAAGAATGTTGGGGATCAGGTATTGCATAAGTAAACTCTTCTGACTGTTGTACAGTTTCTTGATGGATAATTATTTTATTTGAAAAATCATCCTTGTAAACTGATACAGTTTGTAATAATGCTGCTCTAAGCAATGTTTGTATTGTTTTCATTGGCTTGCTAAGAAGAAAACAAGAGTATTCTTTTTAAAGGGAGTTGATTTTAAAAAAAATAGAGTTCAGTTTCATCTCTTAACTTACTATTTTTTGATCTAGGCCTCAAAGAAAGTGCTGAAGAAATGGTCAAAAACCGGTTAGAAGGAAAGGACAACCTAACTCCATGGCAAAAATATTTAGAGAAGAAGAAAGAAAAACGAAATCTTAAAAAAAAAAGAAAGGTAATGTTTGCTTCAGTCACTTTTTTCAGTTTTTGAAATCGCTGTTGTTACTTGCTTGGATACATTTTAAAAAGTTACGTGGTTTCCAACACTGTTTTGAGATTTGAATGCACATTTGAATGTGTATTCACACATTTGGAAAGTGGTCATTCATTTGGAAAGACTGAGTGTTCCTTATCGAACCTACAGAGTTAGAGGATGTTCAGAGTAATACTGGTTGTACATAATATGCTTGCAAAACATTCATTTATCTGTTGATTTTTAACTTGTAACTTTAAAGATAAATGAGTCTAGTTAAAAACTAACTGTTCTGATATACTTTTGAATGCATTGGGAATTTTCTTTTTTGCTAAAATAAACTCATCAGTG
The DNA here is from genome assembly GCF_003343005.1 of Rhea americana. NCBI lineage: Eukaryota > Metazoa > Chordata > Aves > Rheiformes > Rheidae > Rhea > Rhea americana. Next base: position 1,912,599 of record NW_028185139.1, read on the forward strand.
CAAAGTTACCGTTAGAATGATAGTTGTGGTTTAGAAATTTTCTGGTCTAAAATAGTAGAGACTTTCATTTCCCAAAGCAGGAGCAGCCAAAAATTAATATGCCTGAAGAACTACTCAAATTTAAAATTGCAAAAGAAAAATAGTAAATAGTTCTATGCACTAATGACAAAGCGGTCCTATAGCACTGTGAAAATTGCTGTTGTTTTTTCTTTCTGCACAGAATCTAATTGTAAGTGGACTAACTCCTGTGCTGATAAAGTGCAGAAATAGGTGAAGTAACAAAACCTTACTGCAGCTGCTAATCTAACTTCACAAAATTCTTAAATTATTCTGAATCRAATTCATGTTTCAGAATAATGTTTATAAGAGTTATTCCTACAACTTAAGGTAGACTGTCCATTTCAGTCAGTTTTAAATGGCATTTGATCARTAGCTTCTTAAATCTTTCAGAAGTTGAGTGATCCGAATTTAATAAATTGCACTTTTTTTTTCCTAGCATAACATTCTGATTTGGTCTGATAAATTAAATCAGAGTTTTCATAGTTCTTTCAGCAATTKAATTTATCCTTCTAAATCCAGGTTCATGTTTTTTGAATTTCAGAGCATAAAGTGGGGCTCCTTACTCAAGTTTTTCCCCTGGAAGAGCTTTGTGGAACATAAAATAAGGACATAACAATGCTGTGATGCTTTATCAGACATAGGGTTTTTGCACACTATGTTCTGTCTTAGTCAGAAGCCTTGTCTAGGAAGGAGCAGGGCAAATGATGTAATGAAACTTGCCTAGYGTACCATAGTGGCTTTTGGATCTGTGACTTCCTGAGCTGGAAGTGATGCCATTCTGAGAATGGTATGTAACTGTTCTTATTTTAAATAGAAGTGGTATACATTCTTCAGAAAGAGTAATGAAGTAGTGAAGAATAGAAGTGTGTGTTACTTTATGTAGTAAGGCTATATTGTTGATCTTTGTAGGAAATAAAAGTGATTACCTAATAATTAGGTACACAGAGCTACATTCTATGCTTTGATTTTTATCACTGAAGTTTGAAAACTGCTTCTTGTGAAGCAGAAAGGATTTCCTCTTGAATATACACCCTGAACTTARTTTATGGCACATTTGGACTGAAAACCATACCATCTACTGAACTTTCCAATGTGTTTTCCCAAATGTAGTGACTGATAGTCTCTTAAAATCATTCTTTTYTTGTAAACATTATTTATTTGATCCTATAATTTGTTGATATGGTTAGCTGATGCATTTTATAGTCTATGGATACATCTATTAAAGATTCTTTGAGTATGTAAATTGCCTTTCTTTGGGTACGTAAAAAACTTCTATGGTTCAGTCTTTGAAGCAGCTCTTAAATTACTGATTTGTCTTTAGTTGCAGTTTTTAGTGTGTTCTATTTTTATGAATTTTAGCATRTAATATTTCAGTTTTCATGTTCATAGTCACTAATAGAAGGAACATTTAATTTCAGTGGAAACTTATGTAGTAATTTATATGTTGATTGAAATAATGTTTATGTTTTGTTACAGGCTACTGCTGAGAGAGAATTGAGTGGAGATGAACTTCCATCTGATGTCGATCTGAGTGACCCATACTTTGCTGAAGAGTTTGGGAAAATAGGTAGGTCAAGACRGGTAACTTTTCTGGAATAAACGTGCCTTGTCTTTAAATAATGAGCTTTAGAAATTAAGTCAGGCTAGGATAAATGCAGAGATGGCRTGTTCAAAATGAGATAAAGTAGATGTTATTTGCCTACAATTGCAGGCAGTGATGATACATATTGTAGTACATGGAATAGTAGAGAAAATATTTCTCCTAGCTTTCATCAGAGACCATCGTTTAGTCAACTTCTGGGGATGTCTATTGGCAACAAGCTAGCCATCTAACCCCAAAATATTTCAAAGGAAAAGAACTTCATTGCCTTTGAAGTTTGTTTCCTTTTACATATACGGGAAGTCAGCTATATTATGGGCCCCTTTGAAATTTGAGTCAGTTAAATAAATAGGTCAAATGTTTTTGCATCATCTGCAAAACAAGTTTTCAGGTGGCTGTCTGGGAGGGTAGGTGGCTCTATCCCTAAGGATAATGGCAAAGAGTAAGATGATGTGGGTAATAGCCTGGTTGAGAACAAAACCAAATACTTCTTGTCTAGCAATTAAAAAAAAAAAAAAAAAAGGCAATTTTTTCTTTGTTTCCTTTTTTTAATTCCAGGTTAAATTTGATTTTTAAAACAAATGAGAACTTGATCTTTTTTTCAGGCAAATTGTTTTACCTTTTGAATTTCTTCCTCCTTTTTTTATTTATGTATGTACATTTCTGATAGTGCARCTGCACTGATAATTCTTTATAAAAGCTGTCCTTCAGAAGAAACTAATTTTCTTTGCTATTCGTCTGATACACATTTTTACTAGTGTAGTCTGGCTACCTAAAAACCCTAATGGTGAAATAATAAGCTTAAAATATATCTATGGTATTTTTTTAATTGAAAAGTTTAAAAAGTTTTTACAGTTTGAATATATGATTTATTTTTCTTTAAAYAGACCTTTAGTGCACGTAGCCTACTTAAATGGAAAACAGAAACTATTTAAGTTTTCAGAATTAYGATGATCTAATACTAAATAGATAGCAGACTTCCTTTATTAGTTTCAGTCTAGGAATTCATTTTAGCATGATAATATGAACATCAAGACAGTGTTAAGCTATTTTGAAATGTAGTATTTTAGGAAATAACTTGTCTGRCTTGGATTTCTAGGATACCTTTTTTGCAAGCTTCTTGGTCCAGTATTTAATTTAGCTTTTGCTGTGGTAATAGCAAATTTGTTCTAACTACAACTTTGGTGGTTAAGGTTTTGTAGTGGGGATAATCAGGAAGTGAAACCTCCTGGCCTTCCAGGAGCCAAAGCCTAAGAATGACTCATGGAATTGTATATTTTTTTAAAAAGTAGCAACAGATTTACAGATAATCGCAACTCTTTTTTCCAAGTATAGCAGTGTACATTCAGGTTGCATTTAAAAAGAATTCACTTGGTTTAATTTGAAACCAGCCAGCATAGGCTTATACCCTGATTGTTTGTATTAGGAGAAAGTAAATAATTCAGAAAAAACATGGACTTATTTGTTTCTTAATGAGCTTATCTATATGTTTAATTATTTTRAAGTATAGAACAATAAGGATGAATCCTATTCATGTTTTAAAGGGAATATCACAATATAAGGTGTTGTGCATGCTGGGTTTTTTGCCTCACTTTCCTAGCAAGTAGATAGGTGAGTCACATATAGGATATTTCAGAAACCATTGGGAAGATTTAATTTCTTCAGCTGCTTATTTTTGTTACTAGCAAAAAAGTGTAGATACTCTTATAGTAATGTTTGATGTTTCATGCAAAATATCCTAAAAAATCGGTTTCTTCAGCATTATATGAGAAGTTCTTTGCGTTGTGATGGGGCTCAGCACAGAATGATCCCATCTACAGTTTAAACTTTCTGCCCATAATATGGGGAATGGACTTCTGGTGTGCATGGAGTCTTGCCATGCGTAGGGATGGTAAAACAGACATAAAGGTTATGCAAGTAAAACTTGTTTGCAAGATTACTTAATGATCTACTGAGGAGGAGAAAAACAGAATATTTTGAGCCTTGGAACAGTTTTAAAGGGGGAGTACAGTGGTTGACTGCAAGTCAGTTGACATTTTAATGATGATTACACTTTGTAATGATGATGATTTTAATGATGATTACATTTTAATGATGATTACATGATTACAACCTTGTCTGGCTTTCACCAAATTTACCCAGAACAACCTCTCTCTCATAACTGGGGTTGTTTTTAAGCACAGCTAGCTTATCCAGTTGGGGAAAAGGAGTTATGATGTTCTTTGAACTAAGCTGTATCTCTGCCAGCTTTGTATCTAGGGTACAGGCAGTAATAACTTGAATAATCATAATTTTTCATAAGCCTTCAACAATTTCCCTGAAAGATTGAAATTTTTCCCTTAAACTGACTGCCAAATGATGTTAAATTATCCTGAAACAATATATGACKGGTCATGTTTGCAGACTCAGGTGGACCAGAGCGGAAACAGTGAGGACGCAGTAGAGCTGTTAGGATTTTGGAGTGGGCTAGGTTGACTTGTTCCCTGTGCCGTGTATGSGTCTGTGTAAGTTAGTTTTTGACAAGTTGAAGGAGCTAGAGGGAAGCTAGATTGTAAGGAGGTGTTAGACAAACAGCCTATTCGAGGAACAGTGGTATGAAAGAAAAACCAGAAGTTCTGAGAAGTCTACTCATGCATGTATTTGCTAGAATTGTCTCTGTTCCAGAAAACCATTTATAAAGCAGGCAGTGATTCTTACGATGTGGAGTGCTTCCTCTCAGGAGAGGCATGGTAAAGCCAATTCCTTGTGCTTGTTATGCCCATCGAGTGCAGACGTGGGATGTAAGCGTGTGCTAATTAGCACTTGTGAAATTTATACCAGTGTTTTCTTTGGACATAATTTTGTATGTGCATAATCCCTAAAGGTTTTTCAGTAGTACCATGGACTAAAATGTAAACCACTGTATGTGTATGAGCCTTTAGGTTGTATTTAAGCAGCCTCATTTTAGTTTAGTATTGTCAGGAAATAATAGCTTGCCACTCTATTTTTATATTTATATATATATATATATATATATATATATATATATATATATATATTTTTAAAAAAAAAGCTGTAAATCTCTAATTTGGCTTGGCAAGTTTCAGTCTTAGTGTGTCTGTTTCCTTGGGGGTCTCATAAAACACTTCTGTGCATTACAGAATGACTCTATTTTAACTTAAACTGTTGGAATACCTGAGTAGTGCAATTGCTTATTAACATGACAGCAGCCTCCTGCTTTTGGAAATCTGTCAATTGCTTCAGAACAGCTACATCTATTAAACATAATTTCTGTTAAATCTTTTTTTTTTGAAGAAAAGGAATATATATATGTGTGTGTGTATGTATGTATAATATATATATATATTTACTTGTATAGGACTTAAATATACTTTCTTTAATACTAGTTCATATTTGAAGCAACCTACAGGAACATAATGTATCTTATTRCTAGTTGCTATGTTTTTTGAAGAGTTTGGAAAGACTTCCAATAAAGAGATTTTCAGTTACACACCCTGTTACTAACATAATGTAAAAAGCGTAGGTACAAAGGAAACTTGCAAGTCAAACAAATCCATGCGATGCTGAAAAGAAAAATCCAGTTTTGTGGGTGGATGTACACTACTAATCAAGGATAATGTTCTCTGTGCAACCATCCCATCTTTCAATATTGTGTTTTGTAATGGAATTGAAATGGACAGATTTTAATGCCAATTTGAAATCTGATTACCTTGGACCCTTTAGGTAATTTACTAATCTCATCTCCTGACAGAATAAAGAGTGTACTGATTTTTTGTTGATAGAGGAGTTAGTCACGAATTTCCTACCAAATGGGAAAAGAGCTTGTAGCTATCAAATGTGAATTGAATTTTGTTAGCCAAAAACATTCTTAAATTTTCCATGGATGGATATATTTTAGATATCTGACTTATTCTTTCAGGACTAATTTTTTGGCAGCTGAAGACAAAAGTATTGTTTACATGTCAGCTGAAGTTTGTGGAAAAAAGTAATATAAGCAAAGCGGGAGTGAATGTGTTTTCTAGTGAGAGCCATAGGAAATGGAAAGAAATTGGAATTTCATTGTATGCTAGAAATATTCTGGTTTTTATCATGGTTGGATAACAATTAATGATTTCTGGGCAAAGTGATTAACAGTAATTTTATGCTTTTGTATAGCATGGTTTTAGCATAGATTAGCATCTATGACTAAACTGTAAATACATTCTGCATAGATGAGCTGTAACTGAGTTTTAAACCAAGTTAGATAATAAATATAACAAACACAGCTTGAAATTCAGCAGGCTTCAAGAATAAGGCACGTCTTTTTCCTAATATTTTAAAATGGCTTTGAGGATTTTTTCCTAGATGTCTTTATAATTGTCCAAAGAAAATACAATTCTTCACAAAGAATTTTTTTCCCAATTGGAACTTTTTTTTTTTTTTTTACTGTCCTACTACTGTTATTACAAATCTAAATGTCTGCTCTGCCATTTAGATGCTTTCTCATGGTCTAATTTACTAGATGTAAAAAAAACTGATAGCTTTTTAATGATGGAAGGTATCAGTATGACTATTTATGGAGACAAAAGAGGCTAACAGCAGAATCTGGTTATTTGTGTAGAAAGTCTAAAGGTCTTGGTTAGCTGCATAACTGGCCCATTTCCTTTGTGTCTTTGCAAGGCTTTTGAGGCTGACTTTCAAGGTGCTCGACAAGGTAGATGAGAGACCTCGTGAGAACGGTGTTTGGACTTGAGTCAATCTCTGAATTTGAAGTCTCAAAATGATGATTGGTCTTTTGCTGTTAGTGCTGGAAAGTTGTTCATGTGCAAAATGAACGTGGTAAACAAAATTCCTGAGCTGAGAAAGAGCTAAACAGTTTTGGGAGCTTGCAGCAGAGACTAGAAGCTTTTCTCCCAGATTGTGGCAGCTATTGGTTCTGCATAGCTTTGAAGAGAAGCATCTGCTGCAGTAGGGCTAGACCAGATCAGACTAGGTGGCAGGTAAATTCTGAAAACTCTGAGGGTTTGGCATCAGCTTGAGGAGGACTCCCCATAGATTTTACACTTGTGTGCAAAAGGGGGGAAAAGCATCTTCAGAATGTGCATATGGGGAGAGGAAATGTGTTAGGAATATGTTAAAAAGAAAGAGAAAATGATGCGTTTGTCAATTCTAGAACAAAATGCTTGTCAGTAGRATGGGAAAAGGTTTTAGTGTAAAGAGTGATTTCAGGCCCCAAGATGTTAGCTGCCTAAGCAGTCAGAGTTTTTTTTTTAAAAAAATATATATATCTTTAGTTTTTGGTGTTTTTTTTTCATAGAAAGTAGCTTAGTATTGTGCTGGCCCCTGATTCACCTGCGGTTGAGGCAACACAAGTCCTGTGACAGATTTTAAAGATAAACTGTCTTTACTTCTATGGTTCAACATTTAAGGGAAGAAGAGGGAAGACAGCTTTAGGACTGGCCTTTGAAAGAAGGGAGAAGAGTTTCATCTTCTAGAATCATTGTCTCTACTTAGCATCCTCATGCCCTATTTCTTTTTCACTGGTTTACCCAATTCTGGGAAGATAGAAAAGACTTCAAATTTGTTGAAGTCTTATATAAATTTGTTTTTGCCTCCTACACATTAAATTAACATTGTATGAGTTAGGTAAACAGTTATTCTTGAACCTGATTTTTTTCCTGTACATTTTCTGAAAGCATTAAATTAACAATTTAGTACTTGACCTGATGACATTATGCATCTGGATAGTTTGTCTTTARTGGCAGTGGTTTCTTTGTTCTATTCTAGAAATCCGTTTCAAGCTTGGAATCCATTTAGAAATAGTCAAGAGAGTAGTCAAGAGAGGAAAAAATGTTCTTTAAGAAATGTGTCCTGTTCCAGAGTATACTTAGTGATATAACTTGAAGTTTTTTTGGCATATTTGTATTTCTAGTCTGAGCACAAATCTGGCTTAATAAAATGGAGCCAAATATCTTCCTTAAGAATACCCTCAGTGGACTACAATAAATTGCCTGGGAATGTAATTCCAAGCTCAAAGGTCAGAGTGTGTGGTTCAGGTCAGGAAGCCTTCTGCTTTCTCTGTTCCTTCTTGATCTAGGTCTACAGGCTTCCCAAAGAGAATAATTTGTTTTCAAAGGATTTGTAAATGGTGCTTTTTTCATTTTAAGTTATGAATACTGTTTTATGCTGTTACTATTCATTACATTTGTCTAATTAGCATTTCTTATCTAAAATGTGTTCTTAGAAATTAAGAAATCTTCATTAGAAGAATATTCATGCTGAACAGAGTAAATTATATTTTTATTCCCCTAATTCTGTTCTTGCTTGGCTAACAGCACAATAGTCTTTTAATCTTGTATATTAATTCAAAAAGCAGTTTCATTCTCTATTTTATTTTTTATCTGTTGTACTTTGTCATTTGGCTGGCAGATTTCTATTTTTCACAGAGAAGAGAGTTGCAGATCTGCTTTTTGTTCTCCTGAAGTATTTATTTCAGTGTTCCATTCTGTACTAAAACTTAGTGTAAAACAAGTGAATGATTTGAGGACTGAGGACACTTTAGTTACATTTATGAGTGTATAAACCAATTTGTCTTTAAAGTACCTTGGGATTGGAGACATGTTTGCCTGTTATGATACTGCTTGACTGTTATGATACTCCTGTCTACTGCTGTATGAAAAATACAGTAAAACCTTTTTTTGCCTAACTGTTTAGAAAAARTCATTTAGCCAAATGATTTCTTTCTGCCATTTGAATACTGCTCTCTCCTTAAATTAATAGTGAGCAAATATTTAATGACTCTTAAGTCTAGCTGATCTTTCTTAATTTTTTAGTTTTTCCTCTGCATTTGACATTTAAATACTGACTACAAGAAAGAGATGTGCTTTGAGGTTCTGCTCATAGTAGGTAAATTATGCACTCGTGTAAGCTTGAACAAACCATGTGTATGCAATCTTTGCTCTCAGGTTTAAGGAAGAAGGCAAAATCAACTGAAAGTGCTGCAGAAGATGAAACTGAAGTTGAAAACCAGAAGGTAAAGCATTTTAAAATGTTAAGGATTAAAGATGTTGAATTGTCTGAATTCTGCAAATACTTATGTATGTTTGAGTGGAACTAGATAATTTCATAGGATAGTTATAAACAGCAATACAGTAAACTTGTGCTCTTCTACTAGTGAGAGGTTTTAGAATAAATTACCTAAGAAGACTGGTAGATCATCTGTGCCTTGATGTTTTCAGATTAAAACAGGATAACTTTCTGGAAGAGTTATATTATAGTTGAACATAGCTCGATAGAGTTGGGTTACAGTGAAATGTGAGGGCATGGCAACCATAATGACCCCATAGATCCCTCTAGCTTTAAAATTATAACAGTTTGTTTGCATGTTGGGACAGTGCAGAACATTTACTTCTAACATCAGCATAGTATGAAACATTTGTGCATTAGAAATTTGTGCTGTTTGACTTTTAATCTTGAAGATTGAATTGTTCCAGTTATTGTATGTTTGCTTTCCATTCTTTTCCAGAACAAGTTAAGTAAATGTATTAACAATTTAGTTTTCATTTTTTAGTGTGAATATTGCTATAAAATTATATACATTCATGATTTCTAAGTTGGAGTGTACAATTATCAAGCTAGATTATTAGTATATGTTGCATAGTTGAATGTGTATATTTGCATTTATTAATATTTAATAAAAGAGGAAATAAGGAAAAGAGGTTTTTAATATTATACCTCAAAATGTTAAAAGAATGTTGTTATGGATGAACAGTTAAGCACTAAGCAGTTAGGAGATGCCTGAAATAAAGAGTGCCTTGACAGTCCTATTTCAACTCACTTATATGCATGTATTTGTAATCGTATAGACTTTACTGACACTGTAGCAGTATCTTTTTCATGAAAAACCTCATTTCATTGTCTACATTGGCCTCTTCCATTGTAACAGGCTGAAATGGCCCTACTTATGATGGACGATGAAGATGATGACAGAAAACACTTTAATTATAAAAAGATTGTTGAACAACAGAATTTGAGCAAGAAGAAAAAGAAACTCTTAATGAAAAAGAAAGAATTATTAGAGGATGACTTCCAGGTAATGGTGGACTCCTGATTCTGACACCTAACTAGAATTTTTGTTAGTATTCTGTTTTCAGGAAATAACTGGAGGTTCCATATCATTCTCCTCCCTTAGTCTAGCTGAGGGAGAGGAACCTTTGATCTGTGCTTTTAGAGAATTGCAGGCTGTTTTCAGAGAAGAGAAATATTCTAATAGCAAGGTTGAAGGGGGTGGTCAAAATCAAATTCTGTAAAGTGAGAAGACAGTATTTATGCAAACCCTTGAGCAACTCATTGCATGAAATACTCATTGGTAACTTTGTTCCGATCAGGATCCACTGCTGCTTCCCTACTGGCCTGTTTTTCTCCAACAACAAACCTTTTCTTGCTATACCAATTGAGGCATACACAGGATTTGTACAAATGTTTACTTGCCACCCTTCTTCAGACTTTTGTGACAGGAGCTATTTCAGTAAGGATAAGCAAACAATTTTTTTTTTTTAGCACATCCAGCCAAATCAGCTCAAGAGTTCAGTGCATTTACATTTACGTAAAAGTCAGAATTAAGTATTGTCCTTCTCTGAACCTCTTCACAGTATTTTGCTGTTTTATTTTGTGTTGTTTTGTATTTAAAAGCCTTACCAYCATATGTAAAGGTTGCCTAAAATAAGGTTCTCTCTCCTTCTGCTTTCAGGTTAATGTTGCTGATACAAGATTCCAAGCCATGTTCACTTCCCCACTATTTAATTTGGATCCTTCAGATCCAAATTTCAAGAAGACGAAAGCAGTAGAAAAGATCTTGGAAGAGAAAGCTCGCCGAAGAGAACAAAAGCAGGAAGATCTTAAGGAAGCAAGCAGAAGWCAGGAGAATAAGATGGCAAAGAAGGGAGAGGCGGAGATGGCAAAGATGGATAGAAAGGAGAAGAAATCCATAGATCCTGCCTTATCTATGCTAATAAAATCTGTCAAAAATAAAACTGAACAATTTCAGGCAAGGAGAAAGCAGAAAGTTAAATAACTTTTATTTTTACTGGGACTTTACTTTAGTCTGTGTTCTTCTAACTCACAACATCTTTTAAAATTCTTACAGTATGCTCTGATTCCTACAGACCAAAGTTTTCCTGAAAAGTCACTTCATTTTTGCAGCGAGTTTTGAAGTAACTAGAGTCATGATAACTCTTTCCTTGTGCCCCAACAAATACCTTCTTTTACTATTAATGAAAAACTGCTATTGGAACTCATAAGTATAAATCTGATGTTTTCAGAGCTGTTAATTTTATAGTATGCTGTCACTCAAAAATGCTGGAAGTGCTGAAGATGGCTACAAAAATCATCATAATTAGATTGTATTTATAAGAAAAATACTACTGCAAAGCATTAGAGTTTGGACTAATTGTTAGAGAAAATCTGTCTTAAAATATTTTTAATTCTGCATCAGTCTGTAAACATATCTCGGATAAAAAAAATAGTAATACAACTAAAAATAAAAATGGAAACAATTTTTATACAAGCTTTTACATCTTTTTAAATGATTGCATATACTCCATTTCATTGATTTTTCTTTAAATAAATTAAGAGTTCTGGATCATGGAGAACTAGTTAATGGAAAAGGTGCAATGTAGGAGAGTTTAATTAATAGATACTGGAAATAAATGGTTAAAATTGACCTGAAGTAATTTGAGGCACTTACTTATACTATTTTCTTCTGAATCCTTTTCCTGTGCCAGTATTGGTATCTTCATATTTAATAGCCTTCAATGGACAAACTCAAAGAAAAAACTAAAGAAAAACTATACCTGTATTAATTTTTTTCTTTCCTGCTACTAATGTTGCATTCTCATTAATATAGTTCCATTTATACAAAGTCACCCAGCATTGCAAGCATTAAAAAGATGTCAAAAGCAGATCTAGATGATAAAATTTTAGAAGCGGTAGACATTGGGCCCTGTTAGTGTTAGTGTCACTGATGAAGGTATCAACAATGCAGGAAAATTAAATACAGACAGGTAAAAAATTATCTTTCTTCCCTGGAGTGTGGAAATTAATGTTTGACTAA
>NW_028185139.1:1924353-2027766 GCF_003343005.1 Rhea americana
GCTGATGGAAACACGGTATTTTGTCAAAAAGGAAAGACAAATTCAGAATTGTGGTACTGAAAGAATTTGTAATGGTTAAAAAGTACAGTTCCTTCCTAAAGCATTTTACTAATGTAAACAAAGAATGTCACTGAAGCTGAAATTAGAACCTATAGACAATCAAAACTAGTGTATACATGAAGTAAGTATGTCTTAATATGTAAAGGAGATCACTGAGCCAAATTTAGCAAATGAGAGACTATATTCCTAATGGCAAAACTGACAAAATGCAATAAGACAGAATCTGGTAATACAAATGAAGATGATTTTTGCAAGAATATTTTGCAGTAATGTGGTTGAATACTTGTAGGCCTTGGGTATTAAAAATGTAGTTGCTTTTCATTAACTGCACTAGTATCTTCAGATTCATTTTCAAGTAGCTAACAGAAAAAGCTGAGAAGATAATGTGGTGAATTCTGTGGATAGCTGGGATCCAGCTTCTGTGACTTTTAGCCATTCAAGGAATATGGCAAGACCTGTCAAACCCATTTTGAAGTTTGGAACTGATCAACTGTGATGGAGAAAAGGGTTGAGTATCTCTCTAGAAACACCGGGTAACCTCTGAACATGCCTGTACAGTGGAGAACAACGTAATGATATTCAGTCAGATGCAAATTTACAAAGAGAGGAAAGATACTTTGAGACAGAAATATTCCATCTCGAGAAGTATCCCTGCATCTCTGTCAAGCAAAAGGCAGCAGATACAACTTGAGGAAGTTTAAGTCATACAGGAGTGTTACACAAGTGTATCTCACGTGAGCCATGAAAGAGGAGACAAACTTCTCTTGTAATTCAGAAATTAATTTTACAATAAAAATTTGAAAAAGTAAGTAGTTTTCTTTAATGCAGTTGCTTAATATTGGCACATGAGAGACTATAATGTGATTTCCAGGTATTGAAGTAAAGTGACACTAAACTGAAAATGTAATATTTTTACATACTGGCTATTTGTACAGGCTTTTCTAAGTATGATTCATTGTATGGCTAATATTGTACAAATATGAAATGCACTAAGGACAGCTTATATTTAATAATATTGAGAGATTGGATACACTAGAAGTACTGGTGACTGAAGGGCATGTATTTATGAAAAATGTACTAGTGTGTGGAAAACTGAACAGACTAGAACAAAACCGAACTGGAACAAAAATCAGACAAAAGATGCATTTAGCCTAGTGCCTGGTTATTCGCCCAGTGGCCAAAAACAGAAGACAAAAAATGGTATATTTATAATATTATTCCTCAGGTAGCATTCTGTCCTCCAGCAATTTGTTGCTCAAGATTTCCTGTGCCAGTATTGGGACCTTCATATTTAATAGCCTTCAATGGACARACTCAGAAAAACCTGTTGCTTTCTGAACGCCTGAAAACTGTTAGCATCCACAGTATCCTTTGCCAATGGATTCCACGGATTAACCGTGCRTTAACCATGCATTGTGTGAATAACTTCTTTGGTTTTGAACCTGCCGTATGCTAATTCATTTTTGGACAGTTGCTTGCTATTCATGTTACTTAAGATTTTTATTGATTTCTATCTTTTCTCCTCAGTTGTTCTTTTCAAGGCTGTATGGAAGCGGTTCTCTACATTTCACCTTTTCTCCTCAGTTGTTCTTTTCAAGGCTGTATGGAAGCGGTTCTCTACGTTTCACCAAGTGGATAAGTTCGTAATTGTTCAAACTGTTTCTTCCAAAAAAAAAAAAATAATTTGGGGTAAGACTAACTGTTGAAGGTATTTTCTKTGTAAAAGTATGCTTTTATTCTTGCTTCAAAACTCAGTTTTTCCTGCATTTGATGYGCATGCTCTTGCAAAGGAGCATTCCTTGTCTGTGTATTAACAGTAGGCATAGGCTGCTGTTTTGACTCCCTACCAGTAATTGAGTAGCTTTTACTCTATCTGTGCTTATTTTTTCAGCTCTATGCTGGACAACTTTACTGCTGGAAAACTGTGTGTGGTGTCAGTGAGTTTCTTCTCATCAGGAATGCCCAGATATGCTGAATGACAAGTGCTGTAAAACCCTTAAATAGACCATCTGTAGTTTGGAAATGTATCTGTCCTGTATAGTAACTTTGCTAGAGGACTAATCTGAAAAAAAATTGTTATAAAATTAAAGACTTTTAAGTACTGATTCAAATTAGGTGCTCTAAATTATGAAGTATCTCCTGCTCATGTGTACAGGCGTTGGCCATCTTTTTTGGCAGATTAAAGTGTCTGAACATGTTTTGAAATGTGTTCAGTTAGGAAGCCTAGCCTGTATTTGGAAATCATAGTAGGATAAAATACATAAAAATATGGACAGACTTGACAGTGATTAGAGCTATTGATTTAAAAATCATTTTGCTTTCATGGTAATGTTTATACAAGTATCATGTAAACGCTTAATATRTGGTAATTACATTTTCCTCAGYTGCCTTTTTCTCCCTYGYCCCCTAAGCTGCTAAGTCCTGAAGGGATATATTATTTAGGGAGAAGTAGAGGCTCCGTTCCAGCGTGCATCTTAGATGAGAAGTTCTTGCTTTGCTTATGAAGACATTAGATGTAAATCCTGTATTTACTTAGACTTCCCGTTTTGGTTATATTATCCAAAGACCGTTTCCTAGAACAGGCTACTTCATCTAAATAACAATACCAAATTGTTATTTAGAAGGAAAAAAAAACAAAAAACCCCAAACACATCATTGAGAACACGGAGGAAGCRGTGGGCAGATGTAGACGTCTTCCAGCCCTGACCAGGGGGAACCACGGTGCTTAGTCTGCCGCCTGGGTCCTCTCGAGTTTGAGGAGACGCTCTGCTCCCTTTGATCCTCCTGAGTGCGGAAGCAGGTCGGACTCGCGTGTAGGGTCACGACCACGGGCTGGGGTACCGCCAGCGGTGGGGCTGCCCAGCGGCTTCCCCCCGGGCAGCACCGCTTGCATCGTATGAATACCTGATTAAGGGGGACCCTGCTCTCCCTCCTGCAACTTCCGTCAGCTTTCCTCGCTCTAATCCATCGTGTCCAGCGATTTCTCATGCTGCGTCCTGCTCGCTTAGCCTGGTCGTTCTGCCAGCGGCCCTGGCAGTCTGTACGATGCTTGTGGAAAAGGTTAGTTTAGTGTTCGCTAATTGTGCTTCACGTGAGTGCTTTAGAAAGCTACCCACAACTTGCATTAATTCAAAAACCAGTATTTTTGTCCTTAAACGTTCATCCCAAGTGCTCATATAGTCATAAAAGAAATTTTGGTAAAACGGTGATAAATATCAATGTAAATATGATTCTTAATATGTAAGACTRATGGCATTTTTCCCAATATTTTTAAGTTACTCAAGATTGAAAACAAATTTATAAGCAACTTCATAAGGCTGAAGCAAGCTTCATTAGCTTTGAATTGAAAAGAATCATTAAAGCCAAAATTTTTGCTATAAAGAGATAGTTTTACAAAGGCCACAGTTCGATAAATCAGCTCTATTCAGAAAAGCATGTCAGTAAGAGTTATGATGATGACGTCTTCAGGACCCTAATGATGCACTGAATGCGGAGAAATTTAAAACAGAGACAGTTTGTATATGTAACTCTCTAAATTTATTAAAGGCCAACCAAAGGTGTTCCTGTCCTTGTGCTCTGCCACTGCAGTCTCACTTGTGCAGAGTCCCCTGAAGCTGTGTGGAGATCCCCAGTGAAACAAAAYGTTCAACCAGTGGCACCATTTCTGTTTACTGGCCCTGGAGTTTTACCCATTTTTTAATATATTTGCAAACCTAAATATTTCAAAATCAGGAACCAGGCTAATAAAAATTCCTTGCAACTAGTTGTCCTTGTTGATGTAAACAAACCAAAGAGTGGTTTTAACCATCTCTTCCTCTTAAATATAAAAATGGCACCTAGAAGTTCTAAACTCTAAACTTTAAAATGTGACTTTATTTTTCCTTATTATTGACATGTAACCAGCAAAAGTGGTAGCAATTATGTAAAACATCACGTTAAAAAATAGGACTGTTAAAAATGAGACATAACCGATTTTTCTAGCAACTTAGAGAGGTCTGGTATAAAGATGTTTGTCTCCAAGTTGGCAGCCATTAGAGGCTTTGCTAGGGTATAAGCCAGACATTTAAAGATCTAATATTACAAGTGGAAGTCACAAGAGGGTTTGATTTATTTAATAACAGAAAAAGATCAGACAACCAGAGCTGAAGAACCACGTATGTTTTCTATTATTCTTTCCTTCAAGAAATTAAATGTATTATTTCCAATTAATAGCAACGGTTGGCAATTTGGTAGTGTCCAAAAACAACACTAAGTYGCGCCGGCACATTTTTTAAGCAAGTGTTGCTGAAGAACAAAGCACCCAACCAAAATACTACAGTTTCTTAAAAATAAAGTCTTGGCGATCTGCGTTATATATATTTAAAACTATGGGAGCAAGTAGGCTCTTTTGCACTTGTCTTAAATCATGAGTTACATACCTCAAACCAGTTTTGTAGCTGTGATGATAAGAAGAGCAACAAAAGCAGGATGACGATGCTGCGCTGCTGTAAAAAGAAAAGGTGACAGAAAGGTCTGTTGCCTCGTGTACTTTCTCTGTGCTTGACACACAGTGTTACAAACGGGAATATTTTTTGCRTGGGCCCTGAATCCAACTTAGATTAAACGTCACTTAAGGTCATTATTACTTTATATCCTCCTYGCCACTAGCACATGAGTAATCCAAACTCAACACTGCTCCAGCTCGTTTTCAGACATGTGAGCCTGTGCCAGTTTTGAACAACTTTGCTTTTAGCCTCTAGTGAGTTTGCTGGCAAATCTTGCTCTTGTCCTGTTCYTGAAGAGATGCACGAGCCAAAGGCTGGTTGCCACTCCTGTACAGGCAAATGCTTTTGGACTGTGTCCCACGCACACCTTGGCACTGCACAAATTCCATGGCTTTACACTGAAATTCTGCCCAATACACTTGCACCTTTCACTTTTATTATWTCTAGAGCAAAGAAAAGAAAGGAATTGAGGCCGGTAGTGATTTATGTTGACTTGTGACAGCGTGTGTTGAAGATCGACAGAGATTGTAACTCTTAGCTGCAACAGAAAAGCTGCCCATTGCAATCTGCAATGTGTGTGGCTGAACCACTACTCAGAAGTGTTKGCAGTATGTCATGGAAAATGTAAGTCTTAACAGAAGTGGTTACCAAAAGGACTAAGAATAGCAAACTGACTGTTTTAGAAGGGTAGTAACTTCTACATGTGATTACAGTTAAAATCGTGCAAGTAGGATTGACCGCTCTAGAGTGCAAAACCCCTAAACACAAGCTGCTTACCTTCCTCCTGTCCCCCCATCTGGTTAACRCCAGGGCCGTCACGGGGGACTGGGTGCCTGAGCTGCCCTGAGAGTTGATGACTTGGGCTTGCGCAGGATTTAGGGGCAGGGATGGCAGCACAGCCTGAGCAGCTGAGTCTTTTCCTTAAAAGACTTCTGCAGAAGTGACAACGGAGCAGCCCCAGCAGAGATCGAACCGGGGAAGAAGCACCTACATCTGCTCCTCCCCAATAATTGCTCTGAAGGATGTTCTGACAGCCAGCAATAGGAAAAAAAAGGTCAGTAATACCCCCCAAAACCCACAAGTTACGCTTTCTCTCTTTTTTTCCTAATGCATACTTGTTGTCAAGGAGAAACTTCCATGTCTTCAAAAACTGGTGGGTTGATAAAGAGTAAAATGTTTCTCATCTAGTGAATTTTAGAGCTCTGTATGAGGAAAGTAAATGCAAACGCCTAGGAACTAAAACCATGTCAAAAATGAAAAAACAAGTATGGAACTTGTGACATCAACTATGGAATTTATTTTCAGTTATAAAAATGGATTCTTTTCTTTGAGCTGTGGTCAGCAAGGAAAATTCCATGAAAAGAAGCAATCCTCATTATATTTTGGTGTCCAAGTGCTTGACTTTGCGGAAAAAAAAAAAAAAAAGTTTTCTTAGCAGTTTTTTTTTTAAAAATATTTTTCTTTAATGAGAGAAACCTCATGCTTCATGGAACCCCATCTGCCTCASATGTGAATCATCACCTTCTCCACTCGGAAGACCAGACTGGCCACTTTAACGAGCTGCTAGGAGTGGGGAACTGCAGTCTGCTGCATATGCCCCTCCACAGAGCTTACCGAGTCAAGGGGCCACTGCACAATATGGTGTCCACAGAACTAGCTGCAAGACTCTGGTATTAACATAAAATAGGTGTACACTGTAATACTTAACGGGAATATAAACGTTCCACCAAAGTTAGTTAGTTTTCTCAGGAGGCCAAAAATTTACATTTGAGTCACCCTCGTAGGCAAATATACTTTAAATACAAATGACTGCTGTAAGCCAGATTCTTGGAAAGGTAGAGGAATAAGATACAGAAGAAGCATAACAATAATGAACTTAAGTGTATACATTAAAAAAGCTAGAGATTAGAAGTGCAAATTCTTTTCTGAAATACACTCACACAGTTTTTTGTATCAGCCTCAAACACTTTGAAAAGTGAGTGTGCTGACAAAGCTCACGAACTAGACTGAGGGATGAGAATGGAATTTTTCCCCTCATTTTACACCCTGATTATGAGAACTTCCCCAATATGAAAATTATCTTGGCAATATTCTTAAAGCTTCACAGCAAACATAAATATCTTGAACTCTTTCTCTTTATTGCAGTTGGATCAGTGTCACAGAATTTAAAGACAAGGATGTTGTGAAGAGTGCCCGACTGAAACTGTATCACACCTTGAATGCAATAAAACTACTTTGTTTTGGACAAAATCATTACCCATGGCAAGCTGCAGAAAGCAACCATGCAGGTCAAAAGCCATAAAAATAACGAGATGATAAAACCTGTGGAGAAAAATCTAGTCCAAGTTTTACTTAGTCACCAACTTGGTCCGTTTTGCCAAAATATGTACTTTCAAACTGTCATAATTAAATCTGCACCAAGCTTTTCTATGAGCATGAAAAGAGATGATGTCTGACTCTGAAAACCACTGTTCTGAGAGTCCTGGCTTATTGACTTCCCACAACGGTTGATGAGGAGATGACTACCCTGCTACAATCGCCAGTATATACCCAGTATGCCTATAACTCATTTTCCATCTTTGAGGCATGAAGTCAAAACTCTGGTTGTTTTGGCAACATTGGACGAATACATATTTGAAGTTTCATTTCTCAAAAGTCTTGTGCCTTGTGATTTGGCCCCCCTCTAGTTACAACTGTGAAAGCTGGCGGAAAGAGGAGTGCAATCATTCTGCATTAGAATTTTTTTGAGATGCTACAGAACAAGCCTTGGAAATAAATATGTGTGGGTGTTGAGCAGCCAGGAGTACAGGGAATGCTATGTAGACAGATCCAAGATGCTAGAGTATTCTCCTCATGTAAAGTTGCTCATTATCTGGGAAAAACATTATTTTACTGGCTGAATGTCAAAGGGGCCTCTTCATATGCGGAGGAAACAAAAAGCATGCCTGGAAAAGACTGCAGGCTTATTTATGCTACCTGCAGAGATTAGTAAGTCTTTCAGGGGGATTAATAATTCAGTATCTGAATGGATTGGTTCCAGTCTTTACAACTGCATTCAGATGCCATTCTCCTCTYGCATGCAATCGCTGAAATAACAGTTTCTGTTTGTATTTGTCAGTGTATTCAGCTTTTCTTTCTGTTGACTGTAGAACTGATTTGTAAAGATCTTAACCTAAATTGGGATGGTTGACAAAAGACTGTTTTTACATTCTTGCTTGTTTTCACTGTCCACTTCTCAGAAAAAAACTCTTAGTTGAAGTGTTAGTTGCCTTAAATTGGTTGTTTGAGGAGGCTGAATGGCACAGAGAAGGATACGTCTTCTCCTCTTCTACTGCTTTTTCTCAGCTCCTCTGTCCTTTGACAAGTGTCCAAAAGCACTGACACCTGCTGAATCTAAGGTTTGGCTTTTCTTTGCCTGGAATGCTTCTTTTTATTGTGTGAGGATAAAGTGATTTTGTTACAYCAGGATCTCTTTATGTAAAGAAGCTCTCCAATTGCCTAACAAGAAAAGCTAAAAAATGGTTAGAAAGGAGATCAGAACTATTCTGAAGATCCTGTTCTCCTCTTCTGCTTCATTGCTCTTGTGGGCTGAAGCTTAACATTTTCAACTCTGAATTCTAGTCTGCCATCAAGTGAAATAGCTAAATTGATCTGTTAATGAAGTTATGAGGTCCTACTAATAAAACAGTCAGTTCTAAATGGGCTGTAACTATCAGAGATATCATACATTTTTTCCCTTTTGTCAGACTTCTGTCCACATCATCATAACAAACTAGTATGATACCTGAATATATGTTTTTGGATATGAGGGCCTGAATTGAGAGAACCTCGTAGATAGTCACATAGGAAGTCTGTGTTGCTTTGACTTGCTCAAAGAAACTCCAAAATTTACCAACAAATCTCTGCAAGGAATTTCTTCATTAGAGGAAATATATGACGTGCAGAGGGCATTCACTCTAACCTCGTCAGACAAGAGCTGGAACTGAAATGGAGTTGAGGCAGCACAGAGAGGTTGGTCTTCAGACTATTTCCTTGAGCCGAGGCGAACGACTTTGCTTGGCGTGATGTTATATAATAGCAAATGCATACATCCTCACCATGGCTCCTAACTGAGAGTAGCTCAGAAATCTGAAGGACTTCTCAAAATAATTATCACAGGAAAAGTTTCCAACATGCTGTGTTAAAGTGCTTCTTGTAGGGTTATCCTCATACTAGTATGAATGTGTGTAATTCTGCTTGTTTGCAACATATTTAAATACTTCTTTTTGAATGTATGGGGTTACCACTCAACATTTACTACCTCTCAAAAGAAAAGCTCTCTAAACTTCTATTTCAGAAAATGGAGGGCTGCAGTATTAAAACAAACAATTGCTTTAAGTTCTGAGAAGTAATTAAGCCAAAGTGCACGCATCTGAAGTACTATGTTATTACCTCAGATTTTACTTAATTATTGACTTCATTATAGGATGGCAAGTTAGATGAAGCCTGTGGGCTTGATAGCCACTTTTATTCTGAATAAATTAAAGCAGTAGACAAACTCTTTTACAACTTAGGGAGTAGGACCAGTAGGGTCCACTGTTCGTAACACAAAATGGAAGAAGAAATGTAAGATAATCAACAAAAAATACAGCAAAACCAGAAACAGGCATTAAAACAGAGTCGGAAACTTTATAAAAGGAATAAAGGAAGACTCTAACTTCAAACCTGTAGGGTGAGGAATGATTTACAGAATGGGATAACCTGTTTGTTGGAGTAGCTTCTGGAAGCCTGGAGATCAGTGAGAGTCAGAAAACAGGAGAAAAAAAACAGAAATATTTGGCGTATTTGGAAACCGTCACTACAGACAGGGGACAAATTAAATATAAGCATCATAAACCAGGTGAAAACAGACACTGGGATGTGAAACCGAGTCTCCTAGAGAACTGGGTAGGACTGAACATCGACAATGTTTTCAGCTTCCCCTTTAAAGAAAGAAGGGCTATGTGCTAACGCTGTCTGTCCATGCATCAGTCTGTCAGCCTACCCTAGTTTTATGGGCCTGTTGGCCAACCTCAAGATTTGACAGACAGGTATCAAACTGCAGGGTCAGTCGAAATATGTGTAGCTCTGACCTAGCCATATGTTGTGCTACCTCTTTCCTAGCTGATGGACTGGGGAGGCAGAGAAAAATGGAGGCAGAAGCTACATGGCACATTATGTAAGACATATGGATGATCGCATCAGGTCAAACTGAAGGTCTGTTTAGCCCAGAAGCCCATTTTTAACAGCGGCTGATGGGTGTACGCCTRAGAAAGGCTGTAAGCACAGGGCAAGTGCGTCGTGGCACTTTCACCAAACAGCCTGCCCAGCCCCAGCTGTCTGCGACACATGGAGCTGGGGCTGAAGTGCATAGGGATACGCACAGGGAGCCACGGGAAATAGGGTCTCTTTAATTCCACTCTTCAAGAAACAATCTGGTTTTAGACCATTTCTAATTAACTGATAGTTTGGAAGGAAAAATCAGATTGCCCTAGTTCAAGTATAACTMTGGCCAGCTGGGAGGCAGAAAGTATTTTGTAAAATTTACTTGGTTCACTTCAGCATCACTGTTGAGGATAACAAGGGCTTTAAGAAAAAACTGGCAATGYAGCAATTTGCAACTGGGATTTGGATTACATGTTAAAAATCTGTGAAAGGAGGCCAAAGAGCTTCTAAAGGGTTGTGGACTTCACATGATTTCTTGTAGTTTTATCCCACATAAGAGGAAGCACCTGGTAATGTGGAAGACAAAACCTGATCTCCATAAGCCCTATATATGTTGCCAAAAATGCGTATTGAAAAAGCAGGCTTTTATTTGTTCATGGCATTTCAGCATCATTACAAAATTTAAGGCAGGTTTCTGAAAAGAAATACAATACTACAAAAATTAATGGAGCACATATTTACTTTTTGGGTGAAAAAAAGCTGGAGGTAAAAAGGATAGTTTCCTTTGTTGTTGTTGTTGTTTGGGTCTTGGCAATACAATTCCCAAATTCCTATTATTCTTTAATATATTATATGGCTTATGTTCAATATAATGACCACAGGCTAAAATGTACTCACTACATGTGCTGGGGAGAGCAGATTATGGTTTTTTTCTTTTTCTTTTTTTCTTTTTTTTTTAATGGGAATGATGATAAGAAGCATAAGCAATTAAATAACTAGRTAGGGTTTTAATAGATTTGAATCGTATTATGGCTTGTAAATGAAGTGATCGTCAGAAGGAGGTACTGTAGAAACTTAATTTGTAAAAAAAATCCCTTTCAAGGTGTAGTTCGGCTAAAGCGAATCATTTTTTGACCCCTGATTTGCAGAGAACTACCGACCCTGCCTGCCACGGCAGAAACCATTTTAACAGCCGGATGCTGTGGTGATATTTTTACTCGAAGGCGGGGAGGAGTGGAAATGTTTCATCTGGAAGGGTCGGGAGACGTTGGGGCTTCAGCTACACACACGCAGCCACGCGGGCAAGCCCGCAGGAGACACCGCACGCCGCTCCACAGCTGCGGCAGGCAGCGGCCGCACGCCCGCCGCGGGCCGCGCACACGAGGCGCCGCGCACGCGCGCGGGAGGCTCCCAGAACCGACCGCGCCTACCGCGCGAGGAGGCCTCGGCCAGGCCAACCGGCCCCCGCGGCGGGCGCGCCTGCCCCTTTAACTCCACCCGCTCGCCCCGCTCCCGACTGCGGCCGCTCGCGCTGTGATTGGCGCGCTGGCGGGCCGCTCGCGTCCGCACCGCCAATCGGCGCGCTGGTGCCGCCACGCCATTTCCGGTCGCCCGGCGCGCTYTGCCCAATAGAGGAGGGCCGGTGGGCGGGACGCCTCATGCTCACCGAGGCAACCGGCGGGCGGACGGTTCCGGGTGTGCGCGAGGCGGACGGTTGTGGCGGGTGAGTGCTGCGCGCCTGGTTCCGCCCTGCCCTGCCCCGCCTTAGCCGGCTGATCCCGGTCCCGTCCCGTCCCGCCCCGCCTTCCCGGCCGCGGCCTCCCTCGTGTCCCCCCCCCCGGGGCTTGGCCGGGCGGCGGCGGCGTGTAACGGGCCGCAGCGGGCCGCGCTTGGCGCGAGCGCTCCGGCGGGGGGGGCCTCCCTCGTGGCGTCGCGGTGACGTCACGGTGACGTCACCCCGCACCCGCCTGTTGTCATGGCGATGGCGCGGGTTGGGGGAGGCGCTGCAGGGCCCCGGCGGCCTGGCGCGGCGGGAGGGTGGCGGCGTGGCCTGTAGCGCGCGGAAGGGGTGCGCGTGGTTTGTGTGGGCCGGAGCTTAATCCCTTTCCTCGGGTTCGGCCGTTCTGGCTCCTTCCCTGGCGTGCCAGGCGTGTGTCTTTGCTTTTGGTCTTTCAAAGCCTCGTCGGYAAAGGGTATCCCTCCGATTTTGAAGAAGTTTCCCTCAGAGGTACTAATGGCTTTGATAACAGCAAATGTGCTTCTTATGTCAGTACRCTTATTTAATTTTGCTGATAACTTTTTCCAAATAAAAGTTTTTTCTATTTTTTTTGTGTCTCTTGGTTATTTATTTCCTTACCGGTTTCTTGTTCCTGTTTCCTCCTTAGTTCTCTAGTAGTTCTCTTGCAGCTGTTCCGATGCTTGCTCATGAGGTCAGTTCTTTCTTGCCATTCAGTTCGTGTTGCTCGTTGTTGATCTTCCCCAGGCCTCTTGTGCCCGCTCTGTGTGCTGTGGAAATCTGTGGCCTTACAGCCTGTGCCCTCCACAAGTGCTTGCCCTGGTCCTTCAACATGATGTTGATCCCAGGCTTGGTGTGTTTTGTTTATACAGAGAYGTTTCTGGTAATACAGAAACAAATAAGTGCTTGAGCTGTTACTATGCCCTGAGTAATCTCATTTCATGTTGGCAAATGATCTCTGCAAAATCAAAAAACTTAAAAGTGAAGTTTGTTGCCAGTAGGAAGTAGAAGTACTGTGATGGTGTTATCAATATGTGCACATAAGTTTATCTCTTTCTTCCTTCATCTGTCTATAGCATTTGCACGTTTGCCCAAGTAGAGCTTTTTGCTGTGCTATCAATATTAATTACACAGAGCTATAAAATTGTGTGCGGAAATGGCGAGTGTCACCCCTTACTTGGCTGACTCTATCTGTAGCACCTATGCCAAAGGAGTGCACTTGAATAATAGGCTCAGTTAATCTTTCCATGTTGGACGTGACACTTAACATTTATTTACTTTTTCTGAGTGCCTGTGTAAGATTTCGGCTGTTACTTTTTTCAGTGTGTGTAGTATTTTGGGCTACTTCTGTAAACTCCTAATAGTTAGATTCCCAAAGAACCCTAACTCAGTTATACTCCCCCACTGTTTCTGTAGCTGTGCAGATGTCCAACACTGAACCACGTGAGGAGGAAGGATGAGATCTGAACTGATGGATATGTGACAGCCAGGAAAGAAGCTAGATAAATCCTAAAATAAACCCTAAAGAGAAAGGTTAGGTCCAATGGAAACTTAAGAAATGGAAGCAGCAAGTTTGCGAATGACATTTGAAAGGACTTGAAGAAAGGGTTGGAATGGAAGGTATTCGACAAGATTGGTTTGATGTGGAGGAAGTATTATGAAGCGAAGGATGTTTATACACATTGTCTTTTGACTTCTGTGTGCAAATTCTATGATTGCCTTGTTAGTACAAATCAACGTATTGTCAAACCTAAGTGTATGTAAAGACTAACTATTTCTGTAACTCAGAGTTTTCAGGCTGAGCRTTACATTAGTCAGATTTTAAGCAGCATCTGTATCTTATCTTTTTTTTTAAAAAAATGATTTTACTACCATCTTTGTTACTCTTCGTACCCCATATTATTTCTTTCAATTTCTGCAAAAATGTATGTTCCACATTTGCTTCTCTGTCATTTTGCTCAAGTCTTTTGTCATATCCCTATGCATGTGATGTATTATGTGTAGTGTAACAAGATACAGGGAAGTGGGGGTTCTAGCAAACAGACTCTGTATTTCAGTTTATGCTGTATATTACTGCCTTTACCAGTTACTGTTGGAGCTTTCTTAATTATTGTTACTTGCAAAAAGGAAGTAAGTTGTAGTGATTATGACTTTAATTTTAACTTCCAAGTTGATGGAAGAGAACATTTATAGTTGGATGTAGCCCATTAATGTTTTTTCTATTTATGTGTATTTTAAATGTCTTTTGTTTTATATACATATATTTTTATTATATTTGTAATTCTTATATATTTACCAATTTAAAAGGAAATACAATATTATGTAACATTATATCTCTATATTTTTTTTTTGGGGGAAAAAATGAAAATAAATAACTTTCTAAAATGCTGGCCTGGTTCCTATTACTGAATAGACAATTCTGGTGAATCAGTAAGTTTGCCTGTTCTGTACCAGTGAGGAATCTTGCCAAACATTCTTTGCATTGTTTTGGCAGTTCAAATCTAGTAGTAGTTAATTTTTAGAATGAGCAATATAACATTTGCAAATCTGATGATTTAAATCCTACATATACATAAACAGCTTCTTTTTACACTTCTCTTCACATTCTAATATTCTTAGGTCACAAATAGTCCCTTTCAAGGTGAATAGGACTGATATGTACCATATTGGAATATCCTAATTTGTTAGAGAGGTTTTCTCCATTCAAGTGGCAAAGCTACGTGTCTATTTACTTCCTGAAATATTTCAACATGTTGATTGTCTCTCTTTTGAATTTTACACATTGAACTAGAGAAACAGTATTGTGTCAGGATTAATGTGCATTAGGCTGTAGTAAGAGAAGTAGTAGTTGCGGAGTATTTGTTTTTTGACTTCTGAAAAATACATCTTTTGGTGCTTTCATTTGAGAAATCTTGTTTTGTGTACTGGAAAACACTGTCAGTTTTTTCATACACTTCTGATAGTTTTTTGATCTTAACCCTTAGGAATGGAAAATAGTCGTCTATCTAAAATGAAAGGAATTAATAAATTATTTGAATTCAACTTAAACATGCTGTTGTTCATTAATAATTGTGGTAGCTATTTGTTTCTCTAGATAAACTTCCTCTGACTTTCTTGGGCTTATTTGGCATTTTATTTGTTTTAGAAGTATTTTRCAATAAAAGTTACTCTTCTTCTTTTTTCCCTGGAGACTAATGAAGAATAATAAGGGTGTAAGGGGTGAAAGCGTATGGAGTGTAGGATCTTAAACAGTTATTTCTAAGAAGTTGTAGCTTAGCAAAAGAAAGGAGAAGGTATGGCATTATTAAGTGTGTCTTGTATGCTACAGTTCTCTGGAGCACATTTTCCTAACTTCTTTTATGGCAATGGAATTTGTTTTAAGGCATGCATGAAACATCCGCACAAAATCATGCAGGCAGATGCCAGCAAGTGATTTGAGCGTAGGAGGTTCTGCCGTGCAAGCATGTGTACTGTCTCTGCTTTTGTCAGCCTTGTCATAAGACTACTTAGAACTTGTCACGCCAACAGGGAACACTGCTTTTAAAAAGTTAAGATTTTGACTGTGGAGCATCATCCTGGTACAAACTAGCTAGGCGTGAGTGCTGAAGTATGTAATACTGTCAAATAAAAACACAACATGGAAAGCAGCTTTCTTTTAGACATGGACAAGTCTTAGGTCAGCAGTTCATTAAAATGTCTGGAAAAATTATTAGGTTCTAGTTCTGCCTCTTCAAAGGAGCTTGAAGGCTGATTTTCAACTTGCAGCATAGTTTTCCAACTGAATTGATTGTCTTAGGTCATGTTAGTATTGTTAGCTATGGAAGAGGAAGAACTTAGAAGCCCTTCTTTCAACAGAAAGACTCTCCTTGCTTCAGACCTCTTGTCGTAAATCAACTTTAGAAAGAATATTATATGAAATACATCTCTTAGAAATCAGTATCTAACATATGCATGTGATTTGGTTTTAGGATGATTCCTCCGCGGAGTTTATTTTTGAATGGAAGCGTGCTCTTTTCCAGTAGAAGATGGTGATCTTAATGTATGATCATGGAGAAGGGGATAAGTTCAGTAGAAGTGTTACCTTCCAAATCATCTCAGGTTACAGCAGTAAAAGTGGTGGTCAAAGAGCCCGACACAAAGCAAACCCAAAGAGGGAAACGAGTGGGATTTGTGCTTGTCCATGCAGGTAAGATGCAGAAGCATAACTATTGGAACAGATGCACAGCATATGCAGACTTAAATATCAACTAAAATTTTATATTGGGTTTGGAGCTACTAGTACATTAATGAAGTGACATGAGCTTTGGATGTAAATGTGGGAGTGGAGAATTTGACTCTGGCACTGGCTGGAGGATCTTGGAAGCTGGTAATAAGATATAGGTAACTTTACCGGGTTGTGCAGTTGTTTGGAAAGGTGTGTGTGTGTGTGTTTTTTTTCCCCCCCTCTTTGGGGAAAAAAGAAAAAACCCAAATCCTTAACTTAAACAGTTTAAAATGTTCAGTTCTGCAGTTATTTCTGCTAAGGTTAGGAGCCCTACACAATGTGAGAGATCTCCCAGTCTATTTCTTTACCCTCTGACCCTTTGCAGGATCAAATATAGCCCTTTTATTACTGACAGTTCCTTATCTAGTTTGTCATTGAGGACAATCTAGCTGASACCTCTTGAAATCTGTGGATTTGTAGAAGAACTTTACTGTTTTTACCCTTTGAAAGTTTTTTTTTGAGTTTATCAATATGTTGCTCTTTACTGATGACTTTACTCTTTTCAGAGTGTTAGAGCTGATTYTGTTAGAGTTTATCAAGACAAATATTGTGATAAATCAAGAAATGGAACACAAGATATAATACATTTCCCAATTAAAAAAAATTTTTTTTGAGTTGAACTTAAATATCAGTCTTTTTACCATGTTTGTTATTTTTATTCAGTCATCTAGTGGTCATTGWAAACTTTTTCAGTTATGGAAATAGGGCACTGCAGCCAAAAAAACCAGAGCAGGTAGTGGTTAAAAGCAGCAGGATAGTTACTGTGACTGAAAATGGGAGGGAGAGATGAAACACGGTATGATCTCTACTTCAAGGAAGTCTTCTGGTTTTGAAGCAGAAGCATTGAGCTCTAGTAGCTTAGTATAAACATGAAAAAATGAGCAAAATGATAATGGATCAACTTGAAAATCGGAGGTAAAAAGGAAAAATAGAGTTTGACTTAAAACTAGAGACTCCTTCCCCCCCTCCCCCCAAATTGCAGAAGGTAAATAAAATAACTGTGCTGGAATTTCTGCAGGAATGAGCAAAATTGGAGTCTTCTGGAGAGTGTTTATATGAACAGATTATATGATGCTGAGATTTATACCTGTATGCTTCTACATGTGTGCTGTGTGTTCCATATATTACTACATGTTTTTGAAATAATGTTGCATAAAGSTGTCAACCCCTGATTTTGAAAAAAAGGAATTGCCATTGTTGTCCAGGGTAAGTTTAGGTTTTGTCTGCCTGTGGTGTTGATGTGAACTAAAGGCACCACTTTGATAGGCAATGTAATCTCTCTTCCTTATGCCTTAATTGTAGGTGCTGGTTATCATTCTGAATCCAAAGCTAAAGAATACAAGCATGTATGCAAAAGAGCCTGTCAGAAGGTACGTCTTCCAGTTCCACAGTCTTACCRTGGGTATATAAAAACTGTATTTCTTGCAGATACTCGGTAGCACTGTCCCTTCAGTATGAACAGGCATATCTGGTTGTAGCTACTTAGACTGCATGAATTTCTATAGGGAAAATGCAGTAGCAGCAGCAACAGTTGACATAATGGCCATGCTGAATCGACAGAGAACAGGCGCATAAGGTGTAGCAGTATTCTGTTTTCAGCAGGGACAAATAGCAGACACCAAGGGAACAATGAGGGAACAGGGCAGGTTCACACTGGGACCCTCACAGAAGGCTTCTTACTCAGATCCTGTGGCTTTGGGCTTTCTGGAGCCTTTTGTGGTGTCTTTGGATTTTTCCTTCATCTGTGCCTGCTTTTTTGGGAACTTACTTGAGCTCTAGTATTCAGAGTGCCCTATGAGTACAGGCATTTCTAGAATTCCTTTCTTGATAGATCTAACTTCTTAATGGCAGGGGAGATGGAAACAACAACAACAACAACAAAAAACCCTTTCCAAATCTGGAAAGGGAAAATAGCAAGACTTTAATTTCCCTTGAAATTAAATTTTTGATCTCCTCCAGAGACTTTGTAGCTGGCAAGTTTCATCTACTAAGTGTCTGTTGAGAAGCTGGAAGGCTGATCTCCAAAATCTGTAATGCTTGTGCTTTCTCCAGGGAGGAGCTGGGGAGCCTGACTGGCTTTTTAGAAGAGTCTCAGACTTGGCCTTTGAYAATTAACACTTAATTTTACAGTTCTGTTGCTCAATCCTAATACCAGTCTAATTTTGTAATCAGCAACCTAAAATCATCCAAACTCAACATCAGCCTCATTACATCTGAGTATTGGYCCAGTTGATGTTCATTTTCCAGATAATTATGTGTTAAAAAAGGTTGTTGCTGTTGAATTAATGTCTAATTTGAGATTCCGTTTGGTTCCTTAAGCTAGGTAGCCAACATAAATATCGTTTATTAAGAACAAATAATACCAGATTTGTCTTGCAACTGAAGATGCAGCCATAGCTGTTTTCTTGGGATTCCCTGAGAGAACTTGGCTATAAGGTCTTGTCCAGTATGGATCTGAGAAATTTCTTTGTGTGTGTGTGTATAATTTAAAGATAATATTGTCTTATTTGTTTTCATGTATTGGCTTTTAGATAAGCTTGCTTATTGATTCAGTTCAATTGATGACAATTGTCCTGCACAATATTAGGGATTGTTGTCGAATCTTGGAAGGAAAAATAGTAATTTTTTGACTGAAACAGTGAGTATTTGGGGACACCAGATAAAAGAATTTGTATTGCTATAAATTTGATCGTGCAGAAACCTGATATTAAATRCAGTGTCAGAATGACTGAGTAATARAATCATGCTTTTGGTTCCCCCATCCCTTTATCTAGCGTTTGCCTACTATTGCCAGTGCAATAATTTAAAATGACATAAAAACAGTTTGGTGAAGACCCTGTCTTCAGGTAAATGTAGGGCTTAGCCATATATTAGAAATCCCTAGTCATCAAGCAAAAATTCTATTTTACAGGCAATTGAAAAGCTACAGGCTGGTGCTCTTGCAACAGATGCAGTGACCGCAGCACTTATAGAATTAGAGGTATGTATTTCTGACTAGCAGTAAATGTATTGCTCAGGTTCATTGCCAGGTTTTTCTGTAGGAAGATGATAATTTGTATGGGAAGTGTACTGAGTGTTCCATTTTGGTGTCGTAAATTTACTATTTGTGCAGACATGGAAGCTATTCTGTAATTTATATTTTGCCTTTTCATAAAGGTTTGCAGTAAATGTACTTAAAGATTTTTCTAAAAATATAAACTAAATAAAAATTGTTTACTTGGCGCAATTCTCTTGTCATCTTAGGTATGTCTTAGATAGATGAGTATTTAATAATTATTATTCTTGTAGGTTAAAGGCTAACAGTCTATATGGAACATTCTTTAATTTCTCTCTGACTTGCGAACCTATGGATAGACTGCACTAACTTCACTTCTTAGATGGGGAAAAAAAAATCATGTGCTACTGGTCACATATTTTAACTAGAAATTCTATGACATGTTCAGTCCTTTGTTTGTACTAGTACTTCACACTGAGTTATATTTCGTTTCTTGAAATTATAATCCAAACAAATTAGTTATAGTTAGTCTCTAGTAATCCTGTTAACATTCTTGCGTAATAGTTATATTGATGTAGCTGTCTCTGAGTATGTTGTCTTGGATTATATTATTCATATCTCTTCAATTCTTCAGCTTAATTCTAGAAAAGTGATTGCATAAACATAAGGCTAATTGTCTCTTGTACCAGTTAAGGGACTTTATGAAAATAAAGAATGTGAGATGAATAAAAACTTTACAACACTTTTGCTATGTGCATAATGTAATGTATTTTTTTAAAGGCTGTTTTTTTTCTTAGGCTTTTATTTAGTTTTCTGTATGATCTCTGATAGGATAGGAGTCTAGAAGCAAGCTGTTCAGAGAAATTTGACTTCAGTAGAAGATAATGCTTTTTTTTTCCCTGAATTTTATGGCCAGCTATGTAGAAGAATAGAATAAGTGCTGTTTCTGTTTCAGAGTGGTATGTGATAAGAATGTCTTAATAATCATGAGGAGACCAGCAGTTGCTTGTGAGGCATTTGGAAAGGTGTCTTTTAGGAGTGGTGAGGTCTTGCAGCATCTGTGTTAAGTGAAGGTTGCCCGTAATTAAGGTAACAGAGAGGATCTAAACTTGGTCCCAGCTCCTTATGGCAGTAATAATTGAAACAGGAATTCCTCTTCTCTAAGTAGTAATTGATTCTTCTCCTCTCTCTTGGTTAGTAGAGGAAGAAGGCGAGGTAAGTGTTGTGCTGTAAAAATAATTTCCTCGTTTGTGAATTTATTGTAGTATTCACAGAGAATTAGCAGTGGATTTACTTACACATATGTTCAGAAAGTGTTAATTAACATACTTTGTGGGGTTAGTGTAAAGCAGGCAGTACATACTTTAGTATGTGCTAGACATACTGACTTACTGCCAAGACTTCAGTYGTATTTTAGTGTTGGCAGGCTTCACTGCTGTTAAACAGTACTTTTGGTCATCACTGAACTGTTTAAATATGCTTTCRTATGGTATCTTACATGTTAAAATATATCTAGGTGAACACAAATGCTATCATTATAATGGAATTATTTATAATGTGCTTTTATGAATTGACTGMTAGTTACTACTGAATGCAGTCAGTATACTGCATTCAGTTATACTACTATAACTACTAGGTATTGTTATATCACAAGATTGTTCTCTATGCTAGTTCTCTCCTCAGTATAATATGTAGTTTGTTTTATGATTTTTTCAGTGTGTTCCTGAGCTACAGATAGGAAGATGTATTTTAAGAAGTTTAACTTAATAACTATACATCTTGCAGCTGTGCTTAGGGTAAATATTTTATCTGGGTTTGGTGTCCCCAAGAGACTTCTTTTGCTTAATAAAATTAAAAACTCTGAAATGTCATCTGTGTAAGAAGTTACAGCTTTAAGATTAAACTGAAACTTGTTTATGGAATTATTTCAGTTAACAACCACCTTCTCCTTCTGTCTTGCTGCTGTTTTGATGATGCCTCTCTCTGTTCCATTTTATTATTTTGTAATTGTCTCAGGTGATATTTTTATGCGTATCATTAAAACCTTTTTCCTCTTGTTTTTGATTTGTTCATATTGTTATATTACTATCATTAATGTAATTATTGGCTTTCATTTATTCATTAAGTGACTTATATAGCCTCTTAAATATGGGATCGTTCTCTTTGTTCCTAGGATGAAGTATATTGGGTTTGGGATCTAGCCTTCTTTTTAAATACTTATGTACACAGTYACATTGAAGAAAAATCAAAGGTATACTTGAAACAGAAAATGGTGTGGTTCAGAGTGACAGTTTTTGGATCCTGTATGAGTAATTCCAAAATGTTAGACTGTCAACTTTCAAAATGCTGAAAGGCTTGTGTCTGCTTGTATCTCATTCTAAACACTCTCTTCTGAGATCTCTATAATTTCTGGAGCTGTATCTTCTGTTTTGTGCRTATGTCCAACATAATTGCATGTGGCAGATCAACAAAGCAAACAGAATATTTTTTCTTGTCAATTATAGAGCTTTGTGGGTAAAAAACATTTGTTTCCTGACTGTCCCTCTAGTGAGCTATCACTTTTCCTTTTTCATTAAGCAGAAAAAATACTGACTTTTTCTTGAAGTATTTTAGCATTTTGAATTCACAAATACATAGTGGAAAATTTGTATGAAAACCTGAGCTTGCTTCTTTACATCTGTCACTGTAATGCAGATTAAGAAAAATAACAAAATTTTGTATAGCATGACAGATAACAGCAGTAGCAGCAGTAAGAGGTTCTGATGTGGAGTACTGTTTCTAASTTACATCTTGGCTGCTGTAGAACACATTTCAGTGAGTTTATCCAAAATATTTAGTCACTGTTAAAGTTCTCTAAAGTTCTCTTTAATTCTGTATTCCAAAAATCTGTAGTCTTTGCAAGACACAACTGTCTTTTCATGGAAGTGTCACAAAAGATGATTTTTTCCCCCTCAGTTCTGCTCAATTACACAACTCCTATTACACAGAATTTCAGCTAATCCAAGAGGCATCACTTCAAAGACTTGTTGAGTCTCAAAGCTTGCTCTTGATCTTTTATGAGCAAGCTGACAGTTTGCTTGTGGTATGCTGTCTGTTTTTTGTTTTATTTTTGCAGACTCTAAATGGAGAAGAAACAGCCATTCTTTGTTGGGCTTTATGAATCTTGAGTGAAACAGTGTTCTGTGATTAAGGTATAAGACTAATAGTTATTAGAGAAAAGATAGATTATTTTGCAAACTAGCAAGAGCAGCTGATCCAGAATACTGCTGAAATAACTGTGCTGGTCTTYGTAAGCATCAGCTGTATTTGATAAGCTGATTAGAGGAAAGTTGTTATGTTTTCTAGTTTGTGAACTGTCACTGTAGAGAAACAAATGAGTATGTTACTTACTGCACTTTTTTGATAACAGAAAGATCTGGACAAGGTGCTTTGTAAGATTCCTCGTTTACAATGTATGCCTGTACAAAGACATGATCACTGAACTATGTATTTTTGCATTCTTGCTATCAACTGCCATATGAAGACTGAATTTCTCTTGAAACAAACAGCTTTTTTCTTTCTTTCTTTTTTTTTTTTTTTTTTGAACCTGACTGCATTTATGGTTAGCTGGGTGGATGAGGTCTAATTTTAAGCTTTTGTACATGTAGACCACTTCAGAGTCTGCTGTTCAGGTATTGGAAACAAGAATATCAACTGTAGAGAATGCTTAAAATTTTAAAATTTCAAACTTCTTCATTAGTCTGAGTTTATTACTCCGTATTTATCTTGTTTTTAAATCTGTTTTCAGTAGAATGTTCTGYGTGAACATGATTTAAATTGGAATTTAAACTGACTGGAGAAGTGGGTGTCACACTTTGTTTTATGATCAGCTTGCTACTATAATTGATCCATTTACTTTTTTGTGATTGGAAAACAAAGAAYATTTTTAACCTCTTAATGTACTTGAGCAGCATCTTTCAATAAAGTTTTGCAGTGAAGTAATTCAACTCTTGTTGAATTAGGTTATTGATTTTTATCTTTTTATTTATTTTATAATAATTAAGACTATTTTGGAATATACAGTCTTTTCTCCAAGGACTTTTCTTTAAAGATAAAAGCACAGTGCCAACAGTGTTATTGTAGTAGAGTGACTAGCAGTAATCTGTGACAAAAATGTTCTTTCGATTAGATCAGCTAAAATGTTTCTAAAGGGATTCATCCTTACAGACTACTATTTCTTGTCACTAAGTTCCCACACAAAAATAAATCTTAAAATTGCAGTGTGTTAAAAGAAATGCCTGTAGACTTTGAATCCTTTTTAAAAGTTGTGAACAAACCTTGGCCAAAACTGCATCAAAGATGGATGGAATGTTGAAAGTGGAGCATTGTAACAATTTGGCTAGACGTGATTTGGGACTATTAGTGTTGAGTAACTTCTTCAAGCATTCCAGCTTTGACCGCAGCTAAAAACTTCAGCGTCCCTGCAATTGCTGCCAGGGCATTTGTAAATACAGCTTGAAGTAAAAAGGATTCTAAAAATGAAAATGATACCTTCAGTAGCTTAAGAATTTTTTACAAAATGGGATAAAACTTTGGAAAATGAAACCGTTATTTTACGTCTTAAAGCTTTCCATTATCTCCTTTGCTGCAGACTTATGTTAAGTTAGAGATTCTTCAGTAATGGAGTAGTTGCCAGGTAGTACAGTAGCTTTCACATATTTGAAAGCTTCTGCTTTGTTAGAATGCTTTGATTGGCTTCCCCCCACCCTTTTTTACTGCTACATGGTGGCAGGGTATACTGTTAACCTGCAAAACCCATGCCTGTTTTACTTGCTTATCTCACTCCTTCAATGTGCTTAGAAATATAAAGGCTGATTTCTGCTTGCATCTTTTAAATAAAAGACATTCTTAAAGATGCCTTCTGTATTATAACCTCTTCTCTCCTTTCCCTTCCTYCCCAACTTGGATACATGCTTTGATTGTGTTCTCCCTTGCCCCATGATAGTCATGTAGTTGTTTATGCAGTACTACACTTCTGTAGTTCAGGATATAAAGAGACTGCTTCAGTTAGCTCAGCTTATTTTTTTCCCCTTTGAAAAATTTCTGTTTTAATAATTTATCTGCATGCTTAAAAGGTTTTATATTTTCATTTTAAAATTCTTCTTAATTTTCCTTAATTATATTGCATCATTTATTATCAGAGTCTTCAAATCTTTTGGTCAGACTTTGCAGTGATTTGTGTTTCCAAAAAAGAGATGTATTTATGTGACATGTTTCATGTCCTTGCATTTTTCTAGAAGAAAGTGTGAATTTCTGTTTCCATTTATTGYAAATGCTTTTTCCTACCTCATTTCAAAGGCTTTATATCGTTCTCCAAGAAACTCTGGTAGGTATCAGAAATTCTRTCCTGTTCACACCTAGTTCCTGAAGTGTCTAAAATTGTTATCAGATCARCTATCGTATCTGTGAAGTTAGAGCAGGGCATCTTTCTCTTGGCAATTCTGAGACCATCTTCTCAGCTGGCTGCAGTCTGGGATTGTAAAGCTAGGTAAAGCTTCACAGGCATTCTGAACACATGCTTGGGATTGGGTCTTTGTTGCTTTTTCCTGGAAAACTTATTTATGTTGAACTGACTATACTAGTAAGATTCCTTTATCATCCTGAAATGAAAGAGCTATGCCATCAAAGAGGCATTTACGGTTTTAATGGTTTAGGGATCTTCTCAGTTTCTCCCTACAGAATAGGAATACAGGTGGCATTCCTTGTCCTGGAATCCTCTGAATAGGTGATCTGTTCGTGCGTCCTCAGTGCTCTTGATTATTATATTCATCAGGCAATAGAGAGCGTTGTGCCTTGCTTACACAAGGACTCTGGACAGTGTAACTAAGACTTCTGCTTTGATGTTGAGTCCTTCCTACTCATTTATTTGGCCGTGACATCTGTTCTTAAGAGATCAGCTGTCTCAGCTTTGTGGCTGTGGCAGACCTGTAGACCACAAAATGTTTACCCTTTGCTAATGCTTTTGAGTACAACGTATTGAACGAATGTTTTTGGAACAGAGCATGTCTCCTGGCTTTCAGGTCTATGCGCTCTGATTACTCATGAGCAAAGAACTTGGACAGCTCTAGAAATAAGCATTGTTGATCCTGATGCATTCCTGTTTTTCTTTTTTCCTTCACATACTTTCCGCCATTCGTGTTCGGATCCCTTCCTTCAGGCACTCTTCTTTTTCATCCTGGAACTTCACTGGCTGAGTTTGCCTGGTGAACAGTGAGGTTGGCTAAGCCAGCTGCCGCTCTGCAGTCGTCCGCCTTTTCAAGGCCGTCATCTCAGTAGTGTCCTTCCTGCCCCCCCAACCTTTTCCAGGGAAGTTTTTTCACTGTGCACTAAGTTGCAAATGTTTCATTATGCTAAAGTTTGTTTCACTTCTTACTATAATTCAGTTTTCAGTGTTAAATGTACACAGTGAATTCCAAGATCTATTATGATGTGGGAAAAACTGTATATAAAATTATTTGCAATTCCTCAAATGCAGAGGAAAAAGCAGAAAATAACCATGGGTAATGTAAAATAAATCTGTTTGAAGATTCATTAATATATGAAACAGACTAAGATCCCTCCATGTTCTCTTTAACTGTAAAATTTAAAGATGCATTTATAATAACTCTTCTGAACRCTAAGAGCACTTTAAATGTCTTATCTCTGTAAATTAGGATCAATATATTGAAAAATAAATTTGGAATTTAGTCCTCACTGGTCATTTAAAAATTAACAAAAGAATACTGCATTACTAACTAACTCTATTTTTCATTTCTRTGTGTTCCTTCCTTCTTTTCTTTCTTTTCCTTTGTATTCCTTATAAATTACATGTACAAAGAAGAAAATGGTTTATTTAATATTWAAGATGGGACTTAGAGCTGTTTCAAACGGATTTATTTCTTGATTTAGCTTACCTGTAGCATAATGGTATGACCATCTAATGAGAATGACACTTTCCCATGTGGTCTCTCTTTGCACAGACATATGAGTAATTATGACACATAGTTCACCATGCTTCTACGCTTGATATTTATATATTTCCCAGACCTTATCTACTTAACTTTCTTTATTCTAGTGATAACTTCGCCTTCATTTTTATACTAAGCGAGTCCTTTCTCCTTGCAGAGTTTCTATGAGGAGATGTGAAACAATGAAACAAATTATTTGTTTTACTCAAGTTTCTTCTTGCTTTTACTGGGAGTAGCGTTTTCTTCCCGTTGTAATGAAGAGTGATAGCTGTACTTTTTTTTTGTTGCCCAAGGTTGTTAGGCTACTGTAATAAAAACAGGCATGAAACTTTGAAGGCATGCACARTATGTCTGGAACTTTACTCTTTGGCTCTCCTAGTCTGATCTCTTTCTTTGTCCTGTACTCAGTTTTGTACCTGTGCCTATGAATAAAGACTTACATTAAGCTGGCAGTGGGACTTCTGAGCAGTGCTACTTTAAAACTGTGTCTGTAAAGTTATGTGGATGTTGCAAGAAGATAGTTAGGCAGGAATAAATGTTTTTAAATTTGGCATGTAATACAGCTTGTTTGAAAACATGAGGTTTGCAAAATAATACTAATAATACWAGTAAARTATTAAATTTTAATAATACTAGTAAAGTATTAAATTTTAATAAACATTAATTAATTAAAAATTAACTTTAAAGTAAAAATTGTTCCATACTTTGTATGAAATATGTCTTGGCGGTTATTCAAGAAACTGCCAGATCATAGTAATGACTGTCTTTATGCTAATAACCACATAGAAATTCTGCAAAGGGAATTGGTGGTGGTGGTGCTAAGTATTTGTTCCTGTGTGCAAAGTTGAACCGTAGGCTTGGAGCCTTCAGGAAAGATACAGTTTTGGTTTGATGCTGTGTCATGCTTTTGAGTTTCAAAGGTAGATGTTGTGATTATTAGACTTTAATTAAAATGATTGAATCGTTAGGGACCAAATTAAGTATGCATTTTGTTGGAGGGAGGAAGAGATTTTTTTTTTATTTTTATTCTAAGGCTTTTGCCTGCGTGTAAATGATCATCCAGAATTGTTACATGGTTGTTACTTATGTTAGCACATTTCACTTGACRTATTACTCACGGTATAGTTTGTAAAGTATCTGTTATAATAATTTAAGATGATCTGTGCACGTTGTTTTTGTTTTTGGAGAGTGAACCTTTAGAATCCAGAAGTGCATTGTATCAAAGTCTATTATAGAAAAGTTTTTTTGATACAGTCTGTCATGGATAGGGCCTTACTGTGTTTTCTTCTTGTTTTTAGGATTCTCCTTTTACAAATGCAGGAATGGGATCTAACCTAAACCTTCTGGGTGAAATAGAATGTGATGCCAGTATAATGGATGGAAAGTCACTAAATTTTGGAGCAGTTGGAGCACTGAGTGGTATGTTAACTGTATGTTATAAAGCTACTACTAATTTAGATGCAAAGATCAATTTTGTTCTTGTTGTTAAGTTTTCAAGGTGTGGAGACTAACTTTCTCCTGCCTCCCGCTCCTGCCGTCAGTTCACAGATGATCCTGTAACCCAGAGCAATCATGTAATGCTGTAAAGTATTCAGTGGGAGCAAGTTTACACAGATGGCTTTGTAGACTGTTACATTTTTTTTTTTAAAAAAAAGCATTTGAATTAGACTTTAAATTTGTTTTCATTGTCTGTCTCCTTGAAGAATTTACTTTTATATAATGCAGTCGTAAGGTGAGCTGATATCTAATTGCTTAGTTAAGTTGCTCAATTAGTATCTGAAGGTACTGACATTCTCTTTACACTRTAAGAAGGCTGTATGGGTGACCGGCTTCCAAACTTGAGAGTTCTTCTTGAGAATGGGCTCAGCTGTTCATCAGTCAAACTTTTTGATTGAGGAAAAAAAAGATCTACATAGTATAGATTTTTTTTTTTGTTACAATCTCTCTCACATGATACGTTACATTTCTTTTTTTKKGGGGGGTATGTTATAAGGTTTGATGAATTTGCTTATGGGACTTACTTCATTCTAACATTACTATTGAATAGATTTATTTTTTTGACATTTCAAGCTTTGTTTTTTATCATAGAATAGTTCTACAATGTGGAAATTATTTCCTCATGTAGATTTGAATCCAAAATAAGCACTAAAATTAAGTGTTCAAGGCTCACTTGTTACAAAATGTGTACTTCCAAAGGTGGGGAAGAAGGGAACAAGCGAGCAAGAGGAAGCTAAGCCTGAATCCCATATCCCTGTTCTGATCAAATAGATCTAAATGAAAGCTCTTTTTACCTTGAGTAATAAATATTTGTAACAGTACTTTGGCCTGTAGAATGCCACAGTTTTTATTAATAGATTTATGCATTAAGGAAGTATTCCTATTATTTTAACATGCTTCTTTCTTTAAAAAAGAAAGAGTTAATTAGAAGGTATTTGCAACATTGATAGGACTTGTAAAGGAAAAACTGATAAAGTTATTATTAAATTGAAATACARTACCACAAGTTGTATCTTTATGAATTGCCAAAGTCATGGAAATTAAAGGAAGCTGAGTTCCATTGCCAAAATGACCACTACAGTGCTACATGGAAAAAATATCTTAATGTTTTATTTCCATTTTCTTGCTTTTTTTTTCTTTTTTCTTTTTTTTTTCCCCCAGGTATCAAGAATCCAGTTTCAGTTGCAAATAGATTGTTGTGTGAAGGGCAGAAGGGAAAACTCTCTGCTGGCAGAATTCCACCTTGGTAATTGCTTTGTTCTGCTTGACTTTACTTTAGTCTTTGGTCTCTGCTGCATGCAGTATTTGAAGGTTGTCCTTATCCAAAGGAGGCTGGTGCTGTTTTATATATCAGCAGTGGTGTGATGYTAAAAAAGAGATTAGTTTTGTTCTCTGATCTTGGAACATCTTATACACTTGATGCAGCTGTGAGTAGAGCGAAATACTGTGAATAAAAGGTGATATTAAGCTGTGAAAATTTCTGTGTGATTATTGCCACGTTTGTTACTGAATTCTTTCTCTTTTTTTAACTCTTTTTTTTGAAAAATCTGTAAATTTAYCAAGATTGAAATGAAATTCTACTGCCTTCATCTCCTTCTACCTTTTTAAAAAAACACTGTGTACTTTTGAAAAAGCGTATAAAGAATATATACATATAAATATATATATATTGTATATATACAGGATATATAAGAACCCTACTTTACTGTTTGTGTTTGTGGGTAGCTTTATTTTCTAGATGTAATGTGGAAATTTGCAGTAGTTTTTAACTTCCTCTAATGTTGACCAAAGGGAAGTTACTTTAAAGATAAACTTGATAGCATTTACAACACAGTGAAAACATATACCCTCTTACTGAGATTCGTATGCTATAATGATAGAGGAGGAAACTATTAAGTGCCTAACAACTYTGAGTATTATTGTATTGGACAGACTCCTAGAATATGTCAGAATTGTTTCATCTTAAAACAGTCTTACTGTGATCAGTGATTTAATTTGACAGCCAGAGACCTTGATCTTAAATGGTTAACTTTCACTTTGTATTACACTTGGGCTATGTTGCCAAAGAATGATTTGTTCATATTAAGTGGCTGCTATCCTCAATTAATATACCTTTTGTAGAAATTTGGCACCATTTGCTAAGTATGGGGCTGTCATATTTGCAGATATATTAAAGCAGTTACATAGTTTGAAATATGTATATTTAGATTCACAAATTTTAATTCCTTTACTACATTACTTTTCCTGTAAAACTATCTAAATAGTCAGTCTGTATCGAGCCAGTATGGTATTCCAGTTTAATGATTGAGGAAAAACACTGTTTCAGTTTTCTTTAATGGTAAAAAGGTAGGTTTTATATATATAAAATAAAACAACAACAACAAAGGAACTCCCCAAACAACCCATCAACATACAAATTTCACATTTAAAACTCTTTTCTTTATTAAAGGAAAACTTTACTAAGGAATAGGAACTTGAATTTCAATTACTTTGGTTCATTTCTCCTGAAGTCAGGGGAAAACCAGGGCTTAGCTGAGTTAYGCTGAAGAAAGTGTCAAATGAAGTGGAGTTTTTCTGGTGTTCCAGAGCTAAGAGTTCTGCAGTCAGCTATAGGAACAAGCATTTGTGACTTYATCTTGTCTGTACAGTCACAGTGTTTTCTCTGATACTCATAAGGCAGAGCACTTGGAATAGTCCACATCCTGTTTTAGTGTGTTTGCTGCAACTTCATGAGCTAGCTATTTTTAAAATAATAGCAACATAAACTGAATGGAAAAGAAACTATATCTGCTTTTCCTCAAAGGACAAAACTAAGTCTTTCAAACACCATGCAAGATCTTGGCTAACTGACGTTTTTGATGACAAGGGAGTTCAAACTCTGGAGGCTAGAGGTGAACAGTCTTCAGAGCCAACACATAGTTTCTTGTGCAAAAGTTGTGGACCTTCATTACCTAGTATGTATTTTCATTTYGTCTTCCCTATAATGGATTTCAAACATGTATTTTATCAGAACAAATTAATTACCCAGGGAACAGTCTGAAGTATTGGGGTATGATTTAGATTTGATAGATGCTCTCCCCTACACGCAGGATATCTCAAGTTCTCTGAATGATAGCTCACGTTCTTTATAGGTGATGAGTGTTGACAGCTTCATGCCTTGCCTTTCTGACACAGTTGACGTGGCACATCTTTGTTGTGTGAATGAAATACATTCCCAACTGGTGGAGGAATATGTATAGTCAAATAACAAGAAACCAAGTGTATTTTTGGCATCCTCCCAAGTGTTAAGTTTCTAGTAAGTGATTTTTATTTATAATGATGAGGAAGTTTAATCTTGTTTCTTGTGGGCAAATAGTATGTTGGGGAATCTTACAGATACTGCTCAGTCTGAGAACCTGTCTTAGTAAAGAAACCTGGCATAGGGACTTTCTATAGCACAATCTAAGACAGCTTAATGTTTTCTGGCCAGAACGTTTGGTACAGGACCACATTCAAGAAATTCAAGAACCAAGATTAGTGAAAGTAGCATTATGGAGAGTCTTGTTTATAAAAGAACATTTGGAGCAGTTTGGCCTGTTTATCCCTGTCATTCAGCACCCATTTGTATAGTGACAGTTTAAAAGCAATTAAAAATTGAATATTTCTAATGAGTATTAATTAACTT
Source organism: Rhea americana (assembly GCF_003343005.1). Lineage (NCBI taxonomy): Eukaryota > Metazoa > Chordata > Aves > Rheiformes > Rheidae > Rhea > Rhea americana. The sequence continues at coordinate 1,955,223 of NW_028185139.1, forward strand.
ATTCTGAGATGGTAAGTTTTTTGAGAAGGAGTGTTCAAGTACCCTAACTGATGGATGAAGTTTGCTGTAAATTGCTCTGGAGAGGGGGTGATTCTGGATCAGTATCTTGTTGTCTTGTTCAAAACATAGAATTTTGCTATCCAAACTAAGGTTTAAAAAGTTTAAAGTTTAAATAGAGAACTCCTGAACGTGTGAGGCCTTAAAAAAAACAGTATCACACTGCAGCTCTGTGAAAAATTACATCTGTTCCGAGGGCTAAATGTGTTCCAAGGTCAAACTGTTCAGATGAGTTTCTGTGAAAAAAAAAAAAAAAAAAATAGTCTTTACACCTTTCTCTCATATGATGCTTAGCTTAATACACTCAGAATATTCTCTGCCTATGTAAGCAAGAAGGTAAAATACTGAACTCTCTACCTCTTATATATTGTCCTATAAGACATTCTTGATCATTTATATAACTTTACAAAAAAAAAGAACARTTGTGGCTGGGCAGTTGCATATTGGATGGATCTTTGAGAATGGTCTTTGGTTCCAAGATAATGGGTTAGGTCTTTGTAGTAACTGCTTTTAATTTTTTCCTTTTTTACGTGTGTCCATGTGCTGAAACAAGGGATACCTGAGCTTCCTAAGGGAAGAGGATTACTTGTATCTGTTTAATATTAAACTTCAGATACATAAGAGTTGCAGGGCGGTGCAAATAGTACTGAACATATTTTTTTAGAACTGCTTGGTACTATGGATTTCAAGTTCATGTTTGTATCCCTTTTTCAGGATTAATATGGGAAAAGAATTCCATCCAAGTTCTCCCCTACCCTCCCCCCCCAACTGGACACAGAGTTTTATAAATGTTTTACTTCTGGGATATACAATGCTGAAGGCAAGATATATATGTTGTCTAACTTGTAGTCAAGAAGGTGCCTAGATTTAAGATGTGCATCAACCTCTATCTCTGTTCTATATTTCTTCAGAACAACTTATTCTTTCTAAGAGTGATTTCAGGGTGACTGCTGCATTTTATGGTAAATGTTACAAAGTCAGTTTGTTGCATTCAGGATCACCTTGGCATTTGTCTTTAACTGASCTGACCATCTTCTGTCACTTCTGTTTAGCATAATGTAGCCTATATATGGCTTATATTAAGCGATCCTCTTCAGAGCAAATAACACAAGGGTAACAATGTTCTTGTGGAAAAACTGCTTAAAAAGACTATTTTTAGAATCTTATGCTTGTGTTTTCTGTTAATATAATCTAGTTTCCTGGAACTGGAAACCCRTCTAAGCATTACCTCCTTGCCATGAGGAAGTTTTCATCTGTGTGTTCTGATCCTGTAACAGCTATGGAGTACTCTTCATATGATGMACATGCAGGAAGGATAGATCTTGTTTCTGCAGAAACAACTTTCAGAGTAGCAGAGAACAATCTCATTCTCTCTCCTCCTTGTCCCCTCACCTTGGGATATTGTGTTTTGATTTGGCCTAAAGGCTTTAGAGACATAGTGGGGCCTTGGCTGCTYTCTATAGGCCATTGAATTTATTCTCTATTTTCTCTCTCCCCTAGTTCATCATGCTTTGTTATAGGGTGTTTTTTTTTCTTTTTAATTTCACCTTAAAGTATTGCTCTGTTCATTCTTGCCTGCTGCAGCTTTTCTACATGCGGGTATTTGGTTGTTTCTCATGGCAACTAAAGTGGTCCCTAGTACCTGACTCACCACCCTATCACCACCAGTTGTTGCTGGTACGATTGTGTGGCTGTGTGCACGTCCGGATCACAGAACTTGTTTTTGGGGATGGAGTGAAGATTATCTTTACATAACACATACCTGACTGTCTGTAGAACTGGTTTCATGCTGTATGTCCTGTAGGATTCTCTTACCATCTACCTCTATRTGAGTTTAAAGGAAAGGCCATATAAGTAGTACGAACTGAGATCTTATTTTTTTTTTTCACAAACTAATATATGGATTTTTTTTTTTTCAATTATACTTTCCTTCCAAGCCATCAGGAAGTGAGAATTTTAAAAATAGTGGATGAATTCTGTGGTGGTATGGAGCCTCAGTTAGATATCAGTAGAAGATGTCTGCTTCAACTAATCTATCTATTCTTAGGGATTAAAACTGGAAAGTATTTTGCCTGTGCCTATCTTGCATGAGGGAGAAGAATCCAAGAATTAAGGATACAAGCTGGAGCAAATTAAAAGTCATGTTACTTCAGTTTTGATGCCGTGTTAACATTTTTGAGTACTACTTTTGCACCCTTTGTAAATAGTAGTGATTACTGTGCTTTAAGTATAAACAAGCAATTCGGAAATGTCAATAAAATGTAGTGTTTCTGACTGACTTGGACTACTCAAATTATCACATATACAGGTCCTAATATTTGGGTGTAATACTTTCTTCTCCTATGCCTTCTTCTCTGTGTGAATCGTTATGTAGAACAGGATGTGCTCATTCACTTCCTGTAGATGTATAGTTAGTGGAAAACTTTCTTCCCCTCCCCCCTTTTTTTTAAGATAAAAAAAAACTCAACTCTTACTTTAGTTATTGCAGAGTATTTTTTTAATTAGGTTTGACTATGGCAACTGTGAAAGTTTACATTTGTCTTTTATGTTATTATGAGTAGCAGGTTGTTTCTTGAATGTTAGCTTATAGTATAGGAAACACTTGAGTTCTCCCGAAGTACTCAGTGACTTACTCTATACTCATCAACATGAMCCGTATTTATCTGGACCTACATTAACAATGATAAGACGTATAAGCAATTAATAATTCAAATTCTCATGTAAATGAACTGTTTTGGGGGACTTTTGTGAGGAAAAACTGAATATACCTGTTGTATTAGTGAAGTCAGAGAGAAGTTAGAAAGTAGCACTTGAAAATACTGCATACTAAAATGAGATATATGTATCAAGAAAACAGCAGCAATGGTAACAAATTTGCTATATCAATAATGCGGTCACAGATTGATAGTAATATATGGCCCCTGAGGCRTTCTATTATGTTTAGCCTCCATAATACTCATAATACTGGTATTTCTGTAAAGCTTTTTGAAATCACTGTAAACTCTTCATCTTCACTTCTTGTGTCTGTGGGCAGTTGTATTCTTGTTTAAGAAAGGAGAGATGAAGTAGCTGTTGTTAAGGATCTCTCTTTCCTGTGTTGCTGTCGTTTATATTGYTGTGCGTCAGCCTTTAGGAATGTATACATTTGAACTACTATGTTCCCCTTTTCAGGGAATCAAATTAATTTATTTAAGGTGAAAGAGGATTARAAGTATACATAATCAAAGTTCCATTTTGTTTTTTTCTAAAAGTAATGTGTCTGTATGTAGCTTTTGCTATCATTCATTGTTGTAGCAGTGCTTACTGTTTCACTACTGTAGGATGTTCAGTACTGACTACAAGACAACTTCTTGGGTTTTTTGTTTTTTGCAGATATTCTAAAAATTATGTAGATTTGCAAATGGTTGATGAAAATCAATGAAATAGATGTTTAACTTTCTAAATAATATTTATTTTTAGCTTGCCATATTTATTATAATACTTCTTAATGTTCCTAAGATATTGACTGACTTTATTGGAAATATCTTATCATTCTCGCCTCATTCATCCATRTTGTTAGTCTTCAGAATCTGATCTTTGGAATCTCAGTCGTTATAGGCTGTAGGGAAGACTGTAGGTGGTTTTRCTCTGTTCTAGTTGCAGTTAAAAGCTGGTACTATCTGGTAATTGATTTCAAATTTAATAGAACATGTTTTTTATTCAATAGTAAACTTAATGTCACAGCTGCATAGTCTTTTAATGGAATTACTAAGCTTGCCRACCATAATAATAGCTGACATTTCTGTGACATGTAGACAGCTTAGAATTTTAAAATGACCAAACCAAATAGAAAAATAATTGCAAGAAAAGGGGGATTTGTTATTTGGTTTTGTTTAAACTCCCTCTTCTGTGTCTCCTAGCTTTTTAGTTGGTGAAGGAGCTTACAGATGGGCAGTTGATCACGGGATACCAGCATGTCCTCCAGGTATCATGGCTACAAGTGAGTAAACTGGTGGTGTGAGTAGGAAGATCAGGACAGAGTAATTTAAAATGGTGCCTCATATTTTGAGGTGTACATCACTTCACTGTTCTTAACATTCAACTAGCTTATGGTATTGTGGTATATAAGAATGGTTTAAGTTTAATCATTTTCTGTTAAGTATCTAAATAGCAAAATTTAAAAGCTATTACTTCAGTGACATTTTAGCAACATCTAATTTAAGTGAATTTCTAAATCCAGTGAAGGACTTTGTTATCAAAATGTAGTTTCTTTAATAACTCAGTTCTACAGGTCTCAAATTGTGACCAATCTTTGATCCTAAAAGCACCAACTAGCCATATACCTAAATTCAATATGTGCCAGTTTGACCCTCAGTTCTGATTAGTCTGTCCAGAATTGCTCTAGTCTAAACAAACTGTCACCTTCCTTTGCCTTTGTTTTTCTTCAAGCTTAGCTAGGCTCTACTTTATCCAAGATGGTTAATAACCTGATCCAGCAYGTGGACTCTGAATATACTRTGTATTAACATTTGTCAGATGTGTTACAAAAACTTTTTTTTTTCTTTTTGAATAAAAGAAGTGATTATGATATATTCATGCACCATCTGTAAGTTAGGCTAAAACTTTGTGTGCTTACCCATGCAAAGGAGGACGTGTTTTCCTCTTCTCTTCCTCAGTCCCCTGCCTTTGGAAAGTGCCCTTACAAGTAGTCTGTAGCTTGTTATGGGAGGGGGCATACCCCCTCTTCCTGCTGGARCAGTAKAGGAAAGAAATAATTCCTTGCCCAAGGAAGAAAAAGCACTCAAGGTTATACAATGTTTCTATATTTAACAGTAAACAATATTACTATGTAGAATACCKGAGTAGTGCCTAAACCAGGGACTGAAACCCAAGGCTGCATTGAATCTGTCTCTAAATGTAGGTAAATATTCAGAAGTTAGCAGTTCAAAGCTCCTAAGACCAAATGGTCAAATATAATCTCTGAAACAGTGGCACCATTATGCTTGATCATGCCAACTTTCATACATACTCATGACACATTTCATTTTGAACAGACTGTTTTGATATCTAGTCCTACATGACTGAAACTTTTGGTCCTGTCTGTCTGCTGTCCAAGACCGCTTTTGCAGAACAGCTTTTAGGCTCAGTTAAGCAAAACACSTTTACTTCAGTAACTTTAGAAAGAGTAAAAACACTTAAAGGACTTGTTTAGAAAGCAGTCATTACCTATGTATAGTAGATAACCCAGAAGGTTTCTCAACTGATTTTGTTCTCATGCAAAAAAGTTTGCTATATTTCTAGTACCAGTGAGTTTCTGTTGTGATGGAGATGATTAGATTGTAAYATTGATTGCCAGATGGTGTCTCTGTCATTAAAATGTCCTGGGGTCAAAGCAAATACATATGATATGACCTGAAAGTATCGGTGATTGCTGCTACTTTGTTTTATATGGCCCAGAACTGAAGGTACACTGGATAAACATCAGAAAAATAACCCTAGCTGATGTATTTTCACAAACTTACTCCAAAATGRTGGTGATTTGCTTCCTCAGTTTCCAGAATGTATTTCTATTTAGTAAAAATTTTTATTAACGCAACAGATCTGTGAAATCAAACCTTTTGCAAAGTCAATGAAGAAATGCAGTTTCTGCTTRTGGTGTCATTGAAGAAATGGTGGTATTATGGTTGCCAAAAATTTCACCTCTCCCACCTACCCATCTTTACAGTGTTCATGTATGGGCTTATATGCTTAAATCATTGCATCGGATGGGCTTGTTCTGGGAATGAACTAATGCTGTGAAGCAGGCTGTAGCTGTTAGTACTCAAATATAGACTRTGTGAAGGTTTTACTGGAAGAATGGTTTCAGATTAGGGTAATTGAAGGCTACTTGAAAAAATGTGGCATAGACTGAGAATCAGAGATCCTTTGTAATATTGAGCAAATCACTTAAACTAATTTTTTCATGGATATTTTCTAATTTACTCTGAAGGCAAGCAAAACTACAGTTTGTGCCTAATTGGATTTATGAAACAGGTGTTAGAATAGTTTTGTCTTGTGCTTCAGTTTCCTTATCAAAAAAATGAGATGGCAGTGTCTGCTATTTAAGTGCCTAGTATGAATACATGGTGGGGGAGGGGGGGGGAGAAGGTAGCTTACCTGCAGACTGTATTATTATGCCCATTTTAAGAGGCATTTGGGAAAAATTGCAAGACCAACTTGAATACTGTATTTATTGTATAATCATCAGTGGTAGTTTGTATATTTGCTATTTCTTGATTAAAAACAACAAAACAGGAAAAGAAAAATCCTGAAAAATCAGTTTCAGTAGTATGTTGATTTCCACACCAGCCCTTAGCAGTGTTAGTCTTTTAAGCTAACATTTCACAGTGATAAATAATGCAGCTTGACTGCCATCGTTATTGGTGTGTGAAAATTAGATTTGTTTTTTTATGAGCTATGTGAAGTTATTCCTCCGAAAGTAGGATCAGAATTGGATTAGGTTTTGAGGCTTTTTGTCCTAGAGTTTCCTAACATGAATGGTGCCATATATCCTAAAYACTTAGGATTGTGAATACACAGTTAGTTTGCTAACAAGCATACAGAGCTTCAGTATAATATGCAAGAGAGGTTGCTTTGAATGTGTGATTGAAGTTTTGAGAGTGTAATTACATTTTAGAAATGATAATTAGAATCATAGAATCAGTAAGGTTGGAAGGGACGTCTGGAGATCAGCTAGTCCAACCTCCCTGCTCAGCAGGGTCACCTAGAGCGTGTTAGGCAGGGTTGCATCCAGGCAGGCCTTGAAGACCTTCCAGAGAAGGAGACTCCACAACCTCTCTGGGCAACCTGTTCCAGTGCTCCGTCACTCTCATAGGGAAGAAATTCCCCCTCATGTTCAGGTGGAACTGCCTGTGCTTCAATTTCTGCCCGCTGCCTCTTGTCCTGACACATGGGACAACTGAAAGTTTGTCCCCATCCCCTTGACACCCTCCCTTCAGGTACTTGTACACATTGATGAGATCCCCCCTCAGTCTTCTCTTCCCCAGGCTGAAGAGGCCCAGCTCTCGCAGCCGTTCCTCACAGGGCAGATGCTCCAGCCCTCTGGTCATCTTTGTAGCCCTACACTGGACTCTCTCCAGTAGATCCATGTCTCTCTTGCAGTGGGGAGCCCAGAACTGGACACANGAGGTTGCTTTGAATGTGTGATTGAAGTTTTGAGAGTGTAATTACATTTTAGAAATGATAATTAGAATCATAGAATCAGTAAGGTTGGAAGGGACCTCTGGAGATCATCTAGTCCAACCTCCCTGCTCAGCAGGCTCACCTACAGCATGGTAGACAGGGTTGCATCCAGGTGGGCCTTGAAGATCTACGGAGAAGGTGACTCCACAACCTCCCTGGGCAACCTGTTCCAGTGCTCCGTCACTCTCACAGGGAAGAAATTCCCCCTCACATTCAGGTGGAACTTCCTGTGCTTCAATTTCTGCCCGCTGCCTCTTGTCCTGACACAAGGGACAACTGAAAAGAGTTTGTCCCCGTCCCCTTGACATCCTCCCTTCAGGTACTTGTACACATTGATAAGATCCCCCCTCAGTCTTCTCTTCCCCAGGCTGAAGAGGCCCAGCTCTCGCAGCCGTTCCTTGTAGGGCAGGTGCTCCAGCCCTCTGGTCATCTTTGTAGCCCTACACTGGACTCTCTCGAGTAGCTCCATGTCTCTCTTGCAGTGTGGAGCCCAGAACTGGACACAGTACTTGGATGAGGCCTCCCCAGGGCTGAGTAGAGGGGCAGGATCACCTCCCTCCACCTGCTGGCAACAGCCTTCCTAATGCAGCCCAGGAGACCACTGGCCTTCCTGGCCACAAGAGCAGATTGCTGGCTCATGGTCAACTTGTCATCCACCAGCACTCCCAGGTCCTTCTCTGCAGAGCTGCTCTCCAGAAGGTTGGCCCCCAGCTTGTACTGGTGCCTAGGATTATTTTTCCCTAGGTGAAGTTACTCTGTTATGTAACCTCTTCAAAATGTTAAAAATATGCTTCCCTCAAAATTGGCAATATAAATTTGAGGGATAACTTCAACTGTATATATTTGTGTCTCCTTCAGAAATAACTGCATAATTCGTTTCCGAAACTTTCATTTCAGCCAAAAGTAGGGATTAAATGGTTAATTTGACAAAGATAACATGGTATAAGAGAACATCTTACAGTTACACTACTTTGGCTGATATAGAAAGGTCTATACTATGCCTATAAAGTGAAGGTGGATKCACTTTGAAAGCAATTATGTTTGGAAGGGAGAGTTAAATCTTGCAGCTCTAAAAAGCTGAKGACCTCTAAATTCTGTGGAACAGACTCTGGCATCAAACTGGAKGTTAAGCTAACAGACTTAAGACATTTTGTTTCTACAAACAGTGGTTGTGTCACCTCACATAAACTCTGATTGAGTTATCACAGAGTGCTTTAGTTTGATTGCCAGCATTATAACTGGAGCTGTAGCAGATGATCTAGCATTTGTTGCCAAAAAGACAGTAATTAATTCACAGCTAATACTACTCAGTACTATCTTCCAACTTTGCTGAACATAGAGTTGCTTTCAATWTAAAGCCTTAAAAGGGAAGTATCATGCAGCTTGATTGCACTCCTAGCTGTAATAATGTGGGCATGACCATAAGCCCACATACATAAGTATGTACATAGAAGTAAGTTGTATAACTTAAGAGCAGCTGCACAGGGTCCACCCAGCTCAGTAACCAGCATCCAAGAACAGCCAAAAGGAATGCTTAAAGAAGAGTATAAGAACAGAGCAAGTACATACTTCCTTTTCCCTACCCCATTTGCTATRACTGACTCCAAACTCCTGAATCAARGGTAGTTYYRGTATATATAGAGGTAACCAATGGCTTTTTTGCCATGAAATTGTCAGGTTAATTTCTAACATCCTGCAAAAACCGTATATCTTAAGTATGGGTTATATGAAGAACTGTTTATTCATTTTGAACTGGTCAGATGCTAGCTTAATTATCTTATTAGAAGAAATCTGCTGAATAAAATCTACTTTTTTTTTTTAGTGTCCTGTCACTGACTCAGGATTCTTCAGTTCTTTAGTCAGTCCTCATCTTTATTGCCTTGAATAACTTAGTGTCATCAGTGAACATCATGTTGACCAGAGTAGTGCTACTATGAGTGTGTTTGGAATTCGACTTGATGTTTGTGAGAACTGTCCATTGTTTATTTCTAATTTGTTTTGTGTGTTTGGAATTCGACTTGATGTTTGTGAGAACTGTCCATTGTTTATTTCTAATTTGTTTTGTTTGTTTTGAACCAATCTTTTGTATGCAAGGTATTTCCTTCTTTTTTTTTCTGTAAGCTTGCTTGGTTCCTTTAATGAAGGAGAGCCTTTTCTAAATCCGTGTCATACAGGTTGTTATACTTTCGGCTACCTCATATGTCTCCCAATCCACCAGTACTGCCAGCCTGCCTCCCCCAGCCCCTTCTTTCCTTCCTCTGCTTCACTGTTCTTGCAGGAAGAATAGCATTTGCCATACTGCTGGCAATGTGCTATAAGGTTTAGCCAGTAGTTCAGGGCTGTCACTTACTTTGTTTTGTTTTTTTGTGTTTAGGGTGAGATCTGAAGAGAATCTCAGGAGTTTGGGGGATTTAATTAGGAAATTTAGTTGGGTTTATCTGCCTTGTGTTTTCAAGAAACTGAGTATATCTGGGTTTTGGGAAACTAAAAGGAAATGTCTCTCAAATAGAAGATGCTTAATCTTAACAGTAGGAGTTGTTCCCCTCTTCAGTAATATGCCAAGTAAATGTGCTCTGCTCCTCTAAGTGCATGAAACTCATGGCAGAAAAAAAAAAGCCCAGTCGTGATGTAAATCCTCTTTGGAAGCAGACATAATAGTGCAAGTTCACTTGCAATTCAGAAATCTGAACAGCAAAGTGCAGCTTTAATGGTGGCTATAAATTGGCCAAGAAAAAATTGGAGCTGGAGAATCCAGAAGATGCTTTGAATGAAAATCTTCTTTCAGGAAGCAAGATAGGGTGCTTGATGGAATAGACAGGAATTTCTTCCAAGAAGTAGTAGGAAATGATATATCTTAGTAGGAAATAAGTCCAGCAACAGTTTACCGTGAGTTCTTACAGTGAAGAACAGCTCTGTGGAGTAGTGCTTTAAAAATATAAACTATTTTTTAGTACGCTTCTATGTTGTGTGTGTGGTTTTTTTGGTTTTTTTTTTTCTTTCATGCTGCTGTCACTGTCAAAGTAGGATAACGTGAGAAGTAACACTAGYAGTCTCAACACAAGCATAAGTGGTGTTAATTTGTCATTTAAAAATAGCTTTGTTAAAATGAAATTTATTTTTATCTGTGTGTTTTCGTGTGCCTTTTATTTTAGCAACTACTCAACAAAACTCTTTACTACATMATTTTAATTCCTGTGAATTAACTAATTTGCTAGTATATTTCTTTTTAATTCTTTTCCCTCCAATAGTTACATTTTCTTTTAATATGGAATAAAAAGATAAAATGCAGAAAACTTTCCTATCTGGTTATTTCAGTGGACTGTATGAAATGTCTGCCAGGGGGTGCTATATGATTGGTAAGAGCTTGATCTGTGCTCCAAAGATGGAAAAAAATTTGATTTTTCTTAGTATTTTCAATTCACAGCTTGCAATTCACAAGGATTGTTGAGCATGCGTATGTTGCATAATGTGTTGTTGCATAATAATTTGTAATGGTTGTAATAAGAAGTGATGCTTGTGTTTGTATTTCTGGCTTGCTGTTCTACCACCATAATATGAAGATTTCAGTATTGCCTTGAACTTGATTTGTGATTTAATGGTGCTAGAAATTCATATTTGTTAGTCKTATATGAGAACTGAATTGTTCACTTAAATGTTTTCTGAATTTTTAACGTAGCCTGAAAATACTTCAGGGGGGAATAAGTTTAGCTAATAAGAGGAGAGGTTTTAGGAAAAGTGGAAATATGGACCTTTTAGTAAAAACTTTTTGCATTAACTTTGGGCAAGAAATGTTAGTGTGCTGTAATAAATAGGCCAGTGGTTGACAGTCTGTTTAAAGTCTACAGAACTGGAATTAACAAAAAGATATGTATGAATTCTGCTTAAATAATAAAAAAAAAGAGAGTAAAAGCAAAGTGCCTTTAGTCTTGCATTTTGCTCTATATGTATGATTCAGTGTTTTCAAGGAGTCCATGAATACAATTCTAATTTTCTCTGTAATTTTTGTTTTATCTGTGTTCCATGGACTGTGTCTATTGGGTCTCTGAAGGGTGACTTAAGAAAAACAAAGTTGTGTGTGATGTCTGTATATATGACAMTTCTAAGAACATCTATAATTCTACTGTAAAATTTTGTAGAAGTCTAGATATGCAAAATAGGTGGAAGTTACTAGTCCAGAAGTTGCTGTCAACCTAGTGATTACCAAGTCTCAACTAATGGTTGCTCAGTTGTACAGTATCCCATTTTGTAATGATCAAGTTTGCTTTTCTTTTAAGTTTAATAACTCCTGTTCTGTTTGCCGGTTCACTCTAAGTAGTTTGAAGTCCACAAGTGTACATAGTTGTGGTTTCTTTGCCCTGTTCTTTCACTATAAGCACTATAGCTCAAAGCTAGTCATCCAAATTTGGCTGAATTGAACAGACAAGAAACACCATTTTTATAACCAATAGATTTTAATTTTTGTGCAGATCTAGCAATGATCATGGGCCTTCTCCATATCCACAAGTTCYCAGTTTCTTGGTGTTCATTCCAGATAGTACTTGTAACTTCTGCCCCACTGAGAATTTGTCAGTGTACGTATGTACATCTGAAGTACAATAAATTGTTCGTGAAGTTTGCTCTTGTGAATAAGAAAGGTAAACTAGGTCAGGCAAAAAGGGAGATRGAGGTCTGTGGAAGCTGACCAGAAGGAAGGACTGCTGTCAGTTCCCTGCTCTGAAACACATGCTGGGATGCATGTGATCAGAAGACTTGACTAAGGTGGTTTTAGCGGAATAATTGGATATTATAAATAGAACTTTACTGAAGAGTTTGCAGTGTTGTGTAGCAAGGAGTAACWTTTAAGTGCTAATAATTTAGCTCAGTGGTGAGGAGGAATTATCATTGAAAAGTTAGACGGTTTGGGGAGAACGTCTCTGTTATTTACCTAAGTGCTTTACTATTAAATAATGGAATAGTCAAGATATGAGGTTATAGATTTTTACTTGTATTAATCCTGCTGGTACTACGGTAGTCTGATAGTGTCCATAATTCCTTTCACCATGTTATACGATGACCAAGAGGTGAGTAAATGACTTGGAAGTTTTATGGCAAGCAAGTGCCATGCCTGTGAGATCTCCGAACTAACAGAGACTAGTGCTCTGTTTCTTTCTCTTCCAGTGACCTGTATACTGACTATTGCTTGTTTATCTCTTTCTGTAGAAAGGCAATAATGATGAAAAAAAGCCTGCATAAAAGTTTCATTTATTACCTATCTCTGATAATGTGTGTACAAGATGAAGATCTTGTGCCAGTGAATTATGTAATGCAGATCTTGAGGTCCTKTGTCATCAGTATGCAGAGTAAAACTACAACCTTTTGAAAATGGAGAGATGCACAGTGTTCTCAACTCTGAGCAAGATGTGCCTGTAATTTTTATTTTTACTTTTATTTTACCTTTATTGGTAATGCATCATATTATTAAGTCACTATTCTGACACCATCTCTACTAATACCAACCTCTCATATAGATGAGTGGTGTTGAGGAGGATCTGCTTCCACTTGTTTTGCCCTCAGTCTCTTAGCCTCCCTGCAGGAAAACTGCTCTGCTTTTCTGAGCTTACGCGGTTGGGCTGTGACTAAGTATTCCATCCAGCGCTTCAAGCGCGTAACGGAGTTGCACCCAAAGCACAGCGCCTGTAAGGGCGGATTACGCATGGATGGTTTTCTCTTACTGCCTTGTGGGGTTGCAAGGAGAATGTGGAGGACCGGGAAGATATTGTCAGGTCCTTGAAGATTATTCCTGTATTGCAGGAGTAGTTGGGGTGACGAAGTTGAGGAGCCCTTACTCTGCCATATAGCAGCTCTTTGTATAGCTTGCAGAGCAGGATGGGAACTAGTCCATGTGGTCTCTAGTTTTGTCACAATCCATGCACATATTTGACYTGGTGGACATGCAATGGTTTATTTTGAGGTGTTCTTTGTTAACTTGTGTTTAATAAATTCTGTTATTGATCTGTCCCCTGCACTCCCATTAGTCCTCAAGTATAGTGTTTCTATCTGCCCCCTCCCCGTTCTATCAAGTGTTTAGGTTTTACCTCTTAGATCTCATTTTAATCACAGAAATGTGTTGTCCAAAGTAGCTGTGTTAATCAACTTTCTATCATAGAAACTGTTCTTTTCTTTGTGATGGCAGATTAGTTTGTGTTTACAGTTTTAAGAAACTGTTTGGTATTTATTAAGATTTTGGAAAGAAATGCCAGTTTTCTCAATTGCTTTTAGGTTATATACTTGAATGACTGTGGTAGCTTAGCGCCAGCTTTATGTACTTTAAAACAGTTTTAAAGGAGAATGAAAGAGGTGAACTAGGTGATTTTTGGTGCCTCACTGGGGAAGTTTGAAAGAAGTGAAATGCTCACTCTGTATACTTTGTGAGAATTGTAAATGAGAATTTTGTGTTCTGTTGGCTCTGCCATATTGATTTTATTCATAGACTGTTCTTACAGCTGTTCTAGTCTTCTGAAAAATGGTGATATTGCTGTTTTCTGAATTTCAAACATTTAAAATATCATTTTAAAAGCTCATAGCTTAGATAGGGAACTTGTGCTTTTTTAACTTCTGTAACCTGTGTGTACCTCAAAGAGTGTTATGACAATCTGGATAATGTTAGGTCAAAACTAATTTAAACCAAAAATATGGCAATATCTACAATTTTTTCATGAACTGAAACTTCTAAAATGGGAACATATAATTTTGGTCTGTTAAGTATAACAATTTTTTTATTCCACTTTAGAGAACACTTTGTTTCTGAATGTGGGACTTAGATGTGGAAAATACATGTTTTTATTTTCAAGACCTAGGTGGTCTTTAGACTGTGTTGGATTATGGAACGTAAAAATATTGGTTGACTATTGTGTGGCTTTAAATATACGGGTGAATGCACAGATATGCAGTTAAGGTAATAAAGTAGTAGCCTAACTTTATGGATATCAGAATGAGCTCATATGGTATCTATTTACTTGTCAGCAGTCAAAAACAATAATTTTAACAAAAGCTACTTATTCTATTCTCCTCTGTATAGAGCTGCTTCTTGGCCAGAGAGATTTAGATGAACATAGCTTCTATATTTGTTCAGCAGCTTGTTTCTACTTGAAATTTTAACCATCCTTGTAGCTGAACAATAGTAGAACTCCCTTTTCATTTCAGAAAAGGTATAAATGTCTTTTACTGATGCTTCAAATACTCTATGGTAGGCATTTTTATTGATGCCCTTTGCTGAGCATGGGGAGGAAGAGATCTCCAAAATATACAATTAATCAATATTTGTTTAAATGAAGTAAATTTTAGTTAGTTAAATGCCTTTGAAATATCTTTATAGGGTTTAGTTTAGCAGCTTTTAAGAGGAACAAGAGGAAACTGGAGTTGGCTGAAAAGGTGGAGACAGATCTCATTCAACTAAAGAAAAGAAGACAATCAAATGAAAAGGTAAGTCCATGTTTCAAATATTTTTGTCATCCTAAACTTACAACTGACTACTGATAAATTTCATATTGTATCTATGATGAGACTAATATGGCATCAAAAGGCACTTCTTGACCACCTTAATGTCTAGATGATGTAATGATAACTTTCCTAGTGCAACTGACTTTCTGCCTTGCTATTTGAAAACCAAACTCTGACTTTATATCTTGTTTGTGCTAAAATGTATTTTGCTCATGTTGAAAGGGAAATGTGGCAAATGTAAACTCAAATATTTACTGAAACATTTTGTTTAGCTTGGGATCTTTGTTTCCCACTTTTCAATGTTTCCTGAGTGCGCTGCATTATGGACCTGGAATTGGTGAAATTTGAAATATCCGGTAGGTAAACATGTGCATCTGTGCATGCATCTAGCATTGACCTGGCCCATATTACTTGTTCTCCTTTGCTACAAAACTGTTAAGATTCTCTCTATTCCCCTCACTCTGTTAGTTTGAATTAGAGCCTTTGTTATCATTTGAGAATGTCCATTGCAGTGTTTGTGTTTATTGCTAAATATCAATGTATAGCTTAAAAATTTAAATATATGTTCTTTATTTGGGTTTTATGCCATTAGGATCAGCCAGTTCTGTTAGCTTTGGTAACCTAAGTGTTCGCTGCCTGTGTAATTGGCGTAGGTTTATAAGAATAACGTATAAACTCCAGAGAACTGGCCAAAAAGGTGGTATTCTCTGTAGTCCATCCAAGTTCAAACGAATGATAAATTAGGCTTATTTCTTCCGTATTTGTAGATCAGGACTTTTGCCTAGTGGGGTTCTAATTCTCAGTTTGCAAGGAGGTAAGATCTCTAAAAGAAAGTAAGAGTAGAGAGGGGGGAAAAGCAAGGTGTTTATTGGTCTTGGAGCTTGTCCTGTTTACAGGATTTCTTGCACCTCCTTGTGAAACTTCCATCTTCTCTAGTGTTAAAATGTAACTGAGGGAGGAGGGGTCTTTGTATTGACATTCATGTAATAAGGGGCAAGTCAATGCTTGAAACATATGCCAATGCATGAGCTTACCGACCTGCAATTTGAAATTTCAAGGGCTCCAGAGTCATGTGCAGCGCTTGTGGGAGACTCCCAAAGACCAAAGATGGTAGGTAATGGAGGTGATCAAATAGAACTCTACTCGCTGGTAAGTAGTAACACACCGGTTTTGTCAACATGCTTGGTGCATCCTATCTTTGGAGGGGGGAACAACGAACAAGCAAACCATACCACTGCTAGAATGACAAAGTGGACAGCTTGTGTTATGCAAGGTAATTGCATTCTTATGGGAAATTTTAATTCTTCAAAACATGATAGAAATGAAAAATCAAATTCTGCAAGAGCGAATTCTGTGAGGAAATATTTAAGAGCAATTCTCTCTGAGCTATTAGAAAATGGCCATTTAACAAAGAAGAGGCACCTTAACTGTGATTCCTAAAGTTGTGCTCTCAACAGTTGAGATGTCGTAAGAGGTTTAAAAATGATTATTTTGTAATCATTTTAAAATTTCTACAAATTAAAAATTAATCTTCTTGTCAAGGTTGAGCTTTAATTGRTAAATACTGAATTTATTTATTTATTTGCTGTAGAGCTGCAAATCTTTCAGCAGGACTTGCTGGCTGCTTTTTGTCTAGTTTCAGCCTTTCTGTTGCTGCAGCCTTATGCTGCGGCATAGCCTATATGCCTCTGTTCCTGATACTGCAYAGCTGTTATAACTTCTGATCAGTTTTAGTCTCTGAAATTTGAGAAGCTGGGAGAAGAGCAAGGTAGAAAGGATGTTAACAATGTTAAAGTTGAATGGAAATGATAATTGAAAGGCCTGTGTGAAGAGGTGGCACTGCAGACCGAAGGGATAGGCTGAAATTAACTGGAAGTTACAGCTGCAGATAAGCTTTACCAGATAAATATATACATACAGCTTTAAAAATTAATTTTCATTTAAAAATTAAATTATACCAAGTTTAAAAGAATTAAAGACTATGTGAATTTAATAAAAACTATTTTGGAAAACTAGACACTGTAACTTACCAAAGGAGTTTTATTGTAGTAAATAAATGGGATGTTTTTTGCTGTATTTTTCGTTGTTTAATCCAGTGTAGGATTTGTAGAAAGTTATGCAACAGCATGTAGAAAGATTTTAGTAAGTCACTGAATTTTGAAGGTATGAAAATTGAAAAATATTTTTTTAAGTTGTAGTGATTTATATATTGATTTACATAGTTTTAAGAAATTGCTCTTGTGTCAGCATGAATTTATTGAACAAACTACTAAAGGTCTTGATATGATATATTAATTCAGGCAGACACCATTATGAATTTCTCTCTCTCTCTCTTTGTTTTTTTTTTAAATTATAACTAGTCAATTTAGCCACTTAATTTTTTTATTCGTGAATCAAATTTTTTATGGCTCTGTGAAAATAATTAAATGTAGCAGTCAACTGTAAGCAACGCTACTGTCCTAGTTGTTCTTGCAGTATAAAAGGGAGTTTTTACTTGAAGAAATTCATTTTCTGTCCCACGTAATATGAAATGYTCCTCATTAATAATACTTTTTAAAGTTTTAAAGTAGATTTCAAAGCCCATTTAACATGGGAAAAGAGACCAAAATGATTTTTATCTATTCCAGTTTTTAAAAGATCCAGTTTTTATTCCACTGTATATCTGTGGAGTACAGTATGAAATAATTCTCTCATCTTGAACATGGAAGGTCAGACAAGGTGTTCTGTTTAAATATCAAGCAGTTATTAAACTGTAAAGTTACTTTGTATGTAACAAAATCACTTTGTGTGTTTAGAATGTCCCTACTCAATGTCAAAAGTGCGAACGTTGCAGCAATGGTCCATACTCTGTCCAGATTAGATTGTTGTGTGTGTGCATGGTGCTATGTTATAAGCTGCCTTAGAGGGAAATTTCTCTAGAAATTGATCTATATTAATGGGTCCTGATGCTCAGAGAGTAGTTACATTTTTCCTTGACGTAGATGGATATGTAAGTCTTTCTTAAAATACTTCAGTAAATAAAATCTTGCTTAAAGGATTCCTTCTCTCCCGGTTAAATACTGCTAAAGCTGTAATCATCAGCAATACTTTGTCTAGGACATCTTAAGTGTGAGATTTTTAAAGACAAAAATGTATGAATTGCTGGTATATTATTTTCTAGATGCGTATTACGCTCTCCACTATTCTGCTCTTCTGTGTTCCCGCTTGGTCTGTAAGGGCCATCACTGGACATACTTGAAGATTTGTCTATTGCTGTGGTCTTCTGTTCGAATGGGAGGGCACTCTGAAAAGCATTTTTAAGGGGATTTTACTTGATCTCATTAGCATTATATGTCAAATTCTGTTTACTTGTGTGGTTATTTAGGTAATGGCATATAGACAGTAATTGTTTGAATTGGATTCGTTTTGTGTTTTGTCAGTTACAATGCTCTGAGACAGAGCAAGAGTAAAGTATTGAAAGCAACTTCTCTAGCCCTTTTCCCTGTGTTCTTGACATGGGCTTCATATAGAAATTGTGTTGACTAAAATGAATATTTAGTGACTTCTTGAGAAGTTAATAGTAATTCCTTCCACAGAGTACCAGAACAAAWTTTTCATACTTATTTTGTATTAGAAAACCAAAAAGAAAAATTGCATACCAAGTCAAGAGGGAAAAGTTCCTCTGTGTAGATATTTTCCAGCAGGCACTGGGTAGATCTCTTCTAAAATATTAATCCTTTCAAAAGGAGTTTGTATGCTTTTCGTGAACAGYTCTGAGGAGTTAGGTAAAATGATGACTATTTACATTTTTATCTTATGTGAAAAAGAGGGGAAGGATGGGATTTCTGAACTACTTGATGGAACTCTGTATTTGAGGGAATGAATACCTTCCTGCACTGTGTGTGTTCTTAGTTAGAACATTTGGTCCATGATTACACAAAATTGACTTTGTTTGCTGTCACAARATGCAGATTAACTAACATGAAATCTTACTTTTGACAGTGACCTTAATCTATTTCCATGCAAAATATTAACTATATTATAGTTAATATAATCAGTATTAGATTGTACTACTACATTTTTTRAAACCTAAAGCCTCCTTTCACAATTGACTTCTTAATATAACTTATTAGTTAAAGTCAGATATGGGATTTGTTTCCTGTTCCTTTGGAACTTACAGGATTTTGAAATCTAARATGTTAAATTCATAAGTTGAATATATGAAAAGCTAAGGGGGTAAGCTGGATCTCTTTTTAGTCCCTATTGGACCCCTTTAGAGTTGCACTTGCTTAGTGTTTTTGTCAGTCTATTAAGCTTGCTTACTTTTTTCAAATTTTAAAATTGATAAACTTCATGAATTGTAGTGTTTAATGTATTTCTATTGATCACACAGCATCAACAGTGATTTTTTTTTTTGTAATCAGAAACTGATATTAATGGGAAAGAAACAGAATTGCTGTACTTTGGTGATATGGATTTTCTTGAGAAGGTTACTTTGGCCAGGTTAATGTGCTTCCCTTAAGATAGGCTGAAAAGCCTTCCTATCTAAAAATTAAATGAAAGCAAGCAAACTGTATCGCTGGATTGACAACAAATACACTACGAGAAATAAGCCTTCTTTTAAAGAAAATAATGGCGAAGAATTTTTTATGCAATATATACTTGTAAATGATTGTARTTTTTTGATTAAAATATCTTTAAAAAGATGATTTATGTAGCCCTTAMGTAAACTTTTTATGTAAGAGAGACTTAAAACTGAATGTGGATGGCAGATTCAGCAAATAGTTTTCCAGATACTGCAGAGCGGGCTGCAACCACTTTGCTGTTGGATAGTATAGAAAACTATTCTGAGCCTCATCCTTTTAAAATTTATTTCTGTTCATCATGGGAACCTCAAGTATTCCATTTAATATGACTTAAAATTACATAGGTGGCCTTAATTCTAGCATTTTTTGAATTTGATGGGCGTAAYTTTTCACATCTATAATTGTCTATTAATACAGGGTTTTTTTGCATATATAATCTCCTGTAGTGAAAGGACCTGCATAATACTTGTGTTTCTTCTCTAAATAGAAGTCTTAGGATCATAGGAAAATTTATGTTGGAAGAGTGTTATCCCATCTGGTTTTGAAAACTTCTAAGGATAAAGACTGTGCAACTTAACTGGGCAGCCTGTTCCACTGCTTAACCTWATCTTCACGATCTCTTCAATCCACTGAATAATATTGTCCTAATGGACTAATATCTGTATTAGATTGTGACTGTCACTCCTGGGATATGTGAAATATATTTGCCCATGAGGTGTGTGTGTGGGGGTGGTTGTTTGTTTGTTTTGTAGATGGTAGTGCAGAGATGGATTCCCTAATTTCCCTTTCTCCTTACAGCTTGGAAGAGAGCTTTTTTTTTTTTTTTTTTTTTTTTTTTTTTTCCTCCTTTCACTTCACTTCTCCTTTTACTCTGTCCTCTCAAATTCCTTTTGCTTCTCCTTCTCCAACCTTCCCTCATTCTGTTTTACCTTTCTGTACTTTTCAGTTCGCTCTCTCTCTCTACACACCAGTTGACACTTCAAATATATAATTTTTCATCTTTCTTCTTCTCACCAGGTCCTCTACTTTATTGTTAGGACATCAGTCTGATTCTAATATTGAATATGATTAGTGCAAGCTTATGGGTGTAGAAACTTGTTCAGAAATAACTAGATATAGAGGAAAAAAAAGAARCTTAATACTACTCTGGGTTAAAAGTGGAGGAATGGTGTTTTCAGTTGCATGAAAAATACATACGCTGTAGAACACTGTAGTGCTGAGTTGCCTGTTTTTCCTATCAGTGCTGGTACAGTATCAATTCTGATGCAGGATCAACTCAAGTATTATCTAGTATTTGTAACTGAAGTCTGGCCAGAGTATCATGARTTTGGGTCTTGTCAGAATCCTGGTTGACAAAGTTGACATTCTGAGTTACCAAGTAAACTTTAACTGATGAAGAGACTTGATAATTTGAAGTTTAATAGTTGGATAGAATGTTTTTTTTCCCCTGGATCCTAGTTTGTGAGCATTTATACAAATAGCTTAATATCCTTTAAGATTATTTACCTTGATAAGTTCTTGTAGGATTTTTTTATGCATACAAATGTTTTATACAGAAAATCTTGATCAGTTTAAATCCTGGGGACCTGTGCAAAAGCAGCTTTCCTCTTTATGGGTATGTGGTGGATGGTATCAGTTTTACTTGTTCAAATATATATATATATATATATATATATATATTTGTACACTGCATGCTGTGTCCCATTAAGAGAGTGTAACTGAGCATCTAGTAGAGTGCCCTGCCACAGGTTCTGCTGTGGGGGGAATCTGGGGCAAGCCTAAGGAGAGGGGGAAAACTACTTCTTCCCTTAGAGTGACTGAACATGGTGTGTTAGGGTAGTGGGAAAAGAAAGGAAAAGTCGGGAATGAGAGGTGAAACAGTTGGAGTATGTGTGAGGCAGCAAGCAGAGAGCTTGCATCAGGAATATATATTGAAAGACTGCCACTCTTAGTGGAGCAGGTGTGCCTCGGAAGTGAAGGAGGAGGAGACTTGTTCAGCAACCCAGAGGGAGCTGAGTAAAATTTATTTCAAGCCAGTATGCCACTAAAGATGACTGAACTGAAAACCAGCCTGGGAGAAAGGAGCTGCTGTCCTATTAAGGACACAGTCAGCGTGGGGGAGACTTCTTTTCAAGACTTGTTCTTATGTCTCCCTCAGCATATCTGAATTTTCTCTTTATAGGGTAAGCTTTTCTTGTTTTTTGTGTTTTATTTTTATTTTTTAATAACACATAGCTTTAAAGATTGGAAGTCCCTGTGTTGCCTTACCTCTTTTTTTTTTTTTTTTTTTTAAAAAAAAAAAGCCTCAAAGCTTTTCAGGGAGAGGTCTTGTGATATGGTATCTGTGGAATGAGTTGATGAATCATTTCATAGTGGACAAGTATCCACCACTAAGATAACAGCATTATTTGACATCTTTGTGAGTAAAAGCAGGCAATTTAAGCATTGGATGAATTATGAGATGTTTATCACCTTCTTGTTTCCAGAGAAGTTTTCTTCAGAAAGTAGTACTGTCTTAGGCAAGAGAGCGTTTTGAGAAGATTTATGGCAGCACCAAATCAGTATAATATGCATGGTAATTAAGTACTATGTTCTATTGCRTAGCTTGTCTGGTTTTGTAAACATTAGTTTGCACACTCTTTAAGAAGTGCGATCTGACTTTGATCTGCTGCTTTAGTTGTTGTTTCTGTTTGTGTGTCCTGCAGGAGAATGACTCAGGAACACTGGATACAGTTGGTGCRGTTGTTGTTGACCAAGAAGGAAATGTTGCTGCTGCTGTCTCCAGTGGAGGTTTAGCATTAAAGCATCCTGGGAGAGTTGGTCAGGTGGGAATGACCGTTCAGTGTTACAAGGAATTAATTGTCATTGTTAAACCCTCTGAATGGACATTATGCTAGAGCTGTGATAGTAAACTGATGTTTTCTCTCCCTTCCCATAAAAATCTGAAGGCTTTATCATCATATTGGAATGCAAGTTTTGGAACACCATCAGTGTTATAAAACATGGACAGGCAAGAATTTGTTCTTCTACAGTTARTTAGCTTTTTCCAGGGCTGTTAGTATTTAATTTCTCAAGATTAAATACTTCTGTAATAATCTTCTAAAAATCTCTCTTTTAGAGTGTTTTAAAATAAGATTTTCATAAATACTTAGGTAAGTTGTACTAATAATTTAATCTGTAAGTATTCTTCTGTACAGGTAGAAGGCTTTGAAGTGGCAAAGGTATTAAAAGAATAAATAAAACATAGGCTTTCTTCGTTGTTATTAGATACAGGAATCTCGAGGAATCTTGATGTCTTACATTATGCTTTTGTCATAGAGCTGCATTTTTGTTCCATTTCTTCCACTGTCCTATAAACAGCACTCTCCGAATGTATTTAAGAATTCTTTTTGCAATAGCAGAATAAAAAGGGCTTCGTATAAATAGAGAATAGTTGCATTATACTGTCTCTTGGTATCTGGATTTATTTTAGCTTAAATTGAAGTATTGGGTCCTCAYCTTCTGTCAATTTAGGTTAGAATATCTTACCTCTATGATAACCACTCAGTTTTGAACAGTACTATTGAAAGACACAACAAAATTAATAGGAATTGCCATTTGGACTGTTTTGATTTTTACTTTTATTTGATTTTTTGGGGGGAGGGGGGAGGAGGGTGAGGGGACAGGGAGAAGGAAAGARAACAAACCAAGAGCTTCGGATGCTTAAATTTATGTAAGATACGCTTCTTTCCTTAGGCAGCTCTTTATGGTTGTGGCTGCTGGGCTGAAAATACGGGAACTCATAACCCTTACTCCACAGCTGTGAGTACTTCAGGTATTTGCTAYTTTTATAAATATTTCAAAATGTTGTTATCCTTTACTGTAATTAGTTTACAAATCCCAAGTAGGATATTTTTATGAATGGTGAATTAAAAAACGTTATTCACAGGTGACATATATTGTGTACACGTGTGTGTGTGTGTGTGTTATCTTGAAATCCATGAATTCATCTGCATTTGTTGCTTATATTGGTAATTGTACTTAAAAAGCCAAATTAACAACCGTGTGAACTTTTATCTCATTTGTAACACCTCTTATTACACTGAAAGGGTGTGCTCTATCTGTTACATCTTAAGGGATCTGTAGTCTTGTAAACTATAGCTGTTACAGATCTAATACTGTGTTAAACCCAGAATGCTTCTCCAAATGGACGCGTTTTATAGAGGGCTAAGATAATTGGAGGATCCTCAGGTTAAGAGGATCCCTTGGGTACAAAATTGCTAGAAACTGCATTATTTTCCCTGCAAAATATTTTAAGTGCTTATTCCTGCCTATTATTTCTAGTACTAGTTTGTGTTTGTGTACCTATGTGTACAGGCATACACATACAGGTTTTTATCTTTTTAAGTAACTGAGTGAAATAGTATGAACTACTTTATTGTAATTTTTAAAGGTACAGTTTAAGCTTTTCTTGTAGTAATCTGCCATGGTTTCCTGTCACAAGTCTGATACACCCTTTCATATTCTGGTTTCTGTTTTTAGTGATTCCTTGTAATTTCTAAACTTCATTTGTTAGTTTTGATATACATTAAAAAACAGGTTTTGGAATAATTGGATCTATTTACCTCACAGAATCACGTAATGGTTGAGAAGGGACCTCTAGAGATCATCACCCTTGCTCAAACAGGATCACCCAGAGCATGTTGCTCAGGACAATGTCCAGATAGCCTTTGAACATCTCCAAGGATGGAGATTCCACAACCTGTCTGGGCAACCTGTTCCAGTGCTCTGTTACACTTGCAGTAAAGTTTTTGCTTATGTACAGATGGACCTTCCTCTGTTTCATTTTGTGCTATCTGTATYGTTTTGTTCTATCACACTGAAAAGAGCCTGGACCTATCCTCTTTACACCTTCTCTTCAGATATTTATACACATTGATTAGATCTCCCTTGGACCTTTTATTCTCCAGGCTGAACAGTCCCAGGTCTCTTGGTCTTTTTTCTCATGCAAGAGATGTTCCAGTGTTGTCTTCATCTTAGTAGCCCTTCACTGAACTCACTCCAGTAGCTCCATCTCTCTCTCTTTCACACTGCAGAGTCCAGCACTGATCACAGTACTCCAGAAGCAGCCTCACCAGGGCTGAGTAGAGGGGAAGGTTCACCTTCCTTGACCTGCTGGTGGTGCTCCTCTTCATGTAGCCCAGGATAACATTGGCCTTCTTGGCCACGAGGGCACATTGCTGGCTCATTGTCAACTTGTCCACCAAGACTCCTAGGTCCTTCTCTGCAGAGCTACTTTCCAGCAGGTCAGCCCTTAGGCTGTCCTGGTGCATAGGGTTATTCTTCCCCAAGTGCAGGACCCTGTGCTTCCCGTCGTTGAACAGCATTGGGTTCCTCTTTGTCCATCTTTCCAGCCTGTGATTGTCCGTCTGAATGGCAACACGGCCCTCTGGTGGATCAGCCACTCCTCCCGCTTTTGTATTATTAGTGAACTTGCTGAGGGTGCACTCTGTCTCTTTATCCAGGTCATAGGTGAATAATTTGAACTTACAGCTAAAAGTCATTCAAATAATGACATCATTTGATGGTTTTAATTTTACTACTTATTGAACACTTAACTGATTTGGGAAGATGTCAGACACTGGTTGAGATAAATCTGTGGTACAGATTTTGCTTTGATGCTCTGTTTTCTACTTCCCTTCATAGTTCACCTTTACGTTATCTTGTCCTGTGCATCTGTACAAATGGAAAGGTGTACCGATAGTTCATTTTCTCCCTTGTTTCTTCCTCTGAATCCTCATCCTGCATACACTGAGGAGGAACATTAAACGTCTCTCCCTCTCTGAATGAAGAATATGTATGGGAGAGACAGATGGAAATGGAGATTAATGCTAGGAGCAGCAGTTCGCTGAAGTGGAGAGTGTGTCTGGTCTCTTTCTCCTGCTCTGTGCTGTTCCTGGGCTTACTGTGCCTGACTTGATTGGTTTACCTGTAGATATTTCGGGGATATAGCTTGCGTTACATGTATCTCAACTCTGCAGTTTGAGGAGATGGTTTTTCCTCTCTTCCTATAGTGAATGTTGATAACTTTGACCATTCAGTAGTATTCCAAATCATAAATTGACATAAGCATTGATGAAAAAAATGTTGAAAGTACTTTTTCTGTTTGATACTGTTTCTAAGATTAGGAACAGGATAGGAAAAGGGGAGTGGGAGGGAGTTTCATTTCCTTCTATCGTAAGTCTATTCATAGAGTCATAGAATCGGTAAAATTGGAAGGGACCTCTGGAGATCATCTAGTCCAACCTCCCCATTCAGCAGAGTCACCCAGAGCGTGTTAGACAGGGTTGCATCCAGGCAGGCCTTGAAGATCTCCGGAGAAGGAAACTCCACAACCTCTCTGGGCAACCTGCTCCAGTGCTCCGTCACTCTCACAGTGGAGAAATTCCCCCTCACGGTCAGGCAGAACTGCCTGTGSTTCAGTTTGTACTCATTGCTTCTTGTACTGTTCTTAGTACTCTGGGCTTATTCTAGCTGAATTAAGTCCATTGGGGTAGGAAATTGTGGAAGTTGGTAAGAAATGTGTGCAGATGAAAGGCAGTGGTAATAGAAAGAACTGGGGCAAACTCCCTCCCAATTGATTGTGCACTACTGTCATTCTGACTGCTAGATTTGAGGTGCAGAAGGGGAGAGTAAACAACCTATTTACACAGAGATGATGCAAAATGGTATCTACTGTTCAGGGGAGTCTGATGGACCTGTAGTCTGACCTTCTCAACTGAATGTGGAGTTTGCTTATCTGTTCTCACTTTACTGGTAGACAGCTTTATATTACCCTTTATGTCTTTAAGATTTTCATCTATATAATAGGAAAGTTGCACAGCCTGCGCTTGCTCTCATAGTTCAATGTTCGCATTCTTGACAATTATCAGACAAAGGACAGGTACAAATTCTTACACTTGGCATGTGTAGTTGGAGCAATAAAAAATTAAAACCACTCAAATGTAGACATTGAGGAATACGTACTAAACTACTTACTAAACGTTATGATTTCTGTGTGTATATATATATCCCAGATCAAGTCTTTAGGTGAGTGAGCAAGCTATATTCAAAAAATATCGAGGAAGAGCCCTCTTACAGAAATGATGGGAGAAGGAATGTAGCAGGGTGTGCAACTAAAACTTAACAGATTGAAGAGCATCAGAAATCCCCTATGCTGCTTTTCAAGTCATGTACCTTTTTAATTTCCTCTATTTTTAAGTTTGCCTTGTGCTGTTGAAAATTTGTGTGGATATTCACCAGAAGTTTCTTGGTGATAGTGTGTGTCTTTTTTAGTATTTGTGCAAAGGAAAGTCTTGTTGAGTGCAAAAGCACTGGAAGATCTTTATATTCAAGGAGTAGCATACTGATTTTAGTGTAATAAATGCTTATCCACGTAAGCAAATATATTTAAATATTACAGTATTGGGTCTCTAATAATTAGTAAGCATAAGCTTGATATTGGAGGTTGCTTGATGAAAAGTTCAGGACACCTTTATTTAATTTTCTCAAACTGTTCTTTACAAAGTCAGCAGGATTTGAAGTCTATACAAATACAGACAAGCACTTAAAGGAGATGTCTGCATTTAATGATGGCCTTAAATAGAAGTCTCGTTTCTTTTTGCTGGTATCAATTTTGTATAGTGGTAAATACTATGATGTTATACTATTTATAACTATCATATATATATATATATATTTCTTTCATTCAAATCTTCTAGCTTGCATGACATTACATTAATACCAATCCTAGTTAATTGAAATAGACTGCTGGTGGTCTATGAAGCATGGCCATCTGTTTATTTGGTTATTTGAAATTCAGACTAGTGGTGTTTAATTAAACTCTTGTTTCTGGCTTTTCTTTAAAGTGTGTGAGGGGGAGAGAGAGAGATAGAAATGTTTACAGGAAGTCAGAACTCTTCCATAATCAATACCATTCTTTTTTCCATTTTCAGAAGCTCATAATGTTTTGTTTTATAATGTAACTTATGTTTACTGCAGTTTTAAAATATATTGATGCTTGACTCTTGTTTAAAATAYGAGCATCCAACAATGTGAACCATTCGGTTAGTTAAGGGGTAGAGGGATGGAAAAATTAAATTATAAGAAAGGTTGAAAAAATGAAATTTATAGTTTGGCTGGACCACAACAGGAGGTGGGAATGGGTGCATAAACATCTGCAAATATTCAAAAGGTGAAGTTGCCGAGGCTGAGGAAGAAAGTAACGTGCTAACATGTATCATTGTTGGATGAAATTTAAAAAACAACAACAAAAAAAAAAGATGCTGCCTAAACTCCAGAAGATGCCTTCCTCTAGAGAGCTCTAAGATTGCCAGTGCTTCTTAAGAGAAGCTGTACTGTTATTTGATATACCTAATATTAGACTAGACTTTGTTTGTAATAGTGATCCTGACTGATAGGAAAGTCCAAATCTCCCTCAATAGTTCATTCAACTCAGTTCTTGAAGTCTGTTTTTTAATGGTGTAAAAGGCAGTACTAGAAATGAAATTTTACAATAATATGGATTAAGCCAAATTGTTTGCTATTGTGGTATTTGGAAGACTGGCATCTTGCATGTGACTTTGTATTAAGTTGTGTGGGGAACATTAATTTACTAAGTTAATTATCGCATAGAAACGTGCATCTCTTCACTGTTCAGGTTCATAATTTTGTTAAATAATGAAAAGAACAAAATCTTGTTCAGAAAGAATTTTTCCTCACCAAACTTTTACTTTGTATGTCGGAACAAAACATTGTTTTACAGGGAAGTTAATTTTCTTTTGAAGGGTGTGCGGGGAGAAAGGAAGAAAGGAGGGAAGAACATAATGGGTTATTGGGGTACCAAAGATGAGACTAGATAAATCACTTAGAACTGAAAGTAAATACCCAGAATTTAATCTCTATTTCAAGTATGAGCACTGGAAACTAGAAACTGAATATATGGAGAATATATTCTACCAGAGAGCTTTCTGTCTAGAAGCAGATCACAGAGGTGAAGTCATCTTTTCCCATTTWGTGTGTGAAAGCAGAGAACCTTCATCTAAGTTGTGGATTGACAGGTACCTAATTACAGGGAAAAAGATTTTTCACTTTGAGACTGAGTAACTGTGCTTCAGTCACTGAAGAATCRTTCTGGAAACAGCTTACTGATTGATTTTTGTTGGACATTTAAATTGGACTCAGGTGCGTGACCTAGAGAAGAAGGATTTTGTGTTTGGTTCTGAATGCTGCAGTCAATAGATTCCTGTGATGTTTTGTTCTTTAGGAAAGAAACCTACCATCTCTGGCAGTTGACTTGTTTCTGTGCRTCGACTCYGGCTCTGAGCATCTGAAATAAAGCWATTGTACATTTCTTATTGTGCTACTGGGYTGAATACTGTGGTGGTTTATATTTTATTTATTTAAGTCTGTTGTATATTATTTTCTATTTTTGAGAGAGTACTTGAATGTGGCTGTTGAACAGTCAGCTAGGTCAGTGGGATGTCTAAATTGGTWAGAGACAAAATGTTTCGTGGATCAGCCCTGAAGCAGCTGTGATGGCTCCTGCTAAGCTTCTTCCTCAAAAAAGATGTTCTTGCCAGAGCTCTGCTGACATGTCAAGCCATGCCCTTGCCACAGATAAACTGCGTGTAAACCAGCTTCATCCATTCTCTTCTCCACAGCTCATCCTGRCCTGATTTTTATGTATTTATTTATTTATTTTTCAATGGAAATTTGGATAACCAATTTTTAGATATTTCTGTGGCTTTGCTCAACGTATCACAAAAATACAAGTGAAAACACTTGAAAAGAATAAAAAGTTATAAAGTTGTAAATTATTCTAAAGTTTTTTCTCAAACTCCCTTGTATGCAAAAAATGAAAACTGGGTTTTGCTTGCTGTGTGTTTAGTGGTGTATTTATAGACTTGTAGTTTGATTATGACTTCACGGAATAACTAATTCATCAAATAGCCCTTGGATTTTTTAAAAAATTCTTGAATAAAGAGAAGAGCTTAACTATATTTCTCTTAATTTTATCAAAAATATACTGTAAATTATTAAATATCAATATATGCTAAACCCAATAATTATAACTCTTTTGGGGGGGTGGGAATTTAAAGGTTTAGCATTTGTGACAATTTAGACAAACAGTTTATTTTARTGATAGCTAGGGAGAAGAATTGAAACATTGAGAGTTTGTTATTTTAAGCCCTATATACAATCCTGAAAAAAAGATATTCTTTGACATCAGTTTCATATAAGCATTTTTTAAGGGCTAGATTTTGTAAATTGTTAAGCTCATACTTATGAAATGGCTTTCATATTTGAGTTTTGGAGCCTATGATGATGAAAAGATTGAACAGGTTGGGGAAAAACTTGGGTATGGRGTAAAGTGAGTTAGAAATAGTAATTCAAAGGATATAGAGCACAATTTCTGCATATTGAAATCTGTGCAGAATTGATAGGAATGTAAAAATGGACAAATGGGGTCAAAACAGAGCTCCAGTGAAGCTGATGTTCTGTCTTGAGTAGCGGACGGTTGCAGCTATCCAGGGAAGAGTAGAGGAATAGGACAAGCATCTCCACTGCATTATACAAGCTTCTAGCAATCTAAGACTGGGGGACTTTGTCTTTAATAGCTCAGGACAACTTTCTCACAAATCATCTCATTTTTATTTGTATTTAGAAGCCCAGTTACTTAATCCTTGAGAGAAAATTCTTTCTTACTATGTGATGACTTAGGTTTGTATCACCTTTGTTGAAGCTTGCTTTGGTAAAGAGCAGCATTAGTTTAAGTGTGGCTTACAGAATTTATATAATGCTGTAATTCAGTAATAATTATAATAGCTAATAATTCAGTAGTTTCATGCTTGAGTTTTTATTAATTTCGTTCTAAAATCCTTCTATTGAATATTTGATTTGAGGCATATCTTTCATTGCCTTCCTCATAAAAAGTTCCCATAGAAGTACTTTCTTAAATCCTTCCAAATTCATTTAACTTTTTTCAATAGTCATGTCTTATTTGAAGATTAGCTTGTACAGCTTGATTGCCTATTGGCTTTGCGGATGCTGGCAGTCTTCCTCCTTCTGATGTGTTTGAAAATGATTTGGTGTTAGTTCTTATGCATTTAGCAAACTCTTTTTCAAAACTTTCAGGTATTTTTATTATGATTTTTATACTGAATGTGCCAAAAGCAGTGGTCTAATCTTGTCCTGTCTGGGCATGACTTCAACTTTTTGAAAGATATTTTCTTGCCTCTAAAAGTCTCTTGGCATTGTTGCTTAGCCACGCTATCTTTGGCTTTACTATTTATTTATTTTTGAATTTTCTGAAAATACTTACTGATTTGTAATATGCAGAATATCAAGGAACTCAGTTTTATGTATACATATGAAACAGTTTAATGGAGGAGGGACTACTGATATCAAAAGATGAGGACTTTCTAATGACAAAATGGGGGAGATGATGGAACTTAGGAATGACTTTGAATGTAAAGACTTCAAGACTGTAACTATGTTAGTCTAAAATTCAGTTTCTGTGTAAACAAGTAAAATCTTTCCAATTTTTGTGTTATTTTTCTTGGAGACATTTTAAAGCGTCAACTCTGAAATATATTAAAATGCAATGATCTTTGAAAAAAATAATTTTGAGGAACTTTATTGACAGCTTAAGGATAAACATTATAGGAATGCTCTACATATCAGAAAGCCAGTATTTATTTAAAAAAAAATCGGAGATGGTAATACAGATTTATTTTAAATCTAATGCGTTGCAGTTACAGGCATAGCTAAGATACCTAGGCAACCTCGACTGTGACATTTGACAACATAACGCAAGAACCATAACATGCAAGAGTGACTGTGGAGACTGAGTGAAAGCTTGTTAGATGAGATGGCAAAATAAAGACTGGTTGTCTTTATCTGACATTAAATATAAGCAACAGTTAAGCAGGTTTTTGGATGAAAGCAGTAGAAATTAAAACATTTGTTGTTAAAAACACATGTGTGTGCAAACACACAAACACGTGCACACATGCACACAGTCATGCCTCCTCTTTAAGCATGCTCCCATCCACCCAACCAGGGGGGGGAAAAAAAAAAGCCAACTCCACACAAGCCCAATTAGAACATTTTAGTAAATTGTCTTTGTTGGGGTGTGAATGTAAACACAGGAAGATGGGTATTGTTTGGCAAGAGAGTATTTGAACGAGAACCAACCGCAGAAGAAACAATAGTCATTTTTTTTTGGCTGTACTTTGAGAAACCATTTCCTATTTTTTCCTGTACATAATCAAAGACATTATGTATATTCTTTTCATTCAAGGTAATGTCAAATGTGTCATTGAATCTTCTCCCCGGTTGGAACAATGGCAGTGTTGGTCTGCCAACTGTGCCAAAGTAATGCTATTGGAGTAATAGGCAGAGTCTGTTTTTCATGGGAGATAGTTGAAAGTTCAAATTCATTTTGAATTTACAGAACTTAGACGATGAATAGAAAATTTACAGTGACAGCTTCTGTAGGAGGCTTTGAGAATATGACTGTAAGTGAAACTTGCAATTTTGACTTACATARAGGACTTAAATGACCTGTGATTGACTAAGATAACAGCAGACCTTCTTGAAGTAAAATGGGAGTATGATTTGTGAGGGGAAACTTCCTTGAGTACTGTCTACAGAACTGGCACTGTCTGCAYATCATGCTCAAGAAATTAATTCTGAAGTTAAGGTTCTCTCAATGCCCACAGTGTCCAGGACTTTTACAAGTCTATCTCTTCACATATTGCTGAGCTTGAGCTAGTAAGCTCTCTGAAATTCAGCTTGAGCATTTTTAATATAGCTGAAGAATGCAAAATATGGTCATTGTTAGCTTTTATATATTTGGGAAAGAAAATACAATACATTCTAGGAGAGTCTACTAATCAATATTAGCTCAAGTTGTGGTAGTATCAGAGTTTCTGAATAATTTTAACAATTAACTGTTTTGCATGTAAACAATGAAGTATTTCAGTAATTGCCTGATTCTAGAAATATTCCATGCTTGCACTGTTTGGACCTGTGCAATATCTGATGGAATAGTAGAAAACTTTCAAATGTATTTAGGAATTCAGCAGGTTGTCACTTGTGAGTAGAAATGAAGAGACTGAGAGTAATGTGTCTTGTTCCTTTTTAACACTTTTCTTTCTTTTTCTACTAGCTASTGCTGTAGAAGCATACTTGCACGTTCTCCGTGCACAGCTATTGTGCTTTGTGTATATGTATGAGCTAATGAAACCAGCTAACTTTATAATACTGCATTTCTGAAGATAGACAAGGTTTTGGATTATTTAGAAAATGCAGAAATTCTCAGACAGAAAGCTAAAAAATCTCAAGCTTTTGCCAGAATACGCATGAGGACAGCGTTTGATACGAGAAAAGTACGGTGATTTAATGTCATAAATAAGCCAAGCAAGAAGAGTAGAATCTTTAAATATGTTGACTACTTTTAGAAAATTTAAGCATGTTATAGAATACAGTTGGGCTTCAGGCCTGAGTCCAAATCTGTGTGTTTGCTGAGAAGGTAGCAGACCTGTCAGATTTCTGGGCTCGAAGTGAGAGATAGGAGAGGAGTCGGTCTGTGAGAAGTCTTTCGGTGATCTCTCTTGCTCTTCGTTTTCTTTCCACCCCCCTCACCTAGTAGTTATTCTTGACTGAGCGAAAATCAGATACAGATAATAGTAATATTCTAGGAAATGTTGACAAAATAAGTGTARATAAAGAAAATATGCCTGGCTTCATTACTAATTTCTTGTGCTGATGAATTCAGCGAGATCCAAAGGGTTGCTGTGCTCTGTGATCAAAAGTCAAAAAGGAGCCTCTGTTATAATGAAGGCATTTTAGTGATTGTATTAACRCTCTTTGAAAAGTTATGTTGGATACACTTCTCATACATCATTCCATGAAGTGAAAAATAGAAAACTTAATATTGCAGAGAATCCTTTTCTAGTTGCCCATGTGAAAATCTYTACTGTAACACTGTAAAACTAAGAAGAGCTGTTTCCCAGTGGGTTGGGGTTGACTTGGCATGTGTTCCAGGCCCTTTCTTTGCCAGCAGTAATGATCCTGGGGCTGTGGAGTGAGTCTTGCAAACTAATCCTGTTTCCTTTCTCCTGAAGAGGGATAGGTATGACTGACTTTTCAGTCAAGTTGTGGAATTTCTCTTGGATAAATCAAGTTTGTTTAATAGATTAACTTAATGAAATCTGGTCTTCCAGGCCTTTGTTCACRGCGGTTACTGTTGTCTGTGTTCTCTGTTATGTTTTCAGAGTGTGTGTTAATAAGGAAATGAGTGTGTTTACTCTTCCTTCCCATGCCTTTCCGCCCCCCTCAAACTTTCACTTTTTTTCCGGATCAGTTCTTTCCAGTCCATTGTGTGTGCGCCTCATGGATGCTTTTGCTGGCAAAACRAAACAAGTAGCGTGGACTAGGAAACGACACCTAAGATATGATACCTCTAAGAAGCTTATGCTTGTTAAATTAGTTGTTGAGCTGTGCCTTCAGCCAGCGTTCYCTTGTGTTTTTAGGGATGTTTCTGGACCGTAGAATCCTAGCTGAAAAACAATTTTCAGCAATAACCACAATGACTTCCAAATCTGTGGAGTAACTATTTCTCAAGGAAGCTTTAATCTCAGTAAAGCTTTAATCTCAGTAAATTGCCTTGTGGTGTGGGACCCCGTTTTTTTGATCCCCATGCATGGAGGGCAGTAGTGGCTGTGCTGGAATCCAGTGACTGCTGGTGTCTGGGCAGGTGCACAACGAGGCTTTCTTGCTTGCTCTGATCTGGCTGCATGTTCCAAAGATCTGCCTTAATTTCACAGGCAAATCTTTTATCCTGCGTAGATTGTTTGAGCTAAACTATGTGAGAGAGAKATTACAATACAGTTAATCTCTTTGTAGAAATATGTATTATCCATCAAAAGCAGTCTGTTCCTTGGATTTGGGAATTAATAGGTAATTTAAGGTATCACAGAGGAAGCAGCTGCCTGTGGAAAAGGCATATGTCATTGTTACAGCGAACCAGAGAGTAAAGGAAGAAAGATGTCTATCTGCAGACAGATGAGCTTTTACCTCTGAAGCAAACGCTGCCAAGAATTCAGGTTCTGGGTCCAGATGCCTTTTGGAAGCTTCAGTACTGTAGCATGTGGTGTCTGAACTTACTGTCACCACAAGCCTGAGTGAAGAGAGGAAGCAGCAGGTGGGGATGACTTGCGGGACTGGTAGTATTAAGAACTGTGGAAAACAGTCAATTAAATAAGTAAAACAACGTTCAAAGCTGAGGGTTTGAGTACAAAACAGTCAGAATGCTTGTTTGAGTTGCCTTCAGAAGGCTTGTTCTGAAGCAGAACTGGATGCCAAGAGTCAAAAAAATGCTTATTGCTTCCTGAGATTTTATTTGGACTTAATAATATATTGTGAGCATGAAGCTGCACTGACTTTTAAAATTAATACTTTTCTGCATGAGGTGCACTGCTCGCACAACTGTGTGTGTGTGTGTGTGTGTTCATAACCTGGGGCACTAGTCAACCATGCTAGGAGAAAATGCACTGCTGTCTCCTTCTCTAAATAGTCCCGCTCCTTTTGTAATACCTTGCAAAGCTTGTAATATACCTTGTAATAGCTTTAACTGGGTGCAAGGGTTTAAAATGAAATCAAGATTGTGGCAAACTGAACTCTAGATCTTAAACATTTGTCTGTGATTGGAAGAAAATGATTGCGTACATTCAGTTAGCTAGTATATAAGCTGCCATCTAATTCCCTTGATGTTGTAAATTTTATACGGTAAGTGATATAGTTTGGAAAGATATAATATTTCTGCAAAGAAATCAATAGCAACAAAAGCTTTCCTGAAAGCCTATGTTAAAAAGTAGATTTTTTCCCCCTTTTCCATTTAGCCAAAATTAATCTTTCAGATTATACTAAATRTTAAGAACAATGTAAAATACAAACATCAATTTTAATGGAACTACAATTCTTCTTTATTCTGACTATTTCTTCTTAGAGGCACATCTTAAATCCATGTTCATGATAATAGATACAAGTAGTTTTTTCAATAGTTGAATTTATCTGACATTTCTCATTATTTGAAAGTGAATGAATCAGTGATACRTCAAATTTTAACTATTTAATCTTTTTTTTCTGTCTGTAAAATTATAGAAATGCTGGACCTGTTGCTCTTCAGAGTGATATTAGTTTATTTTACCTGTATTAAATATTTAAAGCTGTTTGTCAGAGAAGCTGTTTTCCCACCTTTTCTCAGAGAAGATGGTTTGTACAAGAGTTTGTCCTGATGTTGAATATATCTTTTGTTGTCTTTGTGAAACCTACTGCCTTCTGACCTTCTGAAAAATTCTTGTTCGCACATTCTTAGGATGTATTTGTTAGCTTGGAAGTTAAATCATCCAAGAATTTTCTGTTTATAACATGAATTCTCTGTTGATCCATCTTTTTGAATTGTGTAGAACTTTATTTCCAGGTGTTCTTCCTGGTGGCAGGTCAGTAGATTAAAAATTTCTCCTGCTGGTTTGTAGGCAAGGTGAAGGGGAAAACAGTAGCTGATAGGAGTGAAAAAAGCTAAAAATTACACAGTTTTCATTCAGTACTGTAGTGCATTATGCTTCAGCATTTTGTGTCTTTTCAGTAGTAGAATTTACGACCAGAAGTGTTCTTTAAATTTTTGTTCTGGTATGTAACTAACTGGATCAGTATCTTACCGCCCAAATATTTTTATTTTACTTTATTTTTTAATATCATTGACTTGCTAGTTTTTAGTTAGCTCTTTCTATAGGTGCTGGTAATGATAACCAGAGCTTACTAAAATACAGGCTGTCATTCTGTTTCCATTAGGCACAGCTAGAAGCTACTTGAGGAAACAAAGTAGAAGTGCTATGGTCTTGTAATTTGTTAGTTGATACTAGGCATTGTATTCAACTAAAAGTGATATCAGAATCAGAACAACTTAATATGGCCAGGTTTAAACTTTGCTGCATGAAATAGATAATGAAATACAGATAACCTGTAATTTCTGTCATTAGCTTCTGAGAAGAGAAGAGTCATACTTTGGCAGTAAACAGATTAATTTTTCCATTCTCGAATGAATGTGAGTAATACAAGTTTCCATTTCGTACTCCTTTAGAACAAGTTCCAACACTTTACGCTGAGGTACTGTACATTTCAATAGCTAGACAGGCTCCGGCAGCTTGTCAAAACCCCCGTAAGCTCTCCGCTTATGGCTTGCAGAAAGAAAGCTAGATTTTCATTTCTCCTTCCATTCAGCAGGAGTTTCTTTCATGTCTGAAAATTGAAAACGTGTGTTTTTCAGTGTGGTGCAWGGATGTGTGTGTGCCCTCTGGCGCACCTGTTTCTAATTTCCTGACTTGAAAGCATCTCCCATCAAAAGGAGCAGAAAAACAATTTCTTTCTGACACGCTGCTCAGAGGCCCGTGCTTTGGGAAGRCCTTCCTTTCGCTTGCCATCTTGGTTCCATTGGTAGAGCTTTATAAGATGCAGAGCACACATTGTATGGGATGTTCAGTCTATACTGTGCTGGGTTC
The DNA here is from genome assembly GCF_003343005.1 of Rhea americana. Taxonomy (NCBI): domain Eukaryota; kingdom Metazoa; phylum Chordata; class Aves; order Rheiformes; family Rheidae; genus Rhea; species Rhea americana. The sequence goes on from NW_028185139.1 coordinate 1,992,130, forward strand.
TTTCCCCTCTTGATACAGTTATTTAACCCTTAGAAATCTACTAGAGAAGTCACTGTGTTGAGGAAAGACAGTGATGTAGTCCTTGGCTTCTTAGGTGAAGCTCAAATYAAGGACCAAAATCTGTAGCAGGTTAAGGTTTGCATAACCTGTGAACTAAGTAGAATATTGGTTACTCTTTGATACAGAAAGTTGATTATTCAAATTTAAATATTCTAACTCATGTTTCTAACTTCTCAGGTGTGCAGTGTAAAACAGTATCCAGTTTAATAGCTGAAAATCAAAGGTGTTACAATCTTGAAAACTGATGATTAGGTTGATGTGAAAGTTGGGTATGTGCTAGCCAGTAAATGATTTGCTACAGAACAAGTAGCTATTAACTATAAGAGAACAATAAGGAAGCAAAAATGCAAATTTTGAAGCTCTAGCTTTCGTTTTACTGACTTGTCTGTTTTCTCGGCTCAGCACCTGACATTTCCGCGGGTAGCATCGTGATTGTTCTGCATAGCTACTGTGCTCCAGTATGTACCTATCCCTTGGTATGCTATAGAATTACTTATTTCACTTACTGAGAAGTGAAATGGAACAAAACTTTCAAAAAGACTGTAAGGTTTAAAACCATGGTATGTGTGCAGTTAAATAGTACTTGAAGTGCAAAGAGTTGGCCTGGCTCTACTAGTGGTTCATATATTCATAAAAACTGAGTTTTCTAAGCTTTGTTTGTTGCTAATGYGATATGCAGAAAATGCTAAAAATGTGAATCAGAGGATGTACTTAGGTTTATGAACTGTAACAAAAAATATATTTTTTAAAATTTAAATGGATGGGAAAGGTGCATAGTTCAAATTTACATCTCTTAACGTAATTATATGCAGCCTTGATAGACATCTTGTGTAGGTATTGACATTTAAGTACAAAAGAGTTACATTATAGAATATTTGCCCAATATTGGAATATTGAATGACAATGGGAAAATTATTTTCATTTGTCAGCACAGAAGGTTTCTGTGRTTAGCTCCTAGCTTTCATAACTGTGTGGTAAGGCATGAGTCTCCCTAGTTTACAGCACTGTTCCACCTTACAGGTAGTTCTGCTTTGCCCACTCTGGGATTCACTGATCAACAGTATCTGGTGCACGGGGCATGGAGTGGAGRAAGGAGCACTGTGCTATGCTCAAAACTCAAAAATGCCTGTCATGGGGCTTTGTGCTTTTCTGTGCTGTTTTTGGACCAAGAGGTAACTGGAGAGGACTACTCATAGGTACATAAATGTTTAGTTGTAATAGGATAGCAGAAGAAAAAGAGACTACAAAAAAAACAGGTTGTATCTTCCTGGATATTTATTGTGGGGGCCATGTTTGAATCAAGGAGGAGTGTCAGAGCTTGGAGTAGAAAAGTGGTATTATTCTCAGGAATTATGTTTGAATACCCATAGAGGGAGAGAAGTTGTTTTACTACTAGTCAGCTTTACATTTTGAAAGAAACGATATTAGAAGTAGTACTATGGCCTGATCCAAGATGATTTGTGTCTCTGACAACCAATTTTGATGCTTTCTRTATGATCTGCAGGAATAAAGTGGTTTTCAGGCAGGATAAGAAACTTCTAGTTGAAGAAAGTATAGCTTTATTAGAGACTATCAAGCCTCATCCCTGTTGAATTCCCTTGTCATAGGAGCCTGTTCCTACCATGTGCCTCTGGAGCCTTTATGAATCTGGGTTTTAAGCATATTTCCTGATTAGAATGCTAGAGGTTTGCTTTTCAAAATGAAAACAGAGACTCTTGCCTAATCCCATGAAGTCAGGAACCAGAATTGTGAGGGAATGACTCCTCTCCTTAGAGAGATGCTTGGATTGCATGTGTTAGATCTTTCAATTTTTTCTTTCATTTGTCAAAATAGAATATTCTTTTCCCATAGAAACATTGCTCACTTTACCRGCAGTGATGTAGTGATCCTAAAGAAGAATCGCTTGCTCCTGCAGACATGGGCGACAGCAGTTACAGCTGAAATATTTTTGTCAGATAATATTTTTGTCAGATGGTGGGTTATGAGTAGGCGAAACTATGTTGCACAATGTTACTATGCTAGGAAAATAATTTTGTTGTATAGATGAAACAGGTTACTCTGTAGGAAGCATGAGGTTAACCCAGCAAATTTTTCTGTTCCAGACAGTGATCTCCATTTGGCTCACTCTTGCGTGAAGGTTTGTGGAAGGTTTGGTCTGTCACTGCAGAGTGTTTGTCTCTGAGATATAACAAATTTAGGTTACTGAAGAAATTGTCATCCTAACTGGGAAAGGAAAGTAAAATGATTTAAACTCCATTTACAGTAAGGTTACTAAAACAAGCTTAGTTGGACTTGTGGAATTGAGAATTCTTGTTAGGAGTCCCTTTTGGTTTGATTTAACTATTTTACAGTGAGAAGATGCAAAGTATCATAATACATATAGCTAAACAGAGCATAATGTAAGATAATTAAGCAAATGAATAGGAATTACATTTTCTTTAGTTTATGAGCCTGATTTGGAAATCTGCTAAAGTATATTTCATTGTTACTGTTTTCATTCATGTTAATTCAAATTTTTCAGAAACTGGCTAATGCCGATGGTTAGGTTAAAAGTAAATGAAACTTTAAGTTTGAACTCGCAACTTGATATCATAAGTTATAAATCGGGTTTAATTATGGTGATTCTGTATGCACTTATTTTGTCTAGCCCTAGTATTATCTACAGTATTTTCTCAATTTGAGACTATAGAGACCATAGCTAAGCCTGCAGACAGCTTACCCTCTAGGATTTGGCTCTAACTGGAGATAGTAGGAAAAATAAGTCTGTCAGAATAATTATGGTGATTCTTTTCCCCAGTCTTAATCTGGGCAAAGAATGTGAAACTACGTAGTTGTCTTTCTTTTTGAAAAATGGGTATTCCTACATTGAAAACTGAAGTAACAAATTTTTCTTTTCAAGACGGGGGGAGAGGAGAAGGRTGAAGGAGGAGTGGGGGTGCAAGGGGAGATTATGTTTATTAGTTAAATGTCCCTGCAGATAGCTGGCATATGATGTGCTGAAAGATTTTTACATGCACTGCCAGCAGCAGTCAGTAAGCCTTATAGGTTGACATAAATATGACAAAAAGAAATTACTTTGTGGGGATGTAGAGATGTGTGATGTGTTAGTAGAATTGAAGGCTGCTTTCCTTGTGGTGCATCGTGGATCAGATCAGTGAGCTGCAGCTGCTCTGAGCCCATTTTAAGTTTGTTCCCCCTTTCTCTCTCTCTCTCTCTCTCTCTCTCTCTCTCTCTTTTTCTTTTTAGCAGACTTGATGTTATGGGAACTGTTCAATAAAATCATTCTCTGGGGGAAAATAAGATTCTACATCATGCTAAAAATGCCTATTGTCTTTTTGATGCCAGTTTAGGAATTACTTAAAATTTCTGAATGTCTCTTTTTATTACAACTTAGAGATGCATAGGCTCACTCTGATTTTTGTTATTAATTTGCTTGACTTACGTTATAAACTCAGTGCTTCTTACCTCACAGAGTATGCATTTTACCTTTAAAGATGTTACAGGTTTTGTTCAAGAACAGATCAACTTCCTAATTTTTTACTAGAGCATATTCTTTTTTTAGTTTTATTCTTTATAGCTAAATTTCATAAWGATGAAATTCTCGTAGTAAAAAAGTGATAGCCATATTGTGGTCTATCGTCAAACTGCATTTTGCAGTCTTTGTGGTTTTTGCATTTTTTTGCATTATTTTTGTCTTGTGTAAATACTAGATATCTGTCGATTACATTGGGACCAGAAGCTTTCTAGCATGGAAGCAATGAGGYAAAAAATAGACCTTCTTGCAAGCAGCTGTTGAAGGCATTGTATTGCATGATCTTGTAGAAGATAATAWCCTTCTAACCAGGAGACTTTTCTCAGTAGTTTGAGAGGTTGACAGTCTGTACAAAAACACTTCTTGTGTTCTCAAGGAGTGCTTCCCTTTGCCATGTAATTGTTGTAATATTTAGGTCTTTTATTTCCTCTAAATTTACAACTGTGTTTTACTCAATCGGCTTGCTCTACAAGAAACTTCCTGTCTTTTTGTTTTGCCAGCAGTATGTAGATTCAGTGCTGAAGTAGCCTGCTTCAAATGCTTCRGTTTAACTGAATTGTATTAATGCCCCTCAGAAGGAGTGCATAGCTGAAGACTAAGATGTAATTTTGGTGATTGAAGATAGCGAGCTTTTGGGACAAGYGTTCACAATTTTTCAGTAGTCTAATTCTTGTGCTTATTCTTTGTCTTCTAATGCGTGCATTTTTGTTGTTTTTTAATCATGGAAATGGGGTGCGGAGGTTGAATAGAATCTCTTTTTTCTGATGTTTTGGCAATCTTGGAAGAACAGTGTTTTTAAAACCATTTTGCCTGTGAGGGAAGGGGTATCAYTGTGTGATAAGTAATCCAAAAATAGATTCCTGGAGTAGGTTACTGTATGAATTAGGAATTAAAAGTGGTGGCAAGAACAAGAAGCAAGTCTATGATGAGCTCAAAGACCCAGTACTAAACCTGAGTTGCCTGCRTGTATTTGTGCAATGTTGTGTCCAAACCAATAAGTTCTCTAAACTCAGAATATTGGGAAGCCCTGAGAAGAGACACGCAGMAGGCTACACTGGAGCCAGTTTGAGTTGGGTTTATTTATTAGCTGTTTCTTTGTGCCAGCTCTAGACTGGCTTCATCCAGAGTCACTCAGTTCTCTCTGTTCTGGCTTGCAAGTAATTCCAGTAAAGTAAAAGTTATCCATGGTGACTGAGCTGCCTTTGTCTGAAGCCAGCTGAGGTCTGATGTCCTACGAACTCCAGCTCTTTGCCATATTAAAGCAGCTAGAGGGTTTCCAGTCRTAAACTGTCTCTGGAAACTGCAAAGATGTATTTATGCAACTCTGCAATTGAGCTAAATTCAGCTGGATTATAACTGATTTCTGTATGGAGCTAGCACAGTGCATCTTTGTTTTGGTTAATGAGAAATATATAGATAATTGGGAGTTGAAGGTATATGACTTTTCTCTATATATTCTGGAGTTTAAGGCAGTTTTAGGCCCTGGTATATTATTAAATTACAAGTCTGACCAAACTGCAATCACCTAAATGTAGGTAATTAAAATCATTGATCTTTTTTTGTTTTTCCTAACTAGATAACACATTTCAGCTAGACTGGTATTCAGGTAGACCTCCTCTCTCTGGCTTGCTTATATGCAATTGAGCAAAAATGTCAACAAATGGAAGACCTACTAGCATAATGACTTTTATAWACATCCAGAAGGTATCACCAATGTATTTTCCTATCCAAGAGAACTTTGAGCAGATAAACATAAACATATACCTTACTGTCTTACTGCAGCTGTATGTCCCCAAAGAATGTTATGGGAATGGAAAAGAGTGCAGGAGAAAAATGGCAGGTGTAAAGGCATTCCTGCAGAGTAAAACTCTAAAAAACTGATATCCTTTTTGTCTTGCTCATTGACAGGTGTAAGGGGATAGTTATGGAAAGCTCTGAGGCAATAAGTAGTTGTTTTGCTTAAGTTTTTTGATTTCTTAAAGACAAACATTTAAAAATTATAGGAATTTTTCTCAGGAATCCCAAGAGCAGGCAAGTAGGCACTCTGTCAAAAAAGCATAGTTGTATGGTAAATTCAATTACTCTATYGTTGATGAAAAGCTGAATCAGGTGGATTAAATAGTAGATGGCATCATGCAAAGGAGTTACTGGGGCATTATCTCTWGATATTCTTGATTTAAATATATGATTTTTATAAAATTAAGCTGTTAAAAAGATACAGTATTTTCTATAGTGAACTGTGAATGCATGCATTGGTCATATGCTTTGTGAGCTAATAACTCACAATAAGAAATGCTTCCAAGGATCGTTCCTGTGAGAATGACTAGTAAGTGGATTATTTGAGAGAAAATTACAGGGTCTGGATAAAGAGTCAGAGACAGTCTTATTGTTTCTTCTTGCTCTTTTGTTCTGTTTCTTCTCTTTTTACCTTTTTGTTTATGACTGTGCAGCAGAACTTCCAGTAAAGTTCTGAGAGAAACTGCTGGCATAGTTGAACTTTCAGATGACTTAATATTGCTTTCTTAAAAAATATTGCGTATGTCTGTTGTACAGCTTTCTTTTTGCCTGTGACATTGCAAAATAGTTACTGTCTTCATAGTGATATCTATATTTTGATTAGTCCTAATATTTCTGTAGGTTGTGGAGAGCACCTTGTACGAACCATACTTGCCAGAGAATGTTCATGTGCTTTGCAAACAGAAGATGCCCACCAAGCTCTCCTAGAGACTATGCAAAACAAATTTATTGGTAAGTATACGATCCAAGTTACCTARACAGTATAAAACATTATTTAAAATGCAAGTAACTATATTAAATAAAATGAAGATACTTACATCTGTGATTACTCTTAAAGTCTTATGTTGTAAGTTGGGGTTGGATTAAGTATTGTGTTACATTGAAGGAGTGTTAAATCAAACTACAGAAGAATATTGTAAGAACTCTAAAGGAAAACCTGTGGAACTGTCTCACTTCATATGTGAGTCATGTAGTACTCAAAGGTTTGAAGGAAGAATTTCCTGGCTGAATCCCTGGCTGTGTTGTGCAGTTGCATGTTTTAGAATTGGTGGTTTAGCAGCATTAACAAAAATTATTCATCGTGTAACCATTTTAAATATAATAGACATCAAAACCCACTTCATGTTCTAGAGTGCTTTGGACAGACAAATTCTGAATTGCTATTTATGTGATGAAATTAGTCTTCAYTGAAGATTATTACAAGATAAATGCTGGATTTTTTTCTTAATTTGAAAGGATTACGCATAAGTGCTTATATGCCCATTATGCTTATTTATTTTTTTGTAAATGTAGTTTTTTGTTTTCTTCCTTTAATTTATAATCAAAATGTGTATATGAAGTTTTATAATACCTGTATTAATATAAAATTTGGAAGCATAGATTCCAATGAGATTTCTGGCATATATGTTGATTTGCATTGATTTATTGGACAAAAACGTCTAACATTTTTGAAGCACAGTTTAAAGCTTTCACTTGGTTGAGTGTAGCGTGAATATGCATTTTGCTGTGACTGTGTCTTTGTGTTCATTGCTGCTTTGTGGTATAGCCTCTGAAAGTGTTGTTCTAAAAAAATTCTTTATTATAATRAATTGCCTGTCTAAATCTCAGCCTAGTATTACTTGACAATAAGATTCAGTAGAGATGTGTGTTCTGTCTAGGAATTCAAAGTTGTAGAGGGTCCTGGAAAAGCTGATAAATTAGCCAATCTGTCTGGGACCAGACCTCTAGCTAACTCACTAGAAGAAACTAGCCCTGAAGGAAAGCATGCAGTAATCAGCTTTCTTACATGCAGACAAACTGAAATTAGGATAAAGAAGAGCATGGTTTGGGCTTCTTGTTTAAATAGGTGAAAATATACTAATGAAACTTGTGTTTCGTTACAGAATACTTTGTGGTCTTTTTCTCTCTTTGCAGTGGAACAGGTTTTGCAGTTTTGGTGAACTTAAAGTTAAGAAAAATTGTAGATGAGACATTGGGAGAATGTGAAATGAACAAGTACTGAAAGCTAAATAATGGTTCATGTAGTCTCTTGGGTTTTATGTATTGTCTTTAGAAACTTCATATATTAACAGATTATCAGCAGTTGTTATGGAGTTGTTGAAACTAATTTTTTATGCTATCTAATGACTTTTTTGGTAGGAGAAATGTAGTAGAATTGCATCAAATCATCACCAAAGTGTTCTGAAATGCTAACTAAATGTTTAGAACAATCCTAGTGGAATAAAATGGGTTAAAATGATTTCAGTTAAAAAATTAGTACCATTTTCACATTATTTGTTTGCTGATTTGTAAAACTGTTATTTCAAGAGGTACATACTTGTTTCATCTCAAATTAGTTAGAATAGTGCTTTCATTCACGATGTTATGCGCGTACTCTTAACTGTGAGGGCATATGTTAACTATGAAAATAAAATCATTAATAAACATTGCTAAGGCAAGGCTTACCCCTTCAGATACTTTTCTTCTTATTTAAATAAGAGAAAAGGTGGACTTTGCAGCATGCCCAAAAGTCAGATGAAGCAGGAAATATTTTGGTTGTTTACCTGAAGCTTTAATATTCACAGACACCTTTGACCTTCAAAATTTCGTGTGGACAACAGAAACATTTCTTGCATGCTGTTTTGTCAAACTATATTTTTATGGTGTTTTAATTAGAATTGAGAGGGACATATGCTCGCTTTTTTGGGCCTTGGTGTAGGAACCACTGTCTTGTCAACCAATACTTTGCAATGTATTTATTTCAATTTATATTGTTGAATCCATCTGTTTCTGACAGCATTGTATTTGAACATTTGAGGAGAAGCCACCTTTGTGTTAGAAGGCTGCACCTGATAATCTACTACTATACTTTAGCCATTTATAGGTGCTGTAAAAATGCAGAAAAAAATAATTGCAGCATCTTCCCCAAAGAGATTATAATCTACGTAGCACCGTTGCACCGTTGTAACTTTGCATACTTAATCACTTACTGCAGTGCATAGTGGCATGACATCAGGGACTATATACCCAAGAGGAGCCTTTAGGAAGGATTTATGCATGTGAGAGCGTCACTGATTTGTAGTACTACTTTGAAGTTGTGTGAATGCGACCTAAATTCGRGAAGATCAGTTCTTTTAGTTTATCCTCTCTAAATCTATAGTACAGTCTATCGCTGTAGGAATACTAAAGAAAATACAAATTTTACATATTCTTATCGGATTTCACATTAACACAGACAAAAAAAGGAGAAAGCTACTGCTAAAATAATTCTTTAATTATACTTCATATTTAACTATTTAAGTTAAGTAGTTAATAGGTTAAGAACTATTTAAGCTGCTTTAACTTTTTTTTTTAGATTGAATACGTTTTGCTACAAGTTGGTGTAGCAGATGTTTTAAATGTGGCATATATATATATTTATATGTGTGTATGTATATATATGTGTGTGTGTATATACATACATACATATATATATATATATATATATTTTACTTAAAATGCTTGCGAATAACATACTGAATGTTGCTACGCTTTTTGTGTTATACCTGGAATATACCTGGAACTATCAGTTGTGGGGTAGTGGAGGCTAAGTGAGAAAACTGGAAATTACTAAGAATCTTTTAAAACTTGCAAAGATGAAAATGGAAAGAGATGAGAGAGGTAATATCAAAATGGTTGTCTTAATGTTAAGAAAATATGAAGAAAATTGTTTTATAATTCCCTTTTATAATTTCATGTTTTAGTTAGTGATATATCTTACTCATATTTTTAAAAATTTACTACTGCAGGTTTTTCATATCTAACAGTTAAGATACGTATTACCCTTTCCCAGGGGTATTTTGGAGCAATGGCGAAGGAAGAGGAAAGATGCACCCACCCATTTTGTGTAGATGAACTGCTTAAATTCTGTGTCTTGATTAGAAAAGCTAAACTCTAGTTTGTCCTTAGTTGCCCTTAATTGAAGACTGGTTGAGGAAACCTCAAAATCAAGATAAATGTTGCTGCTTACATGTGACTTGCTACTAAAAAATTTATAGCCATTAGTGTAACTTTGGGAGATCTTGGAAATTCTGAAGACAGAATGCAAACTTAGTTCTTGCTAATGTAAGCAAAGAGYTGAAAAATGCATTACACTGTTAGGCTTATACTAAGTAGGTTTTTTTCTGTGAATTTTTGTAAAAGTTGATATGTTAGTTGGTATCTTAGGATATATGGTATGATGCGTTGTGAAACAACTGGATAGCAAGGGCCTGGCTTGCTAATGGTATGGATTATATCCTTGATACTCTTTCTTAAATTTAGTCAAGTTAAATTTTTGCTAGAGTTACAATAGACCAAGCCAATAATAATAATAATAATAATAATAATAATAAAGTTTTAACAAAGGAGAGCTTAAGTGGCTGGTCAGAAGTCAAAGTGTAACTGACTTGTATTGGAGGGATAAACATCTGATTTTGATGGCTTTTGCTATCAGATTGGTGCTTCCTGTTTACAGAACTCTTCGTATATCCACAGAGCCCTCAAAATCTTTCCTGCTAAGGAATGCCTGGCTTAAAGAGTGAGAGCTGTTTAAACAGCAGGTGGTGAGAAAACTAATGGCAGATGTGCTTCTCTCATCCTTTCTGAGAGTCAATTTATTATGGATAATGCACGGTTGATGATTGAATTGGAGGTGAAAGAAATTAAGTTTAGACTTTTGCAAATTGGGATTGTTATCTTCAGAAGAAGAATGCTGAAGCTTGGTACACAGTGCAAGAATGATACTCGGTAAACACACCTTTCATACACAAGAACAGAGGATTTTATTACTCATCGTTCCTTTAAAATGTAGCCAAGTTTGTGGAATGTAGACTTAGAGTAAATGTCTGTGTCATCTCACTGGCAGGAAATCTAGGCTATTAACAATGGCTSTGTTATGAATTGTAGTTTAAAATTTCTTGTAAAGCATTAAAATAAGGATCTGAAAAACATGGATGGAATCTGATATTCTATCCTTCAGAAGAAAAATATTTTTAAATCTTTCTATATTCTTGTTTTTTTAATTGTACTTCAATTTACATATGAACAAGGTATATTACTGCTTATAACAATAAGATAATTTTCTAATACTAGAAAACCATTTTCTGTTAGTTTTGGGGAAATTAGTAGAAAACAAAACTAAATTTAAAGGTGGGTTCTAGCTGAAGACAAAGTCTTAAGTTCTTGCAAGATTTAGATTCTTTCCAGGATGTAGGAAAAAGAATGCAATGGATAATCTCTCAGAGAAGGCAGATATTCAGCACCTTTATTTATTTATTTATTGCTTAGCCTTTTGTTATGTTATTGTCATTTCATTTGAGAGATGTGACAGTAGTTGAGAGAGTAGTTCTAAAAATATTTATAACTCCTTGGAGGCACTCACCTGATTTTGAAAGTAGAGTCTGCTAAGATCAGTTGTTTGTTCCAATGTTGTTCATGGATTCAGAWTCACAGAATGGTTGAGGTTGGAAGGGACCTCTGGAGATCATCTRGTYCAACCTCCCTGCTCCAACAGGGTCACCTAGAGTGTGTTAGACAGGATCACATCCAGGCAGGTTTTGAATATCTCCGGAGAAGGAGACTCCATAACCTCTCTGGGCAACCTCTTCCAGAGCTCTGTCCCTCTCACAGTAGAGAAATTCCTCCTCATATTCAGGCGGAACTGCCTGTGGTTCAGTTCATTCCCTTTGCCTGTGTCCTGTTACTTGGCATCACTGAAAAGAGTCCAGCCCCRTCCTCTTGACCCCGCCCTTAAGGTATTTTTMGGCATTGATAAGACCCCCCTCAGTCTYCTCTTCCCCAGGCTGAACAGGCCCAGCTCTCGCAGCCGTTCCTCATAGGGCAGGTGCTCCAGCCCTCTGATCATCTTTGTAGCCCTWYRCTGGACTCTCTGCAGTAGCTCCATGTCTCTCTTGTASTGGGGAGCCCAGAATTAGACACAGTACTTGATGTGACCTCACCAGAGCTGAGTAGAGGGGCAGGATCACCTCTGTTGACCTGCTGGCAACACTCTTCCTAATGCACCTCAGGAGACCATTGGCCTYCYTGGCYACAAGGGCACATTGCTGGCTGAATGGCAGCTCAGCCTTCTAGGGTATCAGCCACTCCTAGTTTAGTATCATCAACAAACTTGCTGAGGAGGCACCACTCTGTACCTTCATCCAGGTCATTGAGGAATAAGTTGAACAGGATGGGACCCAGTACTGAGCCTTGGGGGACCCCACTAGCTCCAGACCTCCAACTAGACTCTGCTGCTGATGGCGACCCTCTGAGCTCTTCCTTTCAGCCAGTTCTCAATCCACCTCACTGTCCACTCGTCTAACCCACACTTCCTGACCTTCTCTGKGAGGATGTTATGGGAGACAGTGTCAAAAGCCTTGCTGAAGTCAAGGTCCACAATGTCCACTGCTCTCCCCTCATCTACCCAGCCAGTCATGCCATCATAGAAGGCTCTCAGATTGGTTAAGCAGGCTTTCCCCTTGGTGAATCCCTGCTGGCTACTCCTGATCASYTTATTTTCTTCCATATGCCTGGAGATGACATCCAGAAGGAGCTGTTCCATCCCCTTTCCAGGGATGGAGGTGAGGCTGACTGGCCAATAGTTGCCTGGGTCCTCCTSCTTGCCCTTTTTGAAGACTGGAGTGACAYTGGCTYTCTTCCAGTCCTCAGGCACCTCTCCGGTTCTCCAGGACCTTTCAAAGATGATGGAGAGTGCCCTGGCAGCAACATCCACCAGCTCCCTCGGTACCTGTGGGTGCATCCCATTAYGGCCCATCGATTTGGGGATGATCATTGCAAATAGAAATGCTGAAGCATGCAACGACTTGCCTACCAACGTTGTGAAGACAGATGTCTTGAGAAGCATCAGGCTTTCCCCAGTGTGTCCTGTCATACTGAACAAGTGCTGTGATACAATGGTGCTGCAATGCTATTTATGCCCTACATGGTTTACCAGGAAATGTATGCTGATTGATCGTCTCTCTTCTTGTGATACTACATGTAACAACTGTGTGCTACCTACTTTCCTTTAGTGGAAATAATAACTTGGATTTTTCTTCTCTACCCAGTTACTAATCCTCACTGAATATGCAAAAGTCTAGGTTTTTTTGAAGCCTCCCTCCGCCAATAGGTTAAAAAGGTTATTTGGGATGAGGAGGCTGCCTAGTGGACACACAGTGCAGGAATTTAATTTCCCTTAGAAATCAATGTAGAAAGAAATCACTTGAAACCCGTTTTCTGTGTCCCTTGGGTATGATACTGGGCACATGAAGGATCTTAATTTTCAAGAAATCATGTAATTTGAGGAAGATTGGCCTAAAATGACGTTAAACTCTGAAATGAAGAACCTAGTTAGCTCTAATTTCTTMGGAATTTATGTAGCCAAAAGATGATGTTATCCTGTGCCAGAAAAAACTTTACTAGGAGGAAAGAGTGGTGTAAGATTATCAGTTGTATTACATTGCTGAAAATGCAACTTTCATTTCTTTGTCCTTTCTTTTACTAACATACCTCCTGCGTGARTGGGAAGCTACACAGTAGTAACTTCACAGCCATTTGTCTGTCCCTATAGKACTATGTGTTACACACATACATACCAGTGCATGGGCATAAATGTACATACATATGTGTCTTGCACATTCAGGAAAAAAGAAAAATAACTTTACCGTATAGGCAATCACATTTGAAATCCATTTTTCTTTCTTACGAATGCTGGTTAAAGGTATATCCATAGTATTAACAGTCGCATTTTTTACAGTTGCTAATCAAATATATAAAAAATATTTTTATCCACCCCTGTAGTCGTAAGGATATCTGTTCTGTACAGTAGGTGTGAAATGTRCTTTATTATTATTCATTTATTATTTATTATTCATTTATCATAATACATAACACCATAAGCAAAGTATTATTCTGGTTTCTATCAAAAGCTAGTGAACATAATTCTAGCAAATATATTTGTTGTTCTAAAAAACACATCTGTGTGGGAATTCTTTCTTTGTAATTATTTTTGTGTTAACAGCATGAAATAGAGTAGCTGTTAGCAATTTGAAAAATAAAGATTTAAGCATGTTTTTTGAACATTTCAAGTGTAACTTAACYGATAGCTCAAATGAAAATTTCCTGTTATTTTTTATGATGTTTGAAAAAAAAAAAAAGCAAAATTTCTGCAACTTCCTCTGCTGAGATTTCTTTCTCTGCAGATTGTTGCAAAAGGCTAGTTTATAATAGAGTGATGAAACTGAAACATTTTCTTGTAGAAATATCATGCCAAATACGTATCTTGGGAGGAGTTTGGACAATCAGGAATCATAGAACATGAAATTCCCAATTATGGGTTWTGCTTGTTGGTGGCCTCATACTTAAGGAGCTTTAAGACTGCCAGCAACTGCTGTTACGAGGTGTGTTGCTTTCTCTGCTGAGGTGCTGTATAACTCTAAGCTTTGTAATGTCCTTGGTGGTTTGAGGGTGAGGGAACCATGCTATGGAAGCATGCTTCTCTTTTTTTTTTTTTTCCTGCAAAAGACATAGTTGACAAAAGAATGAAGTGATCCCAAAGTTTCATAGAATGTATTTTGTCTATATTAAGTAAGAATTTGATGAGACCACCCTTTTAAGTTTTCAGAAATTTGTATCTGGTGGTAGACAGAGTTGAACGTGCCTCTTCATTATTTGTAAGTTAAAAAGCAACTGAAAAAATGACACAACATGTTGATAATATACCAGGATTTGTCTCAGTCCTGCCTGTGCTTCTCCTTACAAGGACATTGGGACTCACTGTCCTCAGTTGTTTAATTTCTTAAAATCTTATCTATAAAGTTTGAAAGTACAGGTGTTCTTTTTGCAACTTCTTTAAAAGTCAACCTTACTCTAAACAGATGTTTCAAATAATTTATTTATCATAAAATATAAATGTCTATAGTATAGACATACAATAAAATATAATCAAACAATGAAATGTCTGATTTCAGATACTTCTGCTTAAAACATTTAACCAACAATCTTGCATTTATTGCTTATATATTCTTCTAATATTTATTTAAAATGTTAATTTGAAGTTTATAACTGGACCTGATTTATAACAGAAGCAGGGAGTAGCAAATGGCTTCACTTCAACACATTCTGTACAAAAGCTGACAAAGTCCAGTGGCGTAGGTGAACTGCAGATTACCGAACAGAAAAGATCTGAATTTCACTCAATACAGCACAATAAAAATCAAAACTGTTTAGTTGCACTTTGTTAAAACTAGGAGTTGGTAAAACACGTAATTGCTTACACCACTCCACAGGAAATGTTTAGACCAAAGTCCTGAAGACTTTGAAAATGAATATAGACAGCGAAGCCGGTAATGATTTTTCTGCTATGGAAGTGTATGAATGTGAAACATCTGATGAACAGCTGGTTAAGTGTAAATAAAAGACTTCTTTTGCAGTTTAGTGTCAAATCTGTGCAAGGCTGGATCCGTCCTTTCAAACAAATGAGAAAAAAAAAGTATGGGAATGGGAAATGAACAATTCATTGTGCTCCCACGCTCTAGAGGACTCTGAATCGTGGGAGCAGTTTAACTTGGAAGAGATGTAGAGCAAAAATTGTTCTTTACGTGTAGGTGTAGCTCCTCCGGAACAAGGCTAAACGTTGAGGCAAGTACTTGCCTTAACGTTTGTGAAATCCGTGTGCTGTGTCCCTGCTCTGAGGCTGAAGCTGAGCCGTGGGGCTCAGGTACGGCGGCTCGCGCAGAATTCGATCGGATCGGTGGATGTGGCGTTGCCATGAGGATACGTCTGCTTGTTTTTAAGAGACGATTATTATAGATTAATAAGGAACAAAATACGTAAACACAAACTTGATAATACTTTCCACATGTCAGATAACAGTAACAGAGGGAAATGTGTTTCTAAAACAAATTTGTTTTGTAAAACGCAATCTTTGTTACTAGGGAGGGGTGAGGACTAAGACTGAAAGCTTGGAGGTTTTTTTTCCTCTTCCTTCTCTCCGATGCAGACCAACAGTCAGTGCTAATATTATTAGCTAATGCCATAGTTTGTCAGGTTTGGCTTTTTTGATGCCAAATTCTTCCATATTATGTAAATAGGGAGGAACAATGAATTTCCTGAGACTTAAACCGGCATTATTAATAGCCCAGATTTTTGTAGTTTTATCATTAGCAAGCTGTTAGCTCAAAGTTTTGTCTGGCAATTATATTTTATTACAGTAAAAAAAGTACAACTAGAAGATATATTTTAATTTTTGCTGAATTCTTAATTATATAGCAAGATCACTTTTAGGAAGACAGCAAGCAAAAATGATGCAGGAGAAGAGAAGCCAAATTATTTTCTCCTTCTAATGAGAAACCATTATGATGTTAGTATACATAGCAAAATTTCAGGTACACCTTTTGCTTTCGGTYTGAATGTAATTAAATATAATGTATATGAAAAAATACCAGTACTTAACAGTGTTATCTTGTATAGAAGTCTGTGCTACTCTTTCTTCTCGATGACATGGCTATAACAAAAGGATTTTTAGAACAAATTTAATGAAATATGTTCCTAAACTTTGAATTCATGAGGTTTTGAGAATACTCAAATTAGATCCTGTGTGTGTTGCATGGATTTAGTTTAGAAATGAAGCATAGTATTTTTTTTTGTGTGTGCCTTTGTTTTGACAGTTTTAATAATGGATGCATGCTATTCAKCTGTGTAGTGTTCTGCTTAATGCAGAACTATTTGTTTACACTGCATTCTGTGTTAAAATATATTCTTTAGCATAACTGTAATTCCCGGTAATAAGTCTGCATAGTCAAAAAAATCTTTGTTTTAAAAAAAACATTTAAAATTTTGAATCCTTCTTTTATTTTTTTTTAATTGCTTTGATTGGGTGAATGAAAAGCTTTCACTTGTTTTAAAGAATGTGCCATTTAGCATGTATTTAATTTGGTTTAGAGTTTGGTTTATTTAATTTTGATTTTTAAGGGGAGAGAAACAGCCTCTCTGAATTTACTATAGTGACTGTAGTATTACTATTGTAAGCAACCGTTTTTTACTGCCACCATTTAGATGTTAATTCCCCACTACTAGTTACCCTAAGGCATGTTGTTTGTTTCTGTATGAGCCAAGTACTATGGTTATGTGTGATCCTTACAAAGTTGGTACAGTAGGGCCTGGTCTAGTTTGGGGCTCTGTGCATTATTACAAGAAGATTTTTWAAAAAAAAAACAAAAATAAGTTTAGCCAAACTTGCGTTATTCTCAAGGATGCTAGTCTGCTTTGCTTATCTGGTGTGTTTTATGATTACTAAAGATAAAAGTATACTTTTCCATGCTTTTATTATTCACACTGCTAAATTAATCCTGATTTTGAATTTCTTAGTTGAAATTACATTAGAGTGACCGTTAGTTTCAGGAGAGGCTGAATTAGTCTTCTAGGTATTTAGTCTGTAGCACAGAATTCGAAGCCTTTGGGTTTTGCAAGTGAAGCTTCCACATAATGTAGTCATTAACTTGATTCAGCACACACTTGCGTATACATTTAAGGCAATATGACCAAGAGTGTGTTTGAAGTACAAAATTCTATAAATACTTGCAGAATTTGGATTTTCATGGTCTTAGTTCTGCATGTAGTACACCTTTTAGCATGAGTGTAYGTCTCTTAGGTAGTACATCTCTTGGGATGAAATTAAAAGCTTAAGAATTTCTCTTTCATGCTTTAAAAATTATTTTTAAAACTTTTTTTTTTAAAAAAAGCTCGTACAGTACATAATCTGACTGATTGCTTTTCTCATTCTGAATTTGACTGAAAAGAATTCATGTTTTGTTTTATTTTTCTCTTTTAAACCTGAAAAATAGATTAATAATGTTTCTGGACATAGACTGGCCAGGAAAAACACAAGGTCAAAGTTATCATATCAGAGTAGTATAGCAGAATGCCAGCCTAATGGAAACARTTATAGATTATGGCAGGCTATTCTAGAAAGAAGTATGTAGTGTTTCTTCCTTTTTTCTTTTTTTCCCCCTCCTCTACTATGTGTAGGATAGGAATATTGCATAGAAGAATGTGTTAAAACTCTGCCTAAGAATTCAAGTTAATTTATTGCAAAGAAATTCCTCTAAAAATTAAAAGAATCTAATAAAAATGTAACAGTAAATGTTTTGCCGCTCTTCACACAAGAAGTATACAGCTATGTCTTTTCTTGAAGCTTAAATAGAGATAGAATAGCATATGCTTTTCAGGTTACTGAAAATTTGGTCAGTTGTTGGTGAGACATAGCGGACCAAAATATTAGAGAAATTAAGAGATTTGGGATTGGTTTATTTACAGACTTTCCTTTCATGCCCTCTTTCCTGAGTGTGGAAGGAAGAAAACCTCTTAAAAAAAAAAAAAAAATAAGGCCACGTAAGCATTTCTGGAACCAGAAATTAATGGCATGAAGTCTGTAATCCAGTAGTTACTCTTTGTTTTCTCTGCACATTACTACAGTCTTAGTGTTTGAGTATGGCCTAAAATGTGCTATCTGGTTCATTTGCTGTGTTATGAATTAGAATGTGTTTAACCATTCTAATTAAAGAGATTATTAGTATTTTTGTGAGCACAATAAAATGATCATTGACAAGCCCTAGAAAGAGGAGGAGAAATACTGCCTAGAAAAAAATYGTAACTTTTTTTTGTCTCTCTGCAGTGATTTTTTACCACAGCATAGCTCATAGCCTGGATAATTTATGCAATTCAATATAAGGTAAAGTTGACAGATCAAGTTTCGGTTAAGACGTTGTCTTTGAAGGACCTAAGTTTCTGAAATGGAGATTAAAGGATGTCTGCTACTAAGCGCTCCCCCCCCCCCCAAATTGCTTGTGGAAATCTGAACGCACGCTTAGCTGGTGTTTGGTTAAGGCAGTAAAAGCACAAAAGGTACATTTAACGTCTTGGAAAGGCTGAAGTAAGAGACTTAGATTTGAATGGTAAAACTTACCAACTTCCCAAGCCTGACACCTGTAACATATATTTTTCTATTTTATTATCTCGTGTGCTGTGATTAGCTGTATTCTAGGTTCACAGGGCTTTGGTTGCCGTAGATGAGTGGTAACTCAACAGGTGTGATCAGCACCTAGTAAGAGTTCTTGGGCAAAGCAAATAGCACTTAAATGATGATATCTCTRTTTATATTAGGTCAAATAATATTGTTTGTTAAGCATGCTAGATTTGTTTGGASTACAATATGGACTTCTGTTGTAATGACCACCTTGCTTTGCTTGTGAACATGACTGCTGTTACCTTCAGAGAGAACATGGTAATACTTGTAGTTTTTCTTACAGTAAGACTTCAAGTTAGTTTTATTGTTAGTTGTGACAATTTGTATTAAAGGAGTAGTTTGAGTCATGGGAATAGCTGTGGGCTAATCAAAGGAATCTTGGTGGACTGGGCTGTAGATATGCTTTAAACTTCTTGTAGCTAGAAATGCCTTTCACAGTGTCTGTGTTAGGTGTAGTGTATTAATTTATTTAAAAGAATAAAAAAGAAATATATGAAATGCTTGTAATTGTATTTCAGTTTTGTTACAAATGTGCAGCTAGAATCTACTTGGACTTAAGTGTAAGAACAGACTTAACTTTGTGGCTCAAGACATTTTAAGTCATATTTAAATCATACTATTCTTCTTATATTTAAAACTATAGGAATCTGATTTCAGATTACAAACAAGAAAAAGAATGCTTCAGCTTGATTCAACAGCTTTAAAACTTTTCCAGCTTCTGACAGATTGTATTCTTAAATTAACAATAGAAAGCTACTTAGAAGTAGGATATCTTTGGTTTTTCCGTCAATATTCAGAAAACAGCAAGGAAGGCTATCATAGCAGTTTGTTCATTCTCTATACAAAGTGCTCTTTGGGAAAAATGAGCAAACTATTAAAGTGACCCAATTTTGCTTAATTTGTTTCATATGTGACCATCTTTATATTAATTATAATAGAGAAGAAACTAAATATTAAGAGCCCCTTGTTCTTTTTAACTTGACAGTCCTCTTTTCATGGTTATATCTTTCTTGATCCAATAACAAATGGTTATGCACTCACAAATTTAATTTCCAAATATTGTTATTAAATGTCACAGACTGCTGTSAACACAGCATGAAAAAAAGTATTTTATTTTCACTTGAACGGTCTATGCTAAAGCAAAATTTCACAAAAAATTCTAATTTGCATTAGACTGGTTTGCCTAAAGGATAATTTTGATACAGTGTATCTACTGTCTGTTTCAGAAGAKGGGTTTCACTGGTGTGTAGCCTGCTGAGGTTCACTAGGTCTCCTAGAGCAGTTTCAAATCGGAGTGCAATGGCTCCAGCTGGCCGGGTTTTGCCATTTCCTGCAGTGTGAGTGATATTTGATCTGGTATTAATGTGCTGGGAATTTATGAGTCATGCTAACATCCAGACAGTTCCGAGTTTCGAGTTTGAGATATTCGGATATCTGTTTTCCACAGAAATAAAGCACAGAAGGTTCACATCATGTGATTCTAAAATTTTCCAATTCAGAATTTTGTGTTACTTCTCCAGAAAAGATGTGAAGATGATCACAACATGTCACTTGCTATGTTTAAATATTTTTATGTTTAAATACTTTTCCTGCTTTAGTCTGGTGTTTTCCTTTCTATTTTGAGTAAAATAATGAATATTCAAGTTTCCATTTTAAAGCTGTCTTGGCAATTTTCAGTGTTATCTTTGCCAGTCATATAAGGAAAGTCTAAATTTTCATGAACCATGAGATCTCTTTAGAAAATTACTTACTAGAAACAATAGGGAAATAAAGCTGACATTTCTGTAAAACCACTAGGTGATCTGACAGTCTTTTCAACCCTTACTGACAAAGAGAAGGATAGGAAAGTCAAATAAGAAAAAGAATTCCCCCCAAACTATTCCTTTCTTCAAATGATTCTCCTCAATAATTTTGCCCAGGTTCGCCTTTTCTAGCCAATGAAGATGGTGTGCTCGGAGGTGTGATCGTTCTTCGGTCTTGCAGATGTGCAGCAGAGCCTGACTCCTCACAAGAAAAGCCAACTTTACTAGGTAAGGATTTTKAATGTATTTTTGTTTTAGGCTAAATGCTAGCTCAAAGCAGAAGATGAAATAAAAAATAGATGTATGTKTTTACCATTGTTTAAAAGCCACAGAGAGAATAAAAATAAATTTAAAACATTTGAAATAATAAAACTTTAGAAAGTGAAATAGTAGTTTTAGCCTTGTTTGTTAAAACTGTGGAAAGACCATTCCTTCTAAGTTGCTGTTTCTGAGCAGAAATGTGATTTTGAGGGATGTGTGGAGTCTTTCTGAAAACACGATGTAGAAGTAATGGTTGTTTGGTAGGGGGATATGGGAGGGGTTTTGTTCTTCATACAAAGGATCACATTTTTGGCTGAGAAAAATTCGTATGACTGTTTACTGCTTTTCAGTGGCCTATGTGTCAAAAATGCTGTCTAAATTTTTTTATTCCTCATTGCTGAGGGACAAAATGTGAATATTTGGTAGATAGGCTTGAAATTTGGAAGGAAAGTTGTTTTATGGTTAGAAGTTTTTTGTTATACCCAGGAAAATCTGTTCAGATAAGCCGCAAATTTTATTCGCGTATGTACACAACCAGAGTACTTCTTTATATTGAGACTACCAAAAAACCCGATTTTCGACTCTATAGCTATCTGGTTTAAAAGGGTATGAGATTTACAGCCTTTCAGCACTGTCTGTGTCCTAGGAAAAATAGGTAGTCATCAGCCTCACTGATTTACAGCAGAACAAGCATGTTGTAGTAAACTGGCACGTGTTTTTTCTTAGTTAAYGAACAGCGAGGAAACTGAGCTCTGTAGGCTGCTAGCAGAGGTGGGTGGAAATACAGTCCTCCCCTTTCAAGGCAGGGAATGAGAACTGGGGACATGTGAATTATTTTGGCATTCCACTTGTACCACGGCTTTTACCGAGGGGTTTCTCAAATGTGGGCACACGTGTCTGGTCAGTGCTCTCTGCTTATCTATTGGGTCACATGGAACTGTGAATTATATATGTAATTCTMTGTGCTGCCAGTTAGAAATGTTGTCCTTTTGCATAAACCTCTGTTCTGTTATTGTTTCCTCTAGTGTTTCATGAATAGCTGCCAACAGCGTTGCAGATTTGACGTATGAATTTTCAGTTTAAGGTGTTGTAGGTTTTATATCTTTTTCAGATCTGACGTGACAAATTTGATTGCCTAATCTGACCGTGTATTAAGGCAGGTTGTAGAATCTCACCTGGTAATTTTTGAATTGGATAATTTCTTTTAAATTTAGGAGCTATTGTTTAGAAAGTTATCTCGTCTTTTCTTAATTCATTAATGCTTTTGTCCCAGTAAATCCTAGCACTGCGTCATCCGAGTTTGCCTGCTCACAGGCAGCCTGCAGTAGTGAGTGCTGAAGATGAGCCAGTAGATACATTCTTAGTGATTGGTTAACCCACACAAACTCCAGTATTTATTCCTGTCTTCCTTAATCAGGAGGTTAGGGTCAAATTATTGCAGTTGCACACAATAAGGTATATGTTATCTTTTGGGTTTTTTTTCCCATATTACACCTTACTGACTTACATTTTCTTTAAATTTCGTGTACAATTCTGTGTTTGTCAACTTGAGTCTAATTCCTCCYGTCATGTGATCTACTCTAGCCAATAATTTTGCTCAGTATGGTTAGTAAAATTAATGYTTCTATACSTGGCAATCCAATTTATGTGGGCTTTATGCTTTTGATCAATATYTGTTCCGTAATGTTTTCATATAGCATGAAACATGCTGATAAAGACCTGAAAAAATCAGCATTCACTAATGTTTCCCACAAGTGAAACAGTGGACTTAAGACMTAGACTGTGACTGTACTAGCTGTCTGAAGGATAATACTTTTTATTAATAAAATTCTCTTAACAGCATCTGGGGCTAACACAGTTGAAGAGAAAATTCTGTTGTGGTTAGGGAAAAATAAATATGTGTTGATACCATTCCTCCTTCTTGGTGCTATGGCAGTTTGCACCCCCCCCCCTCTTTTTTTGGTAGCATCTGTATGATCAAATTTTCAGAATCAGTTTTATTTGTTGATTGAGCTTTATTCTCCTCAGGTATTCGTGTCTGTTAGGCTAGATCCTGTTTCTGTCTTGTGAATATCATTTGAAGTACAATGAAATGAAATACAAAAAATCGTGAGAAAAATCTGTCATTCARTGGTGCTAAAATGTTTGTGAGTACTGAAAGTCAAATTCCTTAGGAAATGATGTGAGTAGTAGAAGAAAAGATGTAGATAAGTGCTCTTAAATATTACAAGATCAGTTTTTAGCTACCTTTTGAACATTTTTATAATTAAACTATTTTTATTACTGTTCATTAAGCTATTTTAATTATTTTTTTCTGTCATAAACATGAATTACAAATTACTTGAAAGATAAAATTCTTAAAACAGAACTCTAGAAATGCACTATTGTCTTTTGTGGGAAGYGGAGTCGGGGGCATGTTTTGGGGGTTTTGTTTGTTTGCTTGTTTTAAGTACTCTGCCTAAATAAAATGTAAACTAGTATAAACTACCCATTAYTTTTTTAATGCAAGTGTTTATACTAGGAAGAACTACATTTAAATATTCATAGTGTTTCAAGTCTTGCTCCACAAATAGTTCCTGTGCAAGCTGTTGGGAGTGATGTGAATTCTAAAATGAGATTACCAAGATCTTCCCTAAAGTGATAGTCAGCCCTGGATAGGATAAGAATAGTTATCTTGAAACGATRAAGTGTCAGGAGCAGTTTTCATGCTGCACTACTTAGATTTGTAACTGAGCGTAATAACTCATTAAAGTCTTACTACAGAATTTGAATCCCCTGTGGTGTGTTGTGAGTGGATCYCCGGTTCCCTTCCAGCCTTCTATAGCTACTGCATATTTGGTTGAGCCAAGCTGTAGAAGAAAGGTATTTTTTTAAAAAAATTCGCCCAAAGGTGCCTTTCTTTTTATACTAGAGCAATACATCCTCTTTGTAGTGTTTTGTTTATATGGCTACAAAGAACCAGAGATTTGAGATGTGAATCCTTAACACTTCTATTGGTGATTCTAGGGTAATAGTGACAGATGACTTGGGGGTTTTGGAAGGCTTGAATGGGAAAAGGGTGTAGAAATAGCTTTTGTGTGTTACATTTTTTGGAGTTAGCAATCCAATAGCTTTTCTTTAAAAAAAAAAAAAAAAAAAAAGCTACAGGTGAGAAGATTTCATGCTGTTATTAATGTTTTTAATTAAAAAATAATATTTCTGAGGAAGTTGACTGCCTCTAGAAGCCTTTGACAATCATCTTAGTGTTTCTTTCAACTATTTGGAAGCCAACACTGTCTAATAAATGGTGCCGACTCCTGAGTCGGGAAACAGGGTTGCTCAGCAGAGAATGCTGCAAGTTTGATTTACTRTTTTCACATTCAGGAATGGAATAACTGTGATGTTATTGATGTAGGAGAGAGTATCCTGCAGCATAAATCCTATCTCTAGAGAGGAGTTAAGAAAATGAAAATGCAAGTTGGATTAAACAAGAGCAAAGAAGATCAGCTTAACTTTCAATGTCTTGTCTTTGGAAGTGAGAGTAATATCTAGTATTCATCTAATGCTTGACATTGGTGTAAGGAAACACTTTCCTGTTGAGAAGGTTCAGTATTGTTTCCTCAAACCCAACAAATAAAACCCCAATACATTGATTTGATGGAATATCATTGTTTGATTTTTCTAAGTAAAGACTGTTTTTTGTTGATTCTGGTTTTCTTTCCATGGAAGTAAGATTCTTACAGCATAGATATTTTTAAAGACATTTTTTATGTAGCTCAGAAATTTACTACCTTATAGCATATAATGAGTAAATGTACAACTTTACATATGTAGTGTTTGTGTAGTTTTGACTGAAGATAAGTTATGCAGTACTGAAGGAGTCTGGCTATATATAGAATAACTAACTGTCTGTATTGCAGGAATATATATATGTTAAATATTATATATATATTATTTATATATAAAATATATATAAAAATTTGATGAAATATCTTCAGAAAAATAATTATGTAATTTAGTTTCTTGTATTACTTTTAACAGCTAGCAATAATCATATTCCATGCTCTTCCTCTGCTTCCCAAAAGAAAGGGGGAGATTGCATCTGTTCCTGACATAATTTATTGTACTTTTGGGATCAGGACTTGCTCTGTGTTCTCCAGACATTTCTCTTGCTTATTGTGCAGGATTTTTCTAGATCCATCAGACAACTCTCCYGCTTGTTCTGGGATTATTTTGGTTTCATGGGATCTCTTTCCTGCCTACTCTGTGTCTTTGGGTCTTACCTTACAGATTTTATTACTTAGGCATGTTTTTCTGTGCCTCATTTGTGCAGCTATACCGCCAATCTCCCATTTGTGGTCACATATAACACACTTTGTTTAGCTGTGTGACAAATTGCTTGTGGCTGGTTGTGCTGTAGGTAGTGTTACAATGTGACAGAAGGCTTATACACAGTCGGTGGTTACGCTGTTGTAGTGTGCTTTTGTCTGGGTTCAAAGCAAGTAATGCTGATCGTATCCGCTTCTCCTTTACGGGTGGAACAGGTCTCCGCTTTAAATGTCTGCTCTACATTTTAACTATAATTGCAGTTTATAGATTTCTCATCTTGAAGGCTCAATATTACTGAAGTAACTTTCACTTTCTGAGTAATAATTTTACAATATGTGACTGCAAACAGAACAGGAAAAAATTATTGATTGATAGCTGTTTCTTTTTTAGATTAAATTATACTAATGAGTAATTCTTCTTAGGTCTTGTGAGATCTTGTTGTGTTTGTTTTTTTTTTCTTTTCTTTCCCGGACTATATTTTAAGCTAAGTTTAATTGTTCCTCAAGATTCCAATCTTGTTAAACTGCATCTTATTCTGGAAACAAATTCATTTATTTGTGACTTGTTGCATTTTTCTTTCTAGTGGAATTTCTGTGGAGCCATACAACTGAGAGCATGTGTGTAGGATATATGTCTGCACAGGATGGCAAAGCTAAGGTAAGCCCTGGATAGGTTGGAATACATGAGAATTAGTGCAGAAGCTAAGGGTAATTTATAGAGTGTAATATATATTGTATGCCTATTTTTAAGWGAAGGGAGAAAGTGCATAAGCCATTAAATGGATAGAGCATTTCTAATGCCTTGTCCATTTTTTCAATTGTAGCAGTTAATAAACCTACACTAATATACATAATACATCAGGAAAACATGCCACACACTAATGTACTTCCATTGCCTTCCCTGACAGTTACTGTATTTGAATAAATTTGTCCAGCTTGATTCAGTTATGTTGACCATTTAGAGTGATGCAGTATTTCTCTGTGGATATATCTTCTTTTGGCTAAAGCAGTTGCATTAGCAAGGAAGAAAGGMGTGGATATAAAATAAAAACTTCGGGCTAGTTCCTAAAACAGCATCTATCATAAGCAGATCGGATATTGACATCCATGTTTTCATTTTCTTGGGGTTTAATTAAAATTGTATTGGGAATGAGAGAAATAATRTAATGTTAAAATTGAGTTTAGCAGTGGAAACCAGAAAAAAACCTTAACATGAAATAGTGATGAGTAACCAAAAGGAAGAGAGGAACCGCCTGTTCTCAGGAGTATAGTACTGAAGGTGGTGTGATTCAGCAACTGTTGCATTCAGGGRAGGTATTTGGGCAATAAGATCATGGGAGAAGCTGAAATGCAAGCAGAGAATAACTTCTGTAGATGTTTATAAATGTACAGCTGTGTATATTCAGGACAAAGTGAATAGTCACAACTTGTTGCAGAAAGTGACAAAAAATGGAAAATGAACTAATTAAGAGGAAGATTCACTGATATCGTTAAAATAATGGGAAGGAAGGATTTACGGGAATACTCTGCATGAACTACAGGAGGAGATGACAACCAAGGAGATCCTGGCAGATAAGAGGAAGACTTCCAGTGTTTTGATGGCAGAGTTTATAGAAGGGTGAATTTTAAACCCTGAAAAGAGAAAGAATTTTTGTGAGGATCCTGATTTACTGACTGCCTACAGAAATGGCTGCTTGTGTCTCAACGGCGAAAGAAGTTTCAGTCATTAGCAGTGGGAGGGGTGGAGGACTGGAAAAGAGAAGGATTTGGGTTTGTTTTGCTTTGTTGTTTTTGCTGGATTTCATTAGAGACACAAATATAAAAGAGGGTGTGTATGAGATAAGTGAAAGAATGTACAGAAGAAAGAAATCAACATCAGATAATTTTACACACCAAAACCAGAATAACATGCTGGCCAAGCACTGGGAACTGCTGAGTTCATCTGAGGAGTGAATATGGATAGAAGGAAAGACAAGAATGCCTCAGAAGGAAAAGGAGGATAGAAAGCAGCTGGCGAAAGAAGTGCTAGTAGAGGTATTAGTGATGTACTCTTTCCTGACATATAGAGAGTTCTTTCTAGTTAATTGTTTGTGGAATAAGGTGTGTTATTACTTGGATTTTTTTTAATATTTATTTTAGATTTTATTAGAAAAGGGTCCAAACTAAAAGCTCGGGTTGAACTCAGTGAAACTATAGCAAGCTCAGCTGCAGATGTTCTGGTCTTAATTAATCAACTTAAAATTCATTATATTATCTTTACAGTGAAATAGGGAGAATTATTAGGATGTGAAATGTTAAATGATTATTATGTGTACACCTGCATCTGGCTTATATGGTAAGGCTCAAAAGCTGTTTCTGAGGAAATATTATTGTTTTTCTCCTGATAGTGTCTCTCTAATTAGTAAATATGAAATCTGTCTGGTAATGACTACTAGCATGACAGTGCCGTGCCCAGAGATGTTTTCCTACTCACAGTTGCAACATTTGACATCTGGTGTACATTGTTTTCATACTGCTGGTAAATACTTCAGCTGGTAATTTTGATTGTGCTGACAGAAACAGCTGCTCTGCTTGGTTCACTTTTAAATTATGTTTTTGACCTTCATTGAAGAGTTAATCCCCCTCCCTTTCTTCCTCCTTTGAGTCTGTGGCCACAAATGCTTTCCAGAGAAAAACCACAAATGCTGCTGACTTCTATTGATCAAAAAGTCTTCTGTCATAAAAGCTGGAATTTTATTCTGTTACAACTAGTGCTCAGTTATAGATGGAAAACTGAGCTTGAAATAGAACACAATGTATTTCAAGCAAAAAAAAATGAAAAAAGAAGAACAATCCTCAGAATAACAGTTTTGGTGCAGTTAAATTTGAGTACTTACCATGAAAGAATAATTGTGTAAGGATTCATAAAATACAAAATATCACTTGTATATGGGTGCCATATATAGCAAACTTATGGTCAGGCAACTTATAGGGAAGCATCTTGTTTTTCTGTTCCTTCTGCATTSGTAAAGAGTTTCAGTTTTTTTTCTTCCACCAGTTCAGGGCTCAAGTTTTATTCTTAAACCAGGGGATGGTCACAGTGGCTGGTTTTGAGCTGGTTAGTATTAATAAAGAAGAAAATAGTGGATATATTTGCAGCAATATTTTTAGAGTGAGAAGCTTTTGAAGTGTGTAGTATTGTGAATTAGACCGTTCTAATATTTGAGCCATAATTATGAAAAGAGATGCACACTACGTGCAAAATGGTCCTGCTTTGTAATCTTAGTGCRATTCTTTGTGTTTTGGAAGTTAATTCATTTTCAAACTAGGACATAGTCAGTGGTGGTCCCGAATCCCACACTAAGATTGTGGCGATATTGGAGGCCTTTCTTCCAAGGCACTTAGACTCATATAAGCTGGATACCAGCTTGCCTAGAAAAACTGCATGCTTGAGAGGTGGAAACATACTCAACTAATTAACTGTCAGCAACTCATTGAAAAAAAAAAAAGAAAAAAAAGAAAAGGGAAACAGGAAAGTGGGACCAGAGACTTGAAGTGGTATGTACATCCTGTCCTATGGTGCTTCTAGCTTTTTGTACTGTGAGCTCTCCAAGTACTGATCTGGCACAAGCCTTGCAATGAGGGCTTATTTCATACGGATTTAGGAGACGCTGCGAGAAGACTGAGTTCTACGGGCTGCCGTTTCACCTACGAATGGGGCGGCCTGAGAGCGCACTTGCCAGCCTAAATGCAGAAAATGGCTGAGCCAGCAAGAGGCGGAGGACAGTTTTGCATTGTGACTAGTAATTGTTTGGGTCAAGGTACGCTTTCCACAAAGGTGTCTGGTCTACGTTGCTTCCACATCAGGCCTGTTCCAYAGGGAGGTGAATGAACCTCCCAAGATCCCCTGAAGGATGCTCTTGCGTTACCTTCTGTATATGGTGCAGTTGTCACATAGTCTGACATACAAGCATTTCTAACCATTGGGGTAGTTGTTAAATATTCTAGTCTTCTGTGCAAGTTTCTGMCTACAGTTGTGAAAATCAATAGAAAATACTGCTCTTTGGACTTCCYCTGCACTTATCCTGCTCCTTTTGTACTGGTAACTACTGTGTCAGCAAAGGTTAAGTTTTCTWGATTGAAGGACTGGAAAGTTAAATGTCTTAATGAACTGAGGAAGTTTGTTTGTTCCTTTGTCTCACTGTGATGTTGACTCATGAATTACGTGATATAAATTCAAGATCTTCGACAAGTTCTTAGCCCTTTTAGATCTCCTGCCCAAATTTTCTTCCTTTTCTGAGATACAGAATAGCCTTCCAGATGTTGTTTATGAATCCATAACAGATTGAGCAGCTGATCTTAGCTAAGATCATCAAGTAAGAAGGTCACTCTGTTACCAGAGGTCAGGCCTGTTTAAGAATATTTTGACA
Organism: Rhea americana; assembly: GCF_003343005.1. NCBI lineage: Eukaryota > Metazoa > Chordata > Aves > Rheiformes > Rheidae > Rhea > Rhea americana. The sequence continues at coordinate 2,021,538 of NW_028185139.1, forward strand.
ACTTTCAATAATCAGTTCCAATTTTCCTAAACTATCTGCCTGAGCTGAAGGAGCCCAGGTTTCCTAGCTATGTTAAGATCTTCTGAATGTCCATCATGGTTCATATGGTGTCTTCATTTTCTCTGGACACAGCAGAGCCTCCTGTTGTGGCTAGGTCATGCCTTGAGAGCTTAAGTAATTTTGTTGTTGCCACTGGGAAAACATCTCTGGCCTRATGACTGTGGTGTTGCTTCCTGGAGCTCCATCTGTACCTTCACTGGTGATGTACAGTGTTTGGTAGAGCATTTGGTAGAGCAGTCTCACAGTGTCAATTTGCATGAGGGGCTTTGAGACTTTCTGCCACATAATTTGGGAGGGGGAAAGCTGACTCCTTGAGTTYAGCCATACTGTGAATTTTAGGTGTAAATGGAGAGCTGGAAGGAAAGGAGGTTAGCAGGTAGGTCACAAGTGACTCGACTCCTCTGAATTACACAGTGCTCACATCTCCGTGTTCCCTGTCTGCTTTTCCCCTCTGAGGCACTAAAAGGAGAAGTTCTTCGTTCTCAAGTGACAGTGCAGTGTGCACCTGCAGTGTGAGTGTACGTCCGAACGGCACCTCTTGAAAAGCCTGGCTAAGGGCAAAGGCAATCTTCCTTTGAGAAGTGCTGCTGTTGTGCATGTTTAGTGTTGTGTATCTGCATGATCGTTCAAGCTGGAGCCCTTTTAGCGCTAGCAGCACCTGCAGAGTATTTGCTCACTCATTGCCCCTGACGTTGTGCATGGAGTATAGGTTGGCAGGATGTGCCACGTAACTTCTTTTTTCCTGAATCTCCAGTTGCTGCTGTTACTTTAGTAACATAGAATTGGTGATGAGGAATAACATTTTTCCTTAAAAATAGATGTGTTTTCAGTGGTTTTTGAAGCCTGATCGCTTCCTTCCAAGAGGAAAAAAAAAAACAAAACTCAGTATTAACACTATGATTTTTAGTCCTGCATTATCTGTATGTATTTGAAATAWTTTTTCAGCACAGTATGATTCTTATGAAGGCAGTAGTTACACATTTACTGTGTAACTCCTGTTTAATTAGGGAACTATAATGGAGTTTCGTAGCCTAACTTGTGAGCATATACATGCTCTGGTTGTACCTGATTGCCTTGCATGTCTATTTTCCCAAAATAAAATAGTTAAATTATTACTAAGTTATGTTGACTAAGCCCAGTTTAGTCACTAATAGATTTCTGGATAGACAGTTCATGGTTCTTTCTTCTGCTGGCAATTTTCCTCCATTCAGTTTTTGATTAGGCTTTCAAATAAAACTTAATTCTTCATGCTTTTATAACCAGCTTCACTCTTCCATGTATTCCTCAGCAGATTTATTTATTTTATTTTAAAAATATGCTTTTGAGGAGGATGGGAAAAGACTGGTAGGGAGGAAACAKTCTGCTTGTCTGAGTTGTTCTTTTAGTGCTCTCAGTTAACTACTTGGACATTGCAGTTGTTCACACAGTTTCTGGTATTTTTTGATGTTGTCTTCCGTTGACGCTCTATTCTTATCATATGTAATATGAAGCTGAAACAAAATAAAGTTGAAAAAGCAAAATCTCCCCCCCTCTCTCCAAACAACACATGACCACCAACAACCGAGTCTGCAATACAGAAATGAAAGCCATTGGGAACCTGCAGGAAGTACCTGTACCTGTGGTACCTGAAGTAACTCACTGCAGGTGTGAGTTAGGGTCAGGACACGAATGTGAAGTATCAATTATGGTAACTTGTAGAAAATACTAAATTTAAAGTGGGGTTCTCAAGAAAATAATTTCATATTTGATATAATTTTTTTAACCCTGACGGAGTCCTTTTTGCCTTGCAACAAGGTTTTGCAAAATATTTAGCTGTTTAATTCCAATTTAAATTAATGCATGTTTGTTATCTTARTACGTTTATAAATCTGGCATAATTCTGTAGCGGTGTGTACTATATATTGAAGCAGTGCTTTAAAAAAAAGGTAACAGAATATTTACTAGATGCAAATTAGTGCTATTGCACCCACTGATCAACTCTTACATATCAAATATTGTACTAAATGTATTTATAACTTAAGCTGAAATTTTTTTTAAAAGTTTTCTGTTGTAAATAAAATTCACCATAATTAGCTGTCTTTTCCTTCAGTATTTACTACAATGAAAGATTGAAATTAGTTTCATAACAATTTTTATCCTGGAAACGATAATATTTTTTCATCAATTGTGATTTTTTTAAAAAAAGGCAGTTTCCAGATCCATATTGCATTTCTAAACTGTTTTAAACAGGAATGTTTAAATATGTGTGTTTAAAGCCTTGCTAACCCAAGGAAACYAAGGATTTGGTTGCCATTTTAAGTCTTTTTGGCATGCCCTATACTCTGTCCTTACAACATAAATTACTAAGCTTTATCATATGGCAGTTTTTTGCAAACTCAATATACCATTCTTTCCATTTTTTGATGAACCAAACTCTGGTTGCTTTGCAAGATCGGGAGAGCCGGTACTGGAACGTGTTTTGTTGCRTGTTGCTGTGTTTGCAAACATCCATCAATGACAACTGCAGTCTCTACACCGAGAGTCGTGATTGCAAACCGAAACTTCATCTTTCAAAACAAATCTCATTTTCCAGTTTTTAGAAATATAGTGGACAGTGAGACCATTTACAGTTCACTCTTTCTGTTGAGATGTTAAGTATTGTTATCAGAGAGATTTTAATCAACTTTACTAACTGGACAATATAGCAAAATTACTTTCCTCTATGTCTAAAGTGGTATTATGACAAACTGATTACAGTGGTCACTGTTGGGTTTTCTGGTAACAAGCTTCTGTATTTCACCTTGTGAGTAGAAAGGTTTGTGAAAATCCCTTGTCAAGAGAAGGGCAACCCCCCAGTGCTKGCTGGGTGAAGAAATACATCTTGGAAGGATCTTACTTCTAATTCTATTTTGAAAATTAGTGGAAAAACTTACTGAGTCGCTTTAGTTAACAGCAACACTAAGTCAAATAACTTATTCATTTCACACTACAGAGACGCTCTTTTAAGTTCGTAAGACAGGAAAAGAATATGTCACATACTTCTGCTTTTAATCTGCACTCTTGTCTGGAGATTAGGGAATAATTCAGAAATTCTTACTTGAAAAGAACTCTGCATACAGTAGAGTACCAGGTTCTCTCATAAAAGATACAGTATTTATACTACCTGGAAATAACCTTCAATGCTGAGATACCAGTTAAAATATTTGGCTCATAGATCTTCACAGAAATGAAGATGGGAAAACAAGTTCAAGTTCTGGGGCCGAGTTCTTATATAAACCCCAGTTCTGAAACTTTCCTCATATTTGACTATTGTCCCTTAGGACAGAGTGGACGAGGTTGCATATCTAGGTATATGAATGTAAATGCAAGTACCTGACTTAACATTTGCAACTCAGAGTAGTAAAAATCACATTTTAAAATATGTGGTAGTATTTTAGAATACCCCTACAGAAACCTGGAGTAAAGAGCTGAATATTGGTTGGTGCATCATTTTAGATGTTTCATTTTACATATGAATGATTTATTTGAAAATGCTTTAGTTTTTGACTTTCTTAAAAATTGTTTCTTTCTAATGCATTATACTATTGTTTTTAGGTACAGAAATAGTGTTTAGTAATTTATTTAACCCACAGAATGAATTTGAGCTTGGAAAACTGTTGGCTTCTTCAACAACTTGTACTGAAAATCCCTRTTCTCCCCACCTGGGAGCTGGATATGTTCCGTGTGCATGTCTGCCCTGTGCCAACACGGGCATTCAGTCTGGCACCCCTCTTTTTTTGAAAGTTCTTCCAAAAGTGAATTGCACGTAGGGTAAATTATTCTGATAGCAGCAGSCTGCTTCCAGTTGCCGCTATTTTGCGAGGCACCTTCTGCTGTCATATGGCATGTGCATGTTCAAGCTGTGATGGAGGAGAGCTTTCCAGGAGAGGGATCAGCAGAGGATGGCTGTTGCTGCCTGGAAAAGAGGTTGAGAGTAAGTGGACAGATGGTTCTCATGATGGGAGCGTGTACCCATCTATAAAGTTTGTACTCTTCTGAGTGATACCAAATTTCCAAAGATCATATGGGGATGGTGTTCTTTTTTTTTTTTTTTTTTCCCTTTAAGAAGTAAGGTTCTAGAAAGCAAATTTAATTAAGTACATGATGTCCTTGGTCTCTGTTTCATTATATTTCATCTCAGCAGTATAATGAACGGAAAAAGGTTGTTTTATAAATTATCCTGTCCAAGGGACATCTTGAGAATGTAATAATAAAAAGAAAAAAAAGAAAGAAAGAAAAAAAAGAAAAAAAGGGAAAGAAAACCCAAAACTCATGAAGTACTCCTTAGATTTGCTTAAGAACTAAATGTGCTGCCATCTGGTAGTTGTACTCTGTCCTTTTGGCAGTGGTTGATAGACTTCAATTTCCTCATGCAGCGCTGTCTTTTGGCTTAAACATGGTATTCATTGTACACAGTATTTATGCTTTTAATAAAAAAAAAAAATGAAGCTATCGTGACATACTAACATTCTTATATGAATAAAAGGAGGTGGCTAGCTCTTTACAGACATCTTTATTTTTTAAAAAAGAAAAGGAGTTCTTCATTCTTGATGTTAGTGTACCTCGAGGTTGTTTTGGAATCTTTATCAAAGAGACATGAAGTAAAGTAAGTCTTGACACAACTTGTAATATTAAAAAGAAGGTAATACTAAAAATGTGTAACTTAAAAGTGTATCAAATGTAGTTGGTGAAAAGATGAAATCATATGTTGTCCCTGTAGTAGTTAATACCTGTTCCAGGGCAGCGTGACCTATTTGTTTTGGACTTGCAGAGTGGTGGGAAACTTTCCAGGGCACATWGGAGTCTGAGATGTTTTGTGTTGCATGGGCAATGTCTGTAGCATTGGGTTGCTGTGTGGTTTTAATTCGGTGAGGGGGAAAGGAGGGTTGGGGAGTCTTTCTGATGGCAGGTACGTAGAGCAGGAACCAGTGGCTGAGGGGTGGTTAGCTTGACTGTGCTTTTAAGGAGAAAGGAAAAAAAAATCAAGTATTCCATGTAACATTTATCTTTCTCCTCTTGTAAAGTGGGCATGGGATTTCCCCTGATGTACAGGCAGAGATCTGGGGTAACTAGGTTCTTTCCTAGTCCATTCTGTCAGGACCGGTGCTTCTGCTGGCCCCTTACCAACCTCATTTTTTTTCAGGGACACTATTTATGACAGAATTGATAAGATTTATTTTTACGGATATCTGGACATTCATTCCCAAACTATCTTCACTTAGTATACAGCTTTCCCCAGAAGAACAAAATTTGCCCGAAGTATAAAGTTTGCCAAAAAGTTCCATGGAACTGAGTCAAGAATTAATTCAAGAAAATTTTTTCTTTTCCTGTTTTTGTGCTCCTAGGCACGATTTCCCCCATATGTGGGTCCATTCAGCTTGTGAAGCTGACAGACTAATATAATTCAATTAAAAGCCATCCAGTGTTGTTGTTTGTTTGTTTGTTTGTTTTTTATGTTTTTCATAATTTACTGAACATTCTAGACTTAATGTAAAATATGATGTTGGAATATAAAAATGTAACAAACTGTACAAATAAGTTCTGTGGTTGCATTTAAAAATGTCGTGTTCTTTGTTATTAATTGCTAGAATTCATTCTTGTGGCTAAGAATAAGGATGATATAAGAGTTCACTTGCGAATTTATATGAAGGCAGGACAATTTTATCTTTTCATCTTACCTGTTATATAACAGGCATTTATTGGTGAAAGTAATATCAAGTAGTCAATGTAGAACAGCAACAGTATTTGCTCCATGATACAAAGTATGCAGTATGCATACTTCTTCATCTGCGTATGTATAAATGTGTGTATGATATACGTAGATAAATAGATAGCCAAGTAAGCTGTGCTTAAATTACAAATATTTGACTATCTCCTTATCTCCTGCTTATATTATTATTTTTTTCCATTTCTTGCACAAGATCTTATTGGGRTATTATATTTAACTAATATTTAAAATAACAATTTTTAAGTTTAATGTGGATTCAATAACTGCTTCTATTTTGCTCCAGCAATTACTTCAGGATGTGCTAGGCATTTGAATTTGCTTGGTTATGGGATAAGCCAAACTTATGTAAAAAGTTAAAAAGTTAATTCATAACTTGGACCAGAAAACCAATTTGCACAAATCATGTCTGTTGTAGTTATAACA
>NW_028185139.1:2027771-2041091 GCF_003343005.1 Rhea americana
ATGATAATCAAGATAGTGCTAAGATTTCTTCTGTCTGAGTAACAAGTTTCCTGTCTTGGGCTACTGAGCGGAGTCTTTGGGCTTCAGTGCGTTTTATTGTATTGCTACTGTGGTCTGTTATTAACCCYGCCTGCCTGATCCCGCTTATAAGCGATGCCTGATTCAGATTAGACTGATTTGCTCTGACTGGGGTATCTCACTAAACAGTCAATGGCGTTGTTCTACTGAGAAAAGGTTGTTTCTGTCCCCTTTGCAATGCTTTTACGCTGTCATGCCATCCCACTTTTCGTTTCAAATTTTTCATGGGCCTGGAAAAATATCTTGGGACTTTTTGTCTTAAAAATGAGAAACACCCTTCCACTTGTTTCTCTCTCTGTCTGTTTTTAAACCTATGAAATAACAGCTCCAAAAATTGTCAGCTACATTTGAGGGGAACTGTAACAGATTTGAAAGGAATCTTTTCTTCTTGAAGTGGTAAATCACAATTGTAACCAAAATTGTTCTAAAAGTAGGAAGATGTTCATGTATCAAGCAGCAAMGCTAAAGATCAAAGTTCTACCAGTAAAATTAAAACCTTTAAATGTTTTTAATTAAATCTCATTCTATAAYTCAACTGAAAACAAGACCACCTAAGAGCAGACACCAGAATACCCTTATCAAGAAAGGAATTAAAAGAYGCTCTCTCTCTGAAATACAAAATGCGGTGAATTATGGTTACAGCCTCAAATAACTTTCGACTCAGTTGATACAAGCTATTCCCACTGAACTTTCACATCCACAGTTTTTGTCACCATTTATTGGAAGTTATACGTTTCATAGCACTTAAATCTTATAAATGGGATAACGCACATGCAAAAACTTAAATATATAGTTGGCTGCGCTTAGAGGAAGCTGTAATTTTTCATGCCAGCAACTTAACTGCTGCRGGTTCTGTATCATAGTGGGAGTCATTCCCGGTTTCTAATGTAATAATGGTTGAAGCATTGAATTGCCTAAGCGTTAATGAGTTACTTGATGAAGTGTGTAGCTGGTGGGGGGAGCGCAGACCAGCGTCCTATTTCAGTGGGAGCAGTGGCTGGAGCATAGCTTGAGCTGGTGGTTCCCTGCCACGGACGCTTTCTGCCTCGAGCCCTTGGAAATGCAGTTGTCAGCCCTGTTCCATTTTCGAGTAGCCCTAAAGCTGTTTTAAGTGTTGCCAGAGCCCACTCAGCAGCTCTGAAAGTTGGAAACGCTTTGTGGAAACTTGCTTCTGACTCCTTYTGTTGTTCTGTCTAAACACCGCGTTAGCCGTTTGGCCCTATATGAGAACAGTCAATATATCTGTAAATGGCACTGYGCTATTTCCGTATCAACAGTGCAGAAGAAAACATGAGCAATTTTCACAGTATAAAAATGCTGCATGTAGGGGGGAAAAAATCATTACTTTTAACAGTAAGCCAAAATATCTTTTACTATGTGAATGCTTTTGCCCAGCAGCAACCGAACATACCATAGAATATAGAAGATTTCTCTGCAGATTTTTTTGGTGTCACTGAGTGTAATAGAGTAACAAACTGAACTTCTGTGTGCGTGCAGACACACACGCTTTTGTTTTCTGATTTAAATATTGCAGAGCCATCTCAAATGCTTGCTTTTAAAACTTGCTTTTTACAGCTCAGTCCTCCATGGAAAAGAAACCTATTAAGAGAAACRCAGTTGCTGTTTGTATTCATTTATTTGACATTTGGCAACAAATATCCTAGTGGAAACCTTTGGATTTTTTTTTAAGTTCACAGCTAGGTAGTCTGTATAGAGAAATTTCTTCTTTGCATTCTGATCACTGTGATTGCCTTATGCTTTGAGATCGCCTTATGCTTTGAGGTGTGAGTTCATCTCTGTCAAGTATTTTTTCTGTCTRGGGTTTCTATAAGCTCTGTTTCTGTGTGGAGTACTAAACTTTCTTGAATCTCTCTCAGGGACAGGCCTTGGAATTCCGCAGTTATTTTGCTTTTGTTTTCACACTGAATATCCCTTTCTTCTAGTTTCAGTGAACTGGGTCATCCGGTTTATCTTTTCTACAAATTTGTCATGGCCCTTCTCTTCATGTGTTAAACATTAACGCACGCAAAATAAAARATTTCCAGTTGTTTGCAGCTTTTCAAACTGCTTTGTAATTTGCTCTCAGACTTCTGTCGTGGACCAACTTAATTGTTCCGTACTTGCGGGCTTGCTTTGTGCCCTGTGTGATTTTTGCCACTCTTCTCACTCAATAATACTCTTGATTTTGCCACAGACTCACATCTCAAGACTTCCTCCCGGGGCCGTGGCGGGACAGTCCGTGGCAATAGAAGGAGGCGTTTGCCGTCTGGAAAGCCCGGAGAGCCGAACAGCTGATTCCTCACTTCACTGTAGAGAATGTGAATGACTTTTTGTACAAAAAGTTCTTTTGTGTTTTAGCAGCTGTTGGAAATTCTACTTTGTTTTATACCCTGTATTGCAACCATGTGCACCATGAGACAAGTGCTGCTGTAGTTTATGTTCTCGCTCTGCGAATGGGCGGGTGTGCRTGTTCATTTTTTTCCCCCAATAAAACAGGAACTCTTCCCAGTTCTGCAAAGATCATGTATGTATGGTTAATGATTATGTTTTTATTGTTCTGTTTTTGAAAAATATCTGAAGATTGAAAAACAATTAATTTAAAGATGTGGTCACAATTGTCATTCATGTTCTAAATTTAAAAGTAACAGGCCTTTGAAGTGGCTATATAATTATGCAAAAAYGATTATGGTTTCTAAGCGTCTTCGTGGTTTAAGGAAATCCAATAGTGGTTTAAACATGGGTTGTTTTTTTCCTCCCCAATAAGGAGGATTTTTTTTTTTGGTCAAAGAATGGTTTCAGTGAAACAAACTAGAGCAAARTTAAAGCTAGAATTGTTTTAAATAGTCTTATAGGTCATATCTCTGTTTTCAAACTAAGATGTTAATAGCTTCAAGCTGTATGTGTTACAAAAAGCTATATGAAGATAATGTATCGTAATGTAGTCTTTATGTATAATGGAATACTACGGTGTAAATAAGAAAAGTTTATGGAAAGATTCGATATTATTCTTCGCTTCTGTTTTAAATCTATTTTTGAGAGAGAGAGAGAGAGGTACAGAAATGAACATATTACTGGATGCGAAGTGCAATGTGTATGAAATGGATGTTGGGAGGTCTGATACTAGCTTTCTTATTGATAAAGCAACTTCCTAAAGTCCAGCCACAGCATGGGTATTTATATAACTGTGTGTAATATGTATGTACTGTGCATAAATTTACTGTAATTCTTTTTATAACCTTCAACAAAACTGCATTATAGGACAATGTAATCCTTCTCTGCCTTGTAAAACACTGGCAGTGGAACCGTCTTTTTTCACCAGTTCTGACGTGTTCGCCAGAGCACTTGAGTCCTAAAAGGGTGTTCGGGCAGACGATCTTCCATTCAATGCTTTTTTTTTTTTTTTTTTCCTTCACAGCATTGGCAGCAATAGAAGACTCTTGTAATTAATCCATTGTTCTGATAAGTATGCCAAAGAGAAACTAAAATAGTTCATCTTTTTCCCTGGTGGATATTTGATAATTCTGTTTTCAGAAGTAGTGGATGAATAGATATTCAGACTGTATTTGCTTAACTGGGCATTGTACTTGCCTTTTTTGTAATGTTGTGCCTGCCTATAACAGACATACTTGACTGATTAAATGGTTACATTGATTGTAGTACCAATCTTTCATGGATAAAAATCTTAATAAATTTTTTTTAAAAGACTGAGTCCCTTTTCACTGTTGCAGCATACATTAAGATGTTGTCTTTGTGCGTAAGTGTGTGTTTGGGGGGTGGGCTTTTTGGTTTGTTTTTTGTTTTCCTAATAATGACATCAGTACAAGCTTGTCTGTGGAAAGAAATGTTTTCTAACCTAGACTAGTGCAGCTGCATAGAAGCCATTTGAATTTTTTTGAAGTATGGCTGAGTTCGTACTGCTATTATCTGAAATAGCAGTTCATTTAATTTCTGTTCTTAGAAGTTTGGGAGCTGTATGGCACTGCAGCAAAAAGTAGATTAAGCAGGAAAGGTCACTTAAAATGTTAATCTAGCTTCAGCATTTAAATAGTCTTTTTTAAATGTTGATTTTGTAACTTAGATACTCTATAACAGTCYGTGGGAGATTTCAAGATTCCTTTTTTGTTTTGAGATGGGTTCAGGATAAAATTTGTGTTTTGAAGACTGTTTTATAATCAAAGATTTTTCTATAAATTCTTGTAGATAACAATAACGGGCTTTTCAGGATGCAGAAAAAAAAAAAGAAAGCATCTGTCTAAAATGTGTTCAGATATTGGACAGGATCCTTAGCAGTTATACCCAGAAGCTGGTCTCATGAAGTGAAGAGAAACTCTACTGATGGACAGTAGCTCAGAACTTGACGGTACAGAATACAATGCTTAAGAAATCTGCTAACAAAGAAGCTGAAATTTTGAAATCATTAAAGTTGCTCTTCCATACAGCATTAAATGATTGTATGGGTGCTTTGGAAAACTGAAGGAGTGGATTTGTAGATACCGGTAGTAGAAAATGGCATTATTTTTGGAAAACCTGAAATAACAGTGTTAACTTGCTTTCATTCTAAAAGTGCTTTTCAGTGTAAGCTTCATAGAAACATTGGCATAAGTTTACTCTTTCATGGAGTAAGCATGGCAGAGTGGTCTGCAAGATATGTGAATTGGTGATTTGCTTCTTCCCCCCACCTTTCCCTTAATATTCCCTCTTCCTGCTTAATCTGTCCTTATGGAGATTTGGATTCCAGCATGATTCTTTCCACACTATCTCAAAATGACTTTTATATTGCAGTATATTATAAAAAAGTAAATACTATGTTTTGCTTTTACTTGGCTTCCATGTCTATATAATACCCTGCTCAGCTACTTGATAATTACTAAATTACCACTAGGTACTATATACCTTCCTAAAGAAGCCAAGTGTTTTGCATCTTTTTGAACTTCATCAGTGTCTCTCTTAACTGTCCAGCTTCTCCTCCTCCTGTCTGGGTGAGGGAAAAAACAAGAAAAGGAGCTCTACTACCTTACCGTCCTCAGAATCACGAGCAAGATACAGAACACAACCAAAGTACAGTGGTGACTTTCTACCTAGGGTACTCCTGAGAAGAGCATGGTGTTGGCATACCTGGATTTCTGCACTAGTAGTAACGTAGACTGGCAGGAACACAACTTCCCCCTTAAGCCAGTGGAAAATCTTGCACTGCTTTAACAAGCAAGTTCTTGCTGCAAGTTCTATTTTGWGCTTGAAGGGCTAGCAAAAGTGGTGAAGATGGATATGCCATGCAATGAAGGGAGCTGAAACTCCTGTACGTGATGAGTAACCCTTTCCCCAGCATAAGCAGATACTGTCTGAGAAGTAATTATACAGTTTACAGCAAGAGCCAGCTAAAATTGTAAAGGAAGGGGAACCAGATGAAATGCGCACAAATACAAACAATAGAAATGCTTTTGATTTTGTACTCAAACACGTAATTACATGGCCTAGGTTATTTTATAGCAGACAGGTTGGTAACAGAGTAGCCRGTCTTCTACCACAGTACATGTCACAGCTAACAGTTTGTAATACTGTAAAATCATGGAGTACTGCACATGTCTATGCAGTTTAATATACTCTGTGTTTCCACYTCTTATATATTCCACTTCATATCACAAGTTTTACATACTTATGTCCTCTGAAAAATGGACAAATAAATACTTTTTCTAGTCTTCAGAATATGTAACATTAACAGTAARTAATATGTATCTTGGAAAAAATATTTTAATCTATAATAATCTATAATTGTCATAATTATATACAATTAAGTGTATATGCAATCTGTAATTAATGCAACASCTGCTTTTGTGGGTGAGGTGTAGGTGAAGTCATCAGAGAAAGATGAAACCAAGCTAAATCACAGGGTGATTAGCAAGGCTAYGTTAACTGCTATTGCTGCCTAAAATGCAGGTTAAGACTCAGCAATAGTAGAAAGAGAAACCCAAGTTTTTGTTTAGTATAGCTGAAACAGGTGCAATATTTCACAGTGGAGCATAATAATGATATGATCAGACAATTTTTATACCTCAGTTTTGAGCAGGAAGGTGCAGAATTAGTGATGGGAAGTTGTGGAGCAGAGATGAGTGTTGCCTAAAACATGAAATAGTCCAACCTCAACATGCTGAAGAATCGTTGGCAGCAGGGTTTAGTACTATATAAAGGCCTCACAGGTAGCCAGTTTGTAATACMTTGCAAGAGTATAATTCTGAGATCCACTTTTTTTTCCCCTCCCTCCAAACCTTCATTTTTTAAAGAGGTGCTTCTGTCATCTTCACTAACGAGGAAAACCTTCAGACTGCGAAATGTTGCAGGACTCTGCCTTTTAACAAGGTGAATATACTTTGTAAGTATAGATTTCCCYGTTAAAAAAGAATCTGAAAATGTATATTGCCTGAGCATTTAAAAACTGCTCAGAGACAGCAGTAGAGTATGCCAAACTTTACTATTCAATTTTCTTTCTATTTTGTAGTTTCTTTCAAGAGCCCTTCAAAAGAGGAACTTGGCTCTGTTTAAATACGATAGAAGATAGTTTGGTTAAAACAYGTAGTTTGTGACAAGAGTGGATCCGTTGCCTTTTTAAGCTGAGCACTTGTATGTATGGAAATRTTTATGTGGATCCACTTGACAAAACACTTAAATGTGTGAGTGATCCCGACACAGTGACCAGCTATTTGTTTAGTTTCCCAAATAAGATTTTTGATAACACCCTTGGCCCTTGCTATCTTTACATATTATCTACATGTTTTTTTAGCTCTGTGGCAGATTAGCTTTGTCTACCCTTAATTTTTTTTCTTTCTTTGGCATCAAATAAGTAAGTGCTAAGACAAAAAGGCTAMTACTACATTCATCTTGCATAGTTTAATATTCAGCATTAAATTCTTTATTTTTTCAATTTTGATGATTTATCTATAAATCAATTCTCTTAGGCAGTTACATCATAATACAGTCTCTTTGGAGTAATATACAAATATCTTCTATATAAGCTTATGAAAAAATATAATTCAGAATATATTTGGGTTTATTTTTCAGCATGCATTCAGGCAATGCATACATAAACGAACATAATTCTTTTGGCTTGCTAAGTTTGCTAATGAACTTCAGAACTGACATGCATTTTAAATTTATAACAGCTATTCCTAAATTACAATTACTTGATACAGCAAGGTAAATATATTTGTTCAWATAAGGTAATGGAGCAATTGTTTGAGACTTWTTAACTGAAAAGCAGTGGTTACATTCTTTACCCCATGATTTGTCAAAGTAGCTGTTTAAGTTGTATAAATCTGTTTTTCTTAACAGTTTTAGAACAGATTTTTGATGCTCACATATCTTACATAGTTTCTTTCCTAATTTTTTCAAGGATGCAGTTAAACTGCAGAGGTTTGCCAGAAAGACCCCGAGGCTGCCATGCAGGAGTTGAGCAAAAAATACCACTTAGTGGTAAAATCTGTAGGAGAAGGAAGGATTCAAAATTTACAGTACCTAGAAAGCCAGAAGTGGTTCATTGCGACCAAACACAGAGCTACTGTAAGGAAAATGTCTGGACTTGTTCCTTTAGGAGGGCAGAATAGCTGCATCTATGCATGTATGCAGCCCTGTTTCAAAAWTGTCTCTTCACTTCCAAAAGATTTGTCTAACGATATTTGAACCTGTGTAGAGGGCTGCAATCCCATCCTCTAATTCAGCAGAGAGGCACCTTTCAAAGTAAACTATAACTGAGGAAATAATCTATTTTTTAAGGTCAGCTTGATTGGGAGGCAGAGGCCTAGGAGAGGATGGTGAGAGTTGGAGGGAAAGTTTATAATGTGTAAGGAAATAAAGGCTCCTTTTAGAAAGCAGAGTAAACCAAGAACATCTCTGTCAAGGGAGAACAAGAATCAAAGTAGAGTGGAGAGAGGGGAAACCAAGTGGTCTGTAAGGAAAGAATAGAAAGGAAATTGTTCAAAGAACTTCAAAGAAATCTGGCTAAGAATTGGTGTATAATTCACAATATGAGTAAAGTTCATCTTCCAAGGCATGTTTGAAGAGACAAAACAAATATAAACTGTTATATTCTACCTGGCCAGGATTTATAGGTGTTGGTTTACTAAGCTGTGCACTTGAAAGTCAGGCCAAAAGTAGAATTTCTCCACCGGATRGGAAGGAGAACATGCCTTTGCCAGACATAGCAGGTGCTTTGGTAGAAGGTTTGTGGGTGAGTTACAAAAGCATCGTTGCCTCCTTTCAGAGTCCAGATCTGCCATAATATTCAGTCAAGTTCAAACTTCAGCTAAGGGCCAAAATCCCAGAGATACCGAGACCCTACAGCTTGCAGGAAGCTGCGTTGAGATTTTCCRTGGAAACTCACATCACTGATAGCTCATGGTAAAGGACTCCTAAAGTGTGTCGGATCATAGCTATTGATTAATAAAAACTTACCTATTTCCTCCTGCTCATCTTTTACAGGAGTTCTTGCAGGAGYGGCTGTAACAGCCATGCTATTGACCGTTCGTGCCACTGCAAATTATCCCAGCGCGTGGGAGCGCTTGGTCTCCAAGTTGTGTTGCTTAAGGTCCTAGAGTAACTCAGCATTTATCTTCCACGTATCCTAGGGAACAGGTCCCTTAAAGATGTTCAGGATCTCTTAACAGTGATTTGAACATTGTAAACGTCTGCCCGTTACCGACTTCCGTGTATCTAACAAACCAAATAAGTTAGCAAACRCATGAGGAACAGATACGGTGAAATCTGCTTTCCTGTGGCTTTGTGTCCTAACCACGATACCCTAAGTAAGAGGGCTGTGTTTGCRAAGTGGTCCAGGCGTGCCTGTGCTGGCGCCGAGCGCCGCAGCCGCGGCAAGGCTGGTGGCTCTGACCTGCTCTGCTGTAATCAGCCAAGGAGGAGCTGGCTGTGAAGCTACCGTGTCGGTCCTCGCCCTGTAGTGTGTATGAGCCTGCGAAGGATGGAAGGTAGGTGTTAGACCACGCCAGCCCATAGGCATGGCTGGTGCTGTGCAAGCTGTCCAGGTGTACTTCTTCCGTCAGACTTCTGGGGCACTGACAGAGTAGGAGCCCCCATAATTTTTCTCAAAATCCCTCTTGCAGCCTATTAGCTAGAGTATGTTACAATTTGCACAGCACTGTCTCAGCTCTGCCTTGAACTTCTGGGGCCCGTGTTGGACATCATTGTGGTCTGCTGACCCTTGTGGGATGAGGGGACKAGAGAGTGACTCTGGTAAGGGGAGCTGGGCAAGGGCAAGTACAGGAAGCCATTAGCTCTCCTGGAAGAAGCCCCAGCACTCATCCCCCACTCTAGCTGGCTGTAGCTACCACTAACGAGCAGTTTCCCCTTGCCCCTGAATAGAAGGAGTTGGGGCTTTTGACACAGGTAGCCCTTGTTTAGGGTGGATCAAGTACCCTGTGAGTCAGTGGTAGAGAGAGGTCTATTTAAGAGCCAGGCCTGGAGCATAGCTCCTAGAGCTCAGTGGACAGACACAGCAGTTTGCACAGGAGGAGCACAGTTAGGTGCAAGAGGACATCTTCCAGTGCCAATAGCACCCACTTTTGCTAACGTGGTTGTAACTCATGGTAAAGCATATTTRCCTGTAGCTGTGGGAATTGCTACATCAGCTGTGTCAGAAGCTTCAACCCASACAGASCCTCTTRCAGCAGATGCTGCCCTACAGGTCCCAGGCTGCAGGGAGTGCTTGGAGCATCTCCAGAAGGCCTGGACTGATGGTCCGCCCTCCTGCAAGAGGTGTGCTGCTGTTGTTGAGGATTTGTGTCCTCAAGTGAAAGAGTTGCAGGACGAAGTCAGTAGGCTGCGAAGCGTACAAGAACGTGAGCAGGAGATAGACAGGGTGTTCTCAGAGACCGTACTGCTCCCGGAGTCCCAGTCCCCTGCAGCAGGGGAGCTGCTGGAGGACTCTGTGAAGAGTGAAATAGTACAGCACAGCACTGTCGAAGAAGGCTGGAAGCTAGTTGCTTCTCGAACAAAGAGAAGAAAGGCCCCTAGTCCTCCTGTAGATCTGGAGTTACAGTTGAAGAACAGGTTTAGTGCACTCCAGGATGAGGAGAACCCAGACCTGGCCTCAAGGGAAGCAACTGAGCTGTCTGACCCTGTGCCTTGTGCGACCACTCGGAAGAGGCAACGAGGGTTTGTAGTGGGTGATTCCATGCTGAGGGGGGGGCAGAGGTGCCTATCTGCTGACCTGACCCCTCCTCTAGAGAGGTTTGCTGCTTGCTGGGGCCGAGGATACAAGATGCGTCTGAACAGCTACCAAGGCTTGTCCGCTCATCAGACTACYACCCTMTGCTGCTCTTTCACGTGGGTGCTACCGATACAGAGAACAAACTGGAAACAATCAAAGACTTTTTTGAAGGCCTTGGGCATGGTGGTCAAGGGTCTGGGAGCCCAGGTAGTCTTCTCATTGGTCCTGCTGATTGGAGGAGGCATGGGAGGAGGAGTAGGAAGATTTCCCAAATCAACAACTGGCTACACCGCTGGTGTTGGCAGCAGGGTTTTGAATTTTATGACCATGGAACATGGTTTGAAGACCAACAACTGGTAGGGAGAGACGGGAATTCACCTCACCAAGTGGGCACATTTGCCTTTGCAAACAGGTTGGCCAGCCTAGTAAAGAGGGCTTTAAACTAGGTAGGAGGGGGGGTGTCATAGAGAGAAGGTAGTCAACAAAACACAAGTTGGGTTGGGGGGGCCTCCAACAGGTGCATGGAGCAGGGAATGTGCATTTAGGACATGGCTATGAGTGACCCTCGTGCACCCTTCCTGGGAAACCTGCAGGCATGACCACCTCTCTGAAATGCCTGTACAGCAATGCGCGCAGCATGGGGAACAAACAGGAGGAGCTGGAGATCTGTGTGCAGTTGCCGTGATCTCATTGCAGTCACGGAGACATGGTGGGGTAGCTCTCGTGACTGGAATGCTGCCATGGATGGACATGTGCTTTTTAGGAAAGACAGGCCAGGGAGGCGAGGTGGTGGAGTTGCTYTTTRYGTGAGAGAGCAACTGGAATGCACCGAGCTCTGCCTAGGGGTGGAGGAGGAGGAGGCAGCTGAGAGCTTATGGGTAAAGGTCAAAGGGCAGGCTAGCACTGGGGACACTGCTGTGGGTGTCTACTCCAGGCCACCTGACCAGGAAGAGAGAGTTGATGAGGCCTTCTATAGGCAGCTGGAGGTAGCCTCATGATCCCAGGACCTGGTTCTCATGGGGGACTTCAACCACCCTGACACCTGCTGGAAGGACTACACAGCAAGGCACCAACAGTCCAGGAGGCTCCTGCACTGCATTGATGATAACTTCTTGTCACAAACGGTGGAGGAGCCTACGAGGAAGGGTGTCMTGCTGGACCTTGTTCTTACCAACAGAGAAGGACTGGTTGGAGATGTGAAGGTTGGGGACAGCCTTGGCTGCAGTGACCATGAGATGGTGGAGGTCAGGATCCTGCAGGAAAGAAGTAAGGCAACAAGCAGGACTGCAACCCTGGACTTCAGGAGAGCGGACTTTGGGCTCTTAAGAGACCTACTTGGGGGAATCCCATGGGTTAAGGCCCTAGAGGAAGGGGGGTCCAGGAGAGGTGGCTAGCATTCAAACATCACTTCCTCCAAGCTCAAGAGCAGCGCACCCCTATGAGTAAGAAGTGCAGCAAAAGGGGCAGGAGCCCTGCATGGGTGAGCAAGGAGCTCTTGGCCAAATTCAGACAGAAGAAGAAAACACACAGAATGTGGAAGAGGGGMCAGRCTRYTTGGGAGGATTACAGGAATGCAGCCAGAGTRTGYAGAGATGYGGCGATGAAGGCCAAGGCCCAGTTGGAATTGAGTCTGGCAAGAGATGTTAAGGACAACAGGAAGGGCTTCTTCAAATACATCAGCAGCAAGAGGAGGACTAGGGAAAACGTGGGCCTGCTACTGAATGGGGCRGGGGCCCTGRTGACAAGGGATACAGAGAAGGCAGAGTTACTGAATGCCTYCTKTGCTTCAGTCTTCACTGCTAAGGGCAGCCCCCAGGAATCCTGCAGCCTGGACGTGAGGGAGAAAGTCTGGAGAAGGGAAGACTTTCCTTTGGTTGAGGAGGATAGGATTAGATACCTTCTGGGCAGGCTAGACATCCACAAATCCATGGGCCCAGATGGGATGCACCCACGAGTACTGAAGGAGCTGGTAGATGTTGTTGCCAGGCCACTCTCCATCATCTTTGAAAGATTGTGGAGAACCGGAGAGGTGCCTGAGGACTGGAAGAGAGCCAGTGTCACTCCAGTCTTCAAGAAGGGCAAAGAGGAGGACACAGGCAACTATTGGCCAGTCAGCCTCACCTCCATTCTGGAGGTCATGTCCAGACATATGGAGGAGAAGAAGGTGATCAGGAGTAGCCAGCAGAGATTCACCAAGGGGAAATCCTGCTTAACCAATCTGATAGCCTTCTATGATGGCATGACTGGCTGGGTAGATGAGGAGAGAGCAGTGGACGTTGTGTACCTTGACTTCAGCAAGGCTTTTGACACTGTCTCCCATAACATCCTCACAGATAAGCTCAGGAAGTGTGGGTTAGACGAGTGGACAGGGAGGTGGATTGAGAACTAGCTGAAAGGTAGAGCTCAGAGGGTCGTCATCAGTGGCGTGGAGTCTAGTGGGAGGCCTGTGGCTAGTGGRGTCCCCCAGGGCTCAGTGCTGGGTCCCATCCTGTTCAACTTATTCCTCAATGASCTGGATGAGGGGTCAGAGTGCCTCCTCAGCAAGTTTGCTGATGATACCATGCTGGGAGGAGTGGGTGACACACCTGAGGGCTGTGCTGCCATTCAGAGAGACCTGGCCAGGCTGGAGAGCTGGGCGGAGAGGAACCTCATGAGGTTCAACAAGGGCGAGTGCAGAGTCCTGCACCTAAGGGGGAATAACCTTAGGCACCAGTAGAAGTTGGGGGCTGACCTGCTGGAGAGCAGCTCTGTGGAGAAGGACCTGCGAGTGCTGGTGGATGACAAGTTGACCATGAGCCAGCAATGTGCCCTTGTGGCCAGGAAGGCCAATGGTCTGCTGGGGTGCATTAGGAAGAGTGTTGCCAGCAGGTGGAGGGAGGTGATCCTGCCCCTCTACTCAGCCCTGGGGAGGCCTCATCTCAAGTACTGTGCCCAGGTCTGGGCTCCCCACTGCAAGAGAGACATGGAGCTACTGGAGAGAGTCCAGCAAAGGGCTACAAAGGTGATCAGAGGGCTGGAGCACCTGCCCT
>NW_028185139.1:2041401-2112476 GCF_003343005.1 Rhea americana
CCTGCTGAGCAGGGAGGTTGGACTAGATGATCTCCAGAGGTCCCTTCCAACCTTACGGATTCTATGATTCTACGATCTGTTACACTAAAGTTGCCCAGTTTTTTAGCCTAATTTGCACTGATATAAGTATGCACATACACATAAAAGAAAAAGACCACTAAACCGCTCTTTCCAAAACAAAAAGCCTTTCAAGGTCATTAAAATGCAGTTTTCAGAAAGCGTTGCATCAAGGCAAACGTTTGAAGTGCGATACCGTTCCCCTGAAGTCACTAAGAGCTCAGCCATTAGCTTCATTGGAGCCAGGGCATCGCTGTTGGAGGTATTTATCTTTAGAGAGTCAAACATGACTAGTCACTTAAAGTCAACACTGGAGACTTCCGAAATAGATTGYGCAAGATGTTTTGATGACTAACGGTTATTTTTGGATTTACAAGAAAAGGTAGTGGAGACTCGGTTGGTTCTGTAGTGTTGCAATGGTATGCTTTCTGTTTGAATAAGACATTTCAAGGAGGGAAAACCAGCAAGTTCTCTACTGTGCGTTGGTACTGACTAGCTGACTTTCAGAAATATCTTGGGGATAAAAGGGAACTGAAGAGTCAAGTGGATGATTGAAACTGAAGAATATTCTGTGGAAATAATTTGATGAAAATAGGCTTTGATTTTGTTCTAAAATGAACTCTGTAATTGAAATATATTTTCTCAAGGTGATGATTTATACAACTGTTGTTTCACTTTGAATATATGCATTTAAATTATATGGGATACATAATGTTGTGTAGTACAAATGTTAGCATTGATTTTGGATTGCTACAATTTTTAGAACGGTTTCTTTAAAATACTTGCTGTGTCCTTCTACCTGTGCAGCTACATACTATGATACCATACCAGAACTCTCTAGGCCACACTACCCACAGACCGGAGGAGATGATTAAATTTAAAGTTGAATTCAAATTCTCTGTATTTAAAAAATACACTCCTTTACCTTCTGTGGCTAAAAGCAAGCTCTCTTGTCTCTTGTATGAATTACACCTAGAACTAGCTTCAAAACTAAACCCGAAAGTCAAATTTTGCAGAGAAATACCTTTTTGTCATAGGTTAGTTTTCTCTTGGATCAGTGAACCAAATTTTTGTGCCCTGTAGCTGCATGACTGTTAGATCTGACCTGAAGGAAACATGGGGGCACATGGCTGAAAGTGGAGAGGACAGACTGGGAGAACCCCTTTTTGGCTGGTGTCTGTGGGTAATCAGATCTGGTATGAAATGAAACTGCACCTTGTTGTGCTCACTGTGCTTATTCCTGTTTTATATTGCTCTTATTCTGTTCCAATCCGTCTTTGGAAGTAACTTCTACAATGCATGGTGCATATTTTTTGAGGAAAATTTGATACATCTATAAAATAGCATTCTGTGTTTAATTTTACAGGAATAAAGTCTAATTAAGTGCAGTTCTCAATATGATGAAGAAATAGTTTCTGAAGTTTGGAGGCCAGTCCTTTCAAAAGGCTGTGAACTCCTCTAGGGAGATAAAAGCATGCCAAGGTTTGAGGTAATTAATGGTCAACATTGTGACATGATGGTCTTTGAAACTAGTACTGTGTTTGAGGAGGGAAGGGAAATTGTTTCAAACCACATGTTTATTGTATTAACGTGTCATGTAGTTTCTCTGAAGGAAAGCAAACCAAGAGACAAACAGCGCCATGGCACAGTAGAAACTGCCTTATGATAGATGATTTGAAAATGTTACAACTGAAATTAAGAACTGCAATCCAGTTGATTCCTCAGAGAAAAGGAACAGGAACGGGCAGGAAACGCACCATTTTGAGTGTTCTCTTTCCATATCAAGAAGGAGTTATTCTCAGATAAGCGTCAAGAATCTTGATCAACATAAAAAAGTTACCTAAATTAGCAGAGAACTAAAAAATAAGGAACATCCCAACTATAAATGACAAACAGAAACCAAGCATGACGTTTACTRTTAAGAGCAATATTCAAGGGGCAGAAGGCAACTGAATGGAAGGGACCAGATAGGACTGCCTGGCTCTTTGGGTAAAGGTCAAGGACACTGATAAGAGGTGACATCACCTAAGAGGTTCCCTGCCTGTTGATGTCACGTGCACAACGTGGTTGACGCAGAAAGGGACTGTCAGAGATCATCTAGTCCAACCACCCTGCTCTGGGAAGGTCACCCAGAGCAGACTGCCCAGGACCGTGTGCAGACAGCCTTTTAATATCTCCAAGGATGGTGACGGCACAGTSTCTCCGGGCAACCTGCTCCAGTGCTCGGTCACCCTCCCAGGAAACAAGTTTCTCCTTAGAGTCAGACAGCGCTTTCTGTCTTTCACTTTGCACCCTTTGCCTCTCACCCTGTCAGTGGGCACCACTGARAAGAGTCTGGCCCTGTCCTCTTTGCTTATACACATCGACAAGATATTCCCCCTCCCTCCCCGAGCCTTCTCCTCTCCAGGTTGAACAGTTTCACCTCTCTTCTCCTTTTCTCATGCAAGAGATGYTCCAGTCCCTCCATCATCTTAGTTGCTCCCAGAGCTCCATGTCCCTCCTGTATTAGGAATCCAGAACTGGACCCAGTACTCCAGGTGCGGCCTCACCAGGGCTGAATAGAGGGGGAGGATCACCTACCTCAACCTCCTGGCAATGTTCTTCCTAATGCAGCCCCCTAGGCTTCATTACTGGCTCATGGTTAACTGGTCGTCCACCAGCACTCCCAGGTCCTTCTCTGCAGAGCTGCTCTCCAGCAGGTCAGCCTCCAGCCTGTCCTGGTATGTGGGGTTATTCTCCCCCATGCACTTCTCTGCACTTGCCCTTGTTGAACTTCATGAAGTTCTTCTCTGCCCAGCTCTCCAGCCTGTCCAGGTCCCTCTGAATGGCAGCAYRGCCCTCWGGGGTATCAGCCACTCCTCCCAGTTTTGCGTCATCGCTGAGCTGGAGGTGTGAGATTTGGTCTCATGCTGAAACGTGCCCTGTGCTGAGCACGTTACGARTGTAGCTGGTTAGTCGGGAAGCGTCGCAGGCACCTATGGAGCAGGGTGGRGGTAACTGTGCATAGTCCTTACACTGAGTTGCAACGACAGCAGTGTTAATACAGCCCGTGAGACTCCAATCTACTGTGCTTAAAGTGCTGTCAAAGAGTGATTTACTTTTCTCTTCTGGGACAGAATACTCTTACATTCAGAGAAGGAGAATCCCCAGGATCCTCTTTTTCTGGGATATAGCTTTGCTGACAGACTTATTTTTCACTTTACTATAGTAAATAGACAATGTCTCCTGCCTGGAGATGATTCATCTCTCATTATGTTTGTTAATTAGAATTACATGYTTTTCTTCTGCTTGCCTCACCGTTGTGCCAAAAAAAAATAATAATAAAAATTAAAAATCTCTTCACAAAATCCAGAAGCAGCAACAACAGCAAAGAGATTTTTCTACTTGGAGTATGAAGAGAATGGTGTATTTGACACAGGTCTTGGTGCACCAGYGACCCTCTTCTGAAAACCACTGTCTAAATCTCTTGCACCCCAGAGCTCACCAGTGTCTTCAGGGTTCACGAAAGCTGGAAATGCAGGTGTCTGCTGAGTGCACCACATGTCCCACTGTTCATATGTAGGCAGAAACAGGGAGGGAAATCCAAGGTATCTTGTATCCTCATATAGTTCCCTTCTGTTTCACAGCACAGACTTGCCATACTGTGTGCAGCCAGCAACAACCTGCAAAGGGCTGATAGGGATTTTGCTCATCTACCCTACCTCTGAGAAGGTGGCTCCCTGGAAACAGCTGCCACTGCCATGTGGGGCAGCTGAGAAGAGCCTGTGGGCCCTGCCTGCTGTCCAGGGAGGGCTGGAGAGGAGCTGCCAGAGCAGCCAGGGAGATGCTGGGACAGGCAGGACCTATCCCTACTAGTCTACCAGGCTGGGAGCTGGCAGGAGAGGTGGCCYTGGTTTCTGTGGGTTTTCTCCAGCACGAAGCAGAGGAGCCAAGGGCTGATGTGGCCCACRCTGGGGAACTGGCCCTTGTAGGTAACTCCAGGGTCCCCACAGTGTGAGGAAAGCTCTGTGCTCCACCAAGAAGAGTGCTCAGAAACCATGGTGATGATGTGCTGCCGGTGGCATGGAAATTGCTAGGGATGAAGTGCCATGCAGGGAGATTGCTGTGGATGGAGAAATGTTGCAAGCAGCATGGAGACTGCTATGAATGAAGAAGTATCACAAGCAGCAATSATATTGCTGCATATGAAGCACTATGGGTGGCACGGAGATTGTTACGCATGAAGAAGTGTTACAGGTGGCACRGAGATTGCTGTGGATGAAGAAGTGCCATGGGCAACATGGAGATTGCTATGAATGAAGAAGTGTCCTGGGCAGCAGGGATATTGCTGTGGAGGAAGAAATGCCATGGGCAACATGAAGATGGCTCTGGATGAAGAAGCATCATGGGTGGCAAGGATATCCCTACGGATGAAGTACCTTGGGCAGCACAGAGATTGCTATGTCTGACCTGGCCACAGGGGGGTACTACAGACAGTGACACAGACATTTTGACAAACTTTCAGTRTTTGGAACTAAGTTATCTGGTAACATCACATCTTGCTACTCCGTATTCCCTTCCTGTCCCTTCGTCACAAGTGCACCTGTGCATGGAGGTGTGAGTRAGGCTCACGCAGGAGCTGGGCAGAGCATCAGTCTGTTACACCTTCATACAAAGACTCGTTATGTTWTCTCTCCCGGGATACTGGGAATGCMTAYTCAGGATTAGRCCTTTATATCCTGCTCAATGTATTAATAAAGATCTGGGACAGCTGTGCAAGTTCCCTGCACGCGCAGGGTGGAGAGTGTGGCTGCCTCCTCAGCTGGCTTCATGAAGGAGCTTAGCTAGCTACAAAGCACGGGAAATGCTGATGGTAAAGTGTCTTCGCAAATTCTGTATTGCATGGAGAGGTTAGAGTTCAACACAAACATCTTTCTTTAAGAAAAAAAATAGATTACTTTTTTATTTGTGATAAGATTGTGTATCATTTGAGTCTGGATCAACTTTAGAGCTGTTTCTCTAAGGTTCTGGGCAAAGCCTGAATGAGAACCTAATACTGAGCACCATAAATTCAGTCATCTCCCTGGTGGTTTGATAGTCTTGGGCTCAAATTYGTAGCTGTACGTGGAGCAGCACGGCTTTCGGTCGTGGTGAATAAGGTTGGCATCAACAGTGACAGCTTCAGTTACCTGTAACTACTCTGTTTTGGACCTAGTTAAAAAAAAAAAAAAAGATTACAAACACACTTACAAGCAAATACTTTTCCCTTGTACAGTTTATGCTATGTTGTACTTCAAAGAAATAATTATCTACCTTCTTGAAAAAGTTGCCTYATTCCAGCCGTTGTGTTGATGTTGGCAGGCTTAGAGAGTGTACAGTACTTGATATCAAATATTAGATGCTTCCAGTATTGATACTTTTTATTTGTGGCTTGATCCTAAAGCAAGAATGAAGCTGTATTTTTTTGTACATGTTTAATCTTTATTCTTTAAAAGTCCTCTTCCCTGTGGGACATCTGACATCTCTTTATGATGACAATAAATTTTCTGATTTTTGACAGAGGCCTTTCTTTTTGCCTTCAGAAAAAGCAAAAAGGCAAAAGAACTCTGCTAAATAAATGAATGCAAATATTTTGTCTCTCATGCTATCAGATGCAGCATGTAATATGAGCTAGCCTCATTTGTGAAGGAAAAGTTCTAGTTACACAGATAAAAAACCGATACTTTAAAAACAGAGTAAAACAGAACTGTGTAGCTTGTTTGCTTATCTCTGKTTTTATTTGTCCTTTGGAGAATTTGGACTGTCCCAGAGCTGACATAACTCAAAATAGATTGCTTCCATTGACTTAAGCAGGAGTTTGGATTGGTCTATATGATGTTGTAAAACTGTAAGTGCCTCTAAAATAGGCTTAAGTATAACTTATGTATGAAGTAGAYTTTACAGTGGAAAAATGGAATATAAAAACTAGAATAACTCATGGATTTTCTAAACTATTTTTTTTGTCTTCAGAAATACCTCCTCCTGTTGACTAAGAGACCAAACTGCCGAGTTATACTGTGTGGATGATTTTTTAGAAAATCTAAATACTTAAGAGTTTCCTATCGTAATATGAATATCATGCTCATCACTAAAACAGAATTAGAATCACTGGCCTTTCAAATGCTCATAGCATTACTAAATGCCGTACAGGTGAACTCACCTTGTCACCTAGCCAAAAACCAAAAGCTTCTTTTTTTCCCTCTGCAAATTCCAGCTGGTGACAGTCCCGTCTCGCTGTCGTKAGACTCGCTTTGTCAGTACAGGAACGGGTCTCCGAACAGCTGGATGCCCAGTCGCACGGAAGCAGAATATCCGAGGGGTGAAGGGAACTGCAGCAGGGGACCGACGGCTCTCCGCGGTTGCATGCGGGCCCCACCAGTGGCAGGCGCTGCGAGGAGTGCTTAGGGTCCTAGTGAGGCTGGTATCCTGCACAGCACGGACCGCCGCCTTCACCAGCTGGCACGTGGAGGAGACGTGCTGTTTATCTTCACTGTGCTGAACTTCCTCTCTTTTATTGGCCGGAGTTTGACAGGACAACTGGGGACAGGAAGGTTGAAAGAGAGCTCTGCTCGCTGGTGCAGGAAGAGGGTCTCTACCCCGATGGGCAAAATACGAACACTGTGATTACTTCAGACTTCCAGACTTCCACCACCTCCATCCTGGAAAGGTGCATCCATAGACTYGTGGTAGAGAAGGTTCATTGCAGAGGAGGAGAGGCCATCCGCACCTGAGGTTTCCTTGCGAGTGCCAACCCCCTTGGGCAGCCCTGTTCTTATTCTTCAGYGTGGCTTGTGTTGCCTCATTTCAGATGTCCTTGGCTGCAGTTCCCAGCGCCCCATGAGGAAGGCCAGCCTCAGCAGAAATCTGCCCAGYGTGGCTTGCTCCTCAGAGGCGATGGAGAATCGTGGATGTGGAGCTGGCACTGAAGCTGGAGGCTGTCCTGCAAGCACAGGGCTCACCCCGTGGCACCAGCAATCTGCTGACCCTACAGATGGAAGTTAGGAGAAGAACAGTGTCACCCCTGTGGCAGAGGGGAGTTGGAGATTTGGGTTGTTTAGCAATGGTCAGACAGAGAARATGATGTAGAAGGCAACTGAATTCCTGAAGAGCAAACTCGTTTTTCCAGATATCCATTGTCACAGCACTGGAGCCATCCTGCGTTTGGCAATACACCGCAGCAGGCTCATCAGGACTTACTGAGGTGGCAGATTTTGTGTCTCTGCTGGAGCAGGACTCCTTCTGGGAATAGAAGGAAAGGGAGGGACTGGGGAAGTCACTTGCCCTGGTCCTCACCRTGGCCTCTCCGATGGTGAGGGCGTTCTGCTCCCTGCAGCAAAACTACGGTAGGTTTGCTGGATAATTTCCCAACTGGTTAATGCTGCCATGTAATTTCCAGCCTCCTGGGGGATTCTCTGCTCTTCTGCAGCTGGAGATGGCTGAGGCTACGGGGAACCGGGACTAACGCTTCTAAAGGAACAGGGGAAATGTGAGGAGACAAATGTCAACCACATCAGTGGGTGAGTTTCTAGACGGTACGTGCTGGCAACTTGAGAAGAATGAGGAGATGACGTTAACAGTGTCTTGTAGAAGAGGAAAGAGGAAAACTGCAACTGAATTGCTTCCACCTCAGAAGCTTTGGGCATGTATTTCTAATCACATGAAGTTCAGATCAGAGAACCTCTTGTCATTTGTGTCCTTTGTTTACTTCTACTGTAAATAAAAAATGAACAAGCCCCAATTCCTGCCTTTTTGCTTAGCTGCCCAAACCAATTTTCAGCAGCCTTAGGGTGTCTTCTCATTTTGAAAAAACTCCCGAGACACTACAAGGGGCTTGGGAACTGTCTGAGAGTCTGATTTTGGTTATGGAAAAGCTACTAGGCAGGCATATGAAAAGCTCACTGGTAAATCATTTACAAGAAAATATCTTGCTCAGCATGGGGTTTGCAATGAGGAGGTCATATTTAATGACCTGTTTCAAATGTTATTATAAATCATTGCTTCCTCACCAGCTAAACCACGGCAGCCTATTGCTCTGTGTGCTCTCCTGCAGAAATGTCACTAACTTGTGAACATGTTGGAGTATGGAGCTGTGTACCCTCCTGGGGTGCAGAAAAGAGCAGGAAACATGAGGGGCTGTCAAGGGTCCCCAGGGGGCAACACAAACCCACCCCTCACTTGGTTGTGCAGCTCCTGTATTTTAATTGCAGCAGCCTCCTCTGCGAAGCACGAGACCTTTGGGAGCTTATGACAAGAAGCGAAACCTGGGTTAGCTAAAYGAAAGCGTGCCCCTGGTGCAGAAGCAGGAAGAGTTTTCAGGAGGATAGAGAGGGTGAGTGTTAAACTCTGTTTGAATGATGACTTTGGCTCATGCAGGGAGACCGCTTCCAGACTGGGCTCCTTGCTGCGTGGCAAAACCTGTGCCCATCTGGGCTGGTCAGCAGAGCTACGGAGTCACACCAGGCCAACCGTCCTCAGGTTGCATGCGATTTGCAGCAGTTACGAGGGGTCCAGTGACGGAGGAGATGCATGATGGCCTGCTGGGCTGCTGCTTAAGCAGCCTGGAGGCCAGCTGGTATCTACCCACRGGGTGGGAAACTTCCTCCCCATGGAAAGTAAACGTCTCACCTCTGAAAGGCAACAGCCTCTGCAAACAGGAGGGAATATAAATCCTGTATCCAGTTCTTGCCTGAGGATCCGCTTTGTGCTTGAAGGAGCCTATTCATTTTACGTGGAGAAGCATCCTTCGGGGGGAGGAAACCTCACAGCCTTCTTCTGAGGCACGAGTCTCTTTTAGAGTAGGGCACAGCAGTGAGGATTTCGTTAGGGAATGGATAGTTCGTTACTTTATTTCTACTGTTAGATCATAACTTAAAAAAAACCCTTATACATCTCTTATATTCTTCACCCTTGCTGCCTATACAAGAATCACAGTAAGAAGCTCTGTAGAGCTTCATTAAGAGAGAATAAGAGAAAATCTCATTAAGAGAGATTTTATGGTAACAATACACTAATGAAAGCAGTATCTCTTTTGATGGATGTTTAATGTAATACTGCTTTTATACTGAAAAAAGAAAGAAAAGAAAGAGAAAGCTTTAAATTCTCTCTTCACTCCATAGTGAACACAAAATTAAATTTATTAAAATTCAATATTTAAAGTTCTATTCTTTCTTAACAGAACTAGCTCAGCCAAGAAGAGCTTGTGATCAAAYTTAAAATTAAATTGACCATTTCAGATTTGGGGTGAAGATCAGGTAAGAAGGTGAGGAAGGCTGCAAGAATGGGAAGCTTTTTTTGGGTGAATTTTTCAGCAGACTCAGCTACCATAAGTACAGCTGTAACAGGTCCCAGAGACCAGCAAGGAACATACCCCTGGCTGAACTGTCCTACTGCCCACACAGAAACAAGTACGAGTTCTTCCCAATACTGTGTACATCATAATGTTGTGTACTTTCCTAAACATYCTTTTTTTGCCCTTTGTGTATGAGTAAGATTTTAATTTTAGAAGAAATTCTGGTAGGCTTTTGTGGGCAGTTTGAAGGAGGGGAGTGAGGGAGAACTGGGTATTTTTGTTGTTGTATACAAGTGCTGGGAAGTTCATCTGAGCTCCACTGGTGATGGCCACCATCCAACAGGTGTTGCAAGTCTACTTTTCATTCAGCCTTCCAGGGCTTCATTGCGAAGCGGATATTTGGCGTCAGTGTGCACGGGCTGGCCAATAATTTGTATAGTTTGCACAGGTAAAACAATCACACTGTTTAAAAAAAATAAAAATGAATTTGCAAACCTATTTTAACAATCCAGACCACCCAGCCCATATTCCTGCAAGCATTTATTCTCCTTGTACCCTCACTCTTTCCAAATCTGCTAGGAAAAATTTGGAAACCTATGATCCACYCTGCTACCCATGCTGGCAGGACTATTATTGCCATATTCATAGTCTTGAATCCACGGATTGGCAGTACTAAACATATATGTGTATTTACTTCTAAACTGCTGATATCATGAGAATGTGTGTATACATATATGTATATAAATACCTATACATGTATACACTTATATACATACCTACACACATATATGTATGTATGTACATATACATATATATATATATAGAGAGAGAGAGATTGAGATTGGAAAGTATCAATGCCTATCAATGGGTATCAATATCCATAGTTATTGATAGGTATTGATACCTACTGCTCTCAYTACCTATCAATACATACGGAAATTGATAAGCGTCAATGCCTCTTGATGCCGGTATCAAAATCAGTCTAGAGGCCAATAGATATAGCTGCCTGTTGACATTGCAAGGTATTGGTGCCTAYCTATAAGGATTAATACTGAGGCAGTCTCAAGACTGATTTTGTTYGCGGTAGGCATTGATACCTCTTGACATCGATACCATTGATTTCTGTCCTCAGTTATAGTGGTGACACGCTACCACACGTCAGGGCCATGCAGCTGTCCTGGCAGCATCTGAAGCTTCGTCTCAGGTGGAGCTTCACAAGGAAGAGACACAGCTCTGCAGGTCTCGGGCTGCAGGGGTGTCCGGGGCCTCTCACTGGGGCTGAGGGTCTCCCTGCTAGCAGGAAGCGTGTTGCCAAGTCAAGGAGATGTGTGAGAGGAGGTCAACAGACAGAGCAGCATGAGAAAGGTATCTGCTGGATACTCTCTGAGACTCCGCAGCCTCTGGAGCTGGGTAAGAGGAAAGGGTGAGCATTAGCAGCGGGAAACCCCTTGCTGCAGGGGGCATAGTCTATCTGCTGCCCTCCCTTGCTGTCAAAGGGGGTTTGCTGCCTGCTGGGGTCTCGCATTCAGGGTGTTGAGGAGGGATTGCCAAGCCTGGCTGGGGCCCTCTGAATACTACTCACTACTCCTCTTGCAAGTGAACACTAATGATACTAGCAGGGCAGACCTGGAAGGGACCAGAGAGGACTGCCTGGCTCTTTGGGTAAAGGTCAAGGACACTGATAAGAGGTGACATCACCTAAGAGGTTCCCTGCCTGTTGATGTCACGTGCACAACGTGGTTGACGCAGAAAGGGACYGTCAGAGATCATCTAGTCCAACCACCCTGCTCTGGGAAGGTCACCCAGAGCAGACTGCCCAGGACCGTGTSCAGACAVCCTTTTAATATCTCCAAGGATGGTGACGGYACAGTGTCTCCGGGCAACCTGCTCCAGTGCTCGGTCACCCTCCCAGGAAACAAGTTTCTCCTTAGAGTCAGACAGCGCTTTCTGTCTTTCACTTTGCACCCTTTGCCTCTCACCCTGTCAGTGGGCACCACTGAGAAGAGTCTGGCCCTGTCCCCTTTGCACCCTCCCTTCAGATGCTTATACACATCGACAAGATATTCCCCCTCCCTCCCCGAGCCTTCTCCTCTCCAGGCTGAACAGCGTTCTTTCTAACACAGCCCACCACACCACTGGTGTTCTTGGCCACAAGGGCACATTGCTGGCTCATGGTTAACTTGTTGTCCACCAGCACTCCCAGGTCCTTCTCCGCAGAGCTGCTCTCCAGCAGGTCAGCCCCCAGCCTATCCTGGTGCCTGGGGTTATTCTCCCCCAGCTGCAGGACCCTGCACTTGCCCTTGTTGAACTTCATGAAGTTCTCCTCTGCCCATTTCCTCAGCTTGTTGAGGTCCCTCTGAATGGCAGTACAGCCCTCTGAGGTATCAGCCACTTCTCCCAGGTTTGTGTCATCAGCAAACTTGCTAATATATTCTTAATATCTGTTGGTCATATACCAAAGATCACCTCTTATAACACAAGGACCCCTCCCCTCACAATCTGACCACAGTTATAACTCTGTTTCTTCTTCTCTCCTACTCTGGTTGACTGTCTGCTTACTCACCAGTGCTTTGCTTATACACCTCTCAACTTTGCATGGGTCAATGTTTGCCTGAAATGTATGGGAGTCTCCCTAACTAGAGTAATTCGTTTGGAGGCTGAATTTCCTTCATGCTGTGTTTCTTGGATATTACTACAAGAGACTATTCTACCAGCAGAATCATCTYCCAATGTCTGAGGAAACAGGTAATTAAACCAATTTCACTATTCTAGATAGGGAACTGAGGCACCCTGGCTGAAACAGTACTGATGTCTGGTGCAAAAGCAGGCAGAAAATAACAAGTTTCTTTCAACTCCCACTCCACTGACCAGCACTGCTCTGGAGGCCGAAAGATATCCCTGCACGCTCTATTTGTTTGTTTGTTCAACACTCATACCCCTATTTACTTACTTACACAAGAGACATTGGCTCATTTGGCAACCTCTAATGACAGCTTACAGCTCACTACCCGGTGCTAATTGAGCGGTGTTAAAAATACAAGTTTTTCCAAAYGGGGAACAGCAGTAAGCATATGCAGGGCAGGATTTTTCTCGAAGTCACAGTGTGGTTTTTTTTTTGTCCCATACCTTTGTTTTGGAAGTTGCTGTTTTCATATAAAATGAGTACAAACTCAACTCTTTCTAAGTATGTTTTCTGGGGAGTATCATTCTGGTTGAAAAATAGGCAATTTCTCACAGTCAAAGATGTGAACTCAAAATGAGGTCAAGAAACTTTGATTACAAGATGCATGGAGGCCTGTCAATTAAGATCGGCCACACTGCCGTAGGATAGTTATTACTGGTCAGACACTTCCTGAAATGCTCAACAACTCCCATACAGTGGTGTCAGGAGCTAAAATTACTAGTATTTCTGTGAGGTTTTTAAAAGCCCTTCTTATTCTATTCCATCAGCCACTGTACCAGCGGCGGTCAATATTTTACCCTACAATGGTACAAGGGGAAGTAACCAGTGGAATAGTGAAAAAGCTGTTTATAAGGCCTACTACTCATCTGCGTCTGATGACAGACTCTGGCTATCAGCAAAAGCATGAGGAGTAAGGGGACAAAACTTTTTTTTTTTTTAAAAAAAGTTTAGTTTTGTATTTAGCTGAGTAGCTACATTTTCATTGCAGCTTTACTGTAAAAGACCTATTGCCGAAAGGTTTCCCGTTCCTCTAGTTCCTGGTATTTTGTGGCGTTTGACCTAATGTCATTCCTTCTGTTGCCTTGTGCAGTCTGTCCAGCATTCAAGTCTCAGAGATCTGGGGCTTTTTTTGCTCAAACTGGTCAGATTTTTCTGGTTCTTCTGTCGCTGCTGAAGTTAGAAGGATGGATGGAAAGATTTTGTGGAGCAGGTTAAAGAATTGTCTTTCCTTTGTGGGCGTTTGTCGCTTCAGTTCAAAAACAAAAGCTCTTTGATTTAGTGTAGGATTTTGTGCATCCCCCCATCTTTCTTCCTGTAAATAAATAGTATAAGGTACGTATTTGCTGTGGAACTGCAAAGCTTCAGAAGGATGAATTTTGCCTCTGTATTTTCAGTTGATGTCTGTTCTATTGATATGATGGCCTTGTAACACTTTTAAAATACCTTTTCTTTTTTTTTTAATGTAAGGGAAATATTGACTTTCAATGGGAAGAGACAGCCCTTTATGTCACCTGAACTTGGAAGTCCTTTAGAGTGATAAACTAGCTGTGGTTCGTCTTAACTGAGGTTTCTCAAAGACAGTCCTATAGTGTTGCGTGACTGTTGGATGGTTCAAATTGTATTCAGCTTTAAAAGTAACTTGCTTATTCAGATATGAATCGCATAGAAATCAGTGTGATACGCACACAAAGCACTGTTATGTCCTGGCCATGGCTGGACCCTCTCTAGCTTCAAATAAGGCTAATTAGGGCAATACTGGGTTCTTGTACTTATGTAAACCCAGTTTTACCCAAAACCAAAGAAAAATGTCATCTAGCCTATAGAGTGTTCAGGTGGTTGCTACTTCACTGTGTTGAGCTTGAGTTGAATAACCACCTAAAGCACCTTGTGACACCTCACCGAAGAAAAACTACCTCTCCAACCTCATGTGTACTACTGTCAAAGTTAACAGGTTTATTATGGCTTTCCGGACATCGGGATTGTTGCTTGTAATATCTTCTAATTAGACTGTGAGGCTCAGATGGTCGCTCTGCTATCCATCTGTATAGGCGGACTAGCTGTATGTGGTAGAAGGYGTAGTCTCCTCTCTAAGCCCTAAATCAGGACTGCCTATTAACAACGCTTTGGGTAGTTTGTGACCCAAGCTAGGTGCACAGTCACTTCTCCAACCATTGTGCTTCTGTCCTGCCTTGATGGCTCATGGTGTGTGTGTTAYGTGTGGAAATCCCATGCCTCTCTTGTGGTGCACCACAGAGGCCATCAGGGCAATTAAGACCAATGACCAAAACTAGGTACCGCTGTCTTGTGCACTCTTCCTTCAGTTTCCATGTGATGCTTTTCATGCCTTACAGTTTAGCAAGCAGATTGCAAGCAATGAATTACTATCCTGTGCGGTAAACAGGTATGTATGCACACATGTAAATTATATGGTAAACCAGTTGCCATTCTCCAAACAGCTTTCTCAAGGTGACTTCATATAGGAAAGCTGTGTTTTTCATGCCTGGCTCTTGAATATTGTTTTTCAGATACATAGGACTTTCTGTAATTAGCAACAAAAACTCAGGCACAAGAATACAGTRCGTGTTTGTTCCATGAGTTGGGACCATTTTGATATTTTGCAAAAAATGAAGGCTCATTTAATACCAGCCCAGCTATTTATACCTCTTGCACAAACTTAAACATAAAAAAAATGCAACATAACTCATGAAGCAAAGAACTGTCTTTGCCAAAGGTAATATTTGTATTTGGAAACATGGTCTATATTGTATGAAGCAGTAGCCTTCCAGCTGCCTCCAAGGTTTCTTTTGGCTGATGTTTATCCAAACAGTCTTGCTCTTCATTCATTTTAATGGCTGAGAGGGGCTGAGTGTTTTTACATTATGAGACTGGCACAGCTCGGTCTCTGCTTTTTTGAACTGTGCTGAATACCCTCTTCTGCTTCGCCGGGCGAGYGTGGAGAAGCGAGCCTGGTGCTCGGGAGCATGAGGAGCAGTGGAACTGATGTGCTCAGCCTTGACGAACAAATGCCTCGCTGTTCTGCAACTCCTGAATTATTTTCCAGAATTTTTAGTTCCAGTTCATACACTAACAACGGCTCTATTCTGCCTTTGATTTTTGCCCT
The DNA here is from genome assembly GCF_003343005.1 of Rhea americana. Classification (NCBI taxonomy): domain Eukaryota; kingdom Metazoa; phylum Chordata; class Aves; order Rheiformes; family Rheidae; genus Rhea; species Rhea americana. Next base: position 2,056,570 of record NW_028185139.1, read on the forward strand.
ACATATCTCGGGGTCCTGTGCAATGTAAACGAAGGAGGAGGATGTCCCGGCACTCTCATTTAAATGGTACTGTGTCATTATAGGAAGTCGGCAGGCAACCTGAGCGAGGCTCATGCCTATACCACAAGGAATGGGAAGACTTCTGAAAGTCTGGGAGTGGCTGCACCCGGGAAGAGTCTACGTGTCTCTCCTCTGACATTGCGGTGGTCAAGTAGAAGGTGGGAAACTTGTCATCCTTGCTTTTTAACTTCCTAATCAGGTAAAATGTGGACACTTCCTTACTTAGTATGTGAGGCTGGTATCTTTGTCACTTTTTTCCCCTCTAAGAAAAGGTTAGAAAATATTCCCAGTTCTTTTCTCCTTGAGTTCTCTTTGTAAAATATTCGTAATATACTACAGTAGATACAGTATTGCTGCCCAGACTATAGAGCTGTATTTAACCTGTATCACTTTGTAAGCTTAGGTAATTTAGGACCTACATATGAAGTTAAGCATGTGCATAAATGATTGCAGGGCAGGCATTTTTAGATCCATGCCTTGAAGAGCCCCAAACCTCAAGATGCATTTCAGGGGATCTCTACCRCAGAAATAGCTAACCTTCCTGACTTGTACTATTAGAAATAAAGTGCCATTGCAATACAAAGCAGTGGGAGCAAGGAGCAGGGAAGACATGAGTCATTTCAATGTGAGTCAAAGAGGCTTATTAATGATGGAAACTTTGGAAGAAACAAAGACTAGGCCACATGTCTTTAGTTTCCCCATCTGTCAGTTATGTAGCACATTACCATAGACCTCACTGATTCTGACAGTATCGTAGCACCCATTTCTTCATGTGSATGAGCTGTTCTTGAAAAATGCAGCTGGCACAGATTGCTCTTATTTTTCACACAAGGAATGCAGGTCTTCCTGTTCCACATATTTTTCTTCAATGAACGTAGTTATTGTTGTCACTGTGAGGAAAATCCTCTGTCTGTCTGGTAAAATACTTTAGAGGAGGAAGATAAAGCACAAAATCTTTTTGTTGTGGCCGAGGATTTCCTCTGCAAGCCTCTGCTTCAATGATTCACTGCTCTTTTCCAATAGAAAYGCAAAGCTGGGATTGATATTAATTACATTTGGTAATCCTGGCCTAAATCCTTGGCTGCTGCAATTCACGTGTCCAACGGCACCAAYGAAGCTAGTTGAGGCTGTTGCTGGTGGTCAAAGTTATAGCGCATCTCATTGTCCCATCTCCATGTGGTGCTACCGGCAGCGGCAACGTTGGAGGAGGTGTTGTGCACGGAGCTCCTGGCCTGCTGCGTGGTCGGTGTCCACGTGCGCTGCCAGGCAGCTACAGTGTTTCCGTAGTCTGCTTTGGGGGTCAAGTTGCAAAGCTGAAGGCATCACTTGGCAAAGTCTCCTAAGAAGCCACTTGCCGGTCCGTACCACAGGTTGGAATCTGTGAGGGGCTTTTTGTTTTGTTTTGTTTTCCTTCAAGAAAACTCTATGCAGCCAGTTCTCATAGTAAATTGGGGCGGAGTTGAAGCAACCTGTTTTTTCTTTTCTAAGGTTAGAACCATTGTTCATCTGTGCAACTTTTTTTGTGTATGAAACGAATGCAGAGATCKGTATTTTGGGGGAGAGCCACAAGATGGATAAGTGCAAAGGAATTCTGCCGTAATTTTGTCATGAATTATATGTTGTTTGAAGCATTTAACAGTATCACAAAGTTCATTGAGAACAGGAACAGTCATTTTGCTATCTTCTCTTTTCTTTTTTTTTTTTTTTTTTTTGACCAGCAAAATGAACAAGTTGCTTAGCTTCCTTAGAGAAATTCCAGCCGGTGGCTGTGCCAGTTCTGCCCTCCTCATGTTCTTGTGTGCTTGCTTTGTTCCTGAATCCCAGATGGGTTTCTGAAAATGGCACAAGGTTGCCGAAATGTATCTGAAGACACATATCATCAGTATGCACAAATTCTAAAGAATGCAGCCCCTGGAGCTGTGTGTGATTTCATCAAAAGTGACTTTCCAGCTATGCTGAATCCTTTCATGTCTCTTGTGCAATCTGCAATGCTAAAGCAAACAATTCAAGTGCCAGATTGTCATAAGCATCTGAGTACTTCAACTTATTAAAGGGCCACCATCTTATCAAACTAGAGAAAATAAAGAAGTCTTTAARATTAAGCTGCTGTAAATACACATAGGTAGATATAATCAATTCCAGACAAAAAAYACCTCTAAACCAATCAGAGATTTTTAATTAAAACACCATGATGCTATTGCTAAATCTTTGGGTTTCTGTAAACACTGGGCTGCATTCTGTTCTTTTGCAGTGTTAAATTTCTAGTAGTGCCAGCAGAGGGTTTTTTCAGTTTCTCACCTGGGAAAGAGAGAAAAAACTTTAGATTAGTGATGGAGCTCTATAATGTTGTTACTGAATTTTCATTTTGGATGTTGCAGCCTGTATATTTTGAGGTTATGAAAATAAAAAAACAGAAGTATATGCTTATTTACTGAAAGTTTTCAAAAGGGCACKTTGGCAGTAGTAGTAGTAGTATCAGTCAGTAGTAAACATTGAAACTGAACTAAATTAAGAAATCTGGGACTGGTGTGCACAGAGGATGGCTATGGGACTACGGAGAGAATACAAAGTGTGTGTTTGTGCAGAAATGATCAACCACACAAATGCAGGGTGAGGAGCATCATGTTGGGGTTGCTGTATACATGAGCGTGGTCAGCGCTGTGCTACCGTGCCCACATACGAGCACAGCAGGAAAGATTGTGCTGGTGTGTACAAACYGCTGTGGTGGTGGGACGAAGGATCTGACTCAGCAGTGTATGCATGCATTGCATGCCTGGAGTTGGGCACCACATTTTAAGGAAAATGAGAAGAYGTGAGGAGGTCAGCAGAGTGCAAGTGAGAAGATGCAAGCCTAGGAGGAACATGAACAAGAGCTTGATGCAGTGGTGATCTGCAGCTACATAAAAGAAGGCTGCAAGGATGGAGGAAACTCATCGCTCTCCGTGTCCACAATCAGCAGAGTGTGCTGCCTCTGAAGCAGAAGACTTAGGCAAAACCTCCAGGTGATGGAGATGGAGTAAAACCTCCACCACCAGATACTTCTAAAGACATGTGCAAYGGATCTCTGCCAGAAATGCCGTGTTTGACACTCTTTGAGGCTGGAGGATGGACTAGACTCCTTCTGAAGGTCCACTGCAGCCTGGTGTCCTCTGCTGCAATCAGTGACTGCTGCAGTGTAGTTTCATAGCCTTTCGTAGCTGTGAAAAGTGGATGACTTCTCAACACAGGGGTTTGGATATAGTGCCTGCATTTTTCTTTGCCTTCTTTTGCAGGCTTTGGAATTGACCATGAAGTGGTAGTCAAGTTTCAAGACAATGAATTAAAGTAGGTCACACAGTAACTTTGCTAACTGAAAGCAATAAGCAGTGATGAATTCCATATAGTCTGATGTCTCTTTGGTAAAGGTACGATTGCCTTTGGTGTTACAAGGTCAATATTTTTGTGGCACTTTTTTCAACTTAGAAGGAGATTTTTTTTGAAAATTCTTCAATTGATTTCTTGTTGTTGTTTTCTTTTAAATAAATTAGAAGGTTTTTGTGTTCAAAGGCAGTGCTTGCACTCTGGTTGGAAACTTATTTTTTTCTTGCCGAGGATTTCAGCTGGATCATCTTCCTGAATTGAATTCCTGAATTAAGAGCAGCATGAGTGCAAGCGCTGGCAGGCGAGAGGCAATGTGCACAGCTGCGTGGAGGCAGGGAGCAAGGAGAGGGGGCTGCCTGGACTCAGGCAAGCAAAGCACACGTGACCCTTAGGTGCCTTTTGGAGGGTCTGTCTATATTGTCGGTCTATAATGTCTAAGAAGCTCTCATCCACGGGGTGGGAGCCTATGAGGCAGGAGCAATGGCAAGGTAATGGAGATGATTTTAAGCCACCGCAGGGAGCAGGTAGACCACGGTGGGTCATGCTGCACCGCAACAGAACCAACTGCTCAGGAGGGCTTCAACAGACCTAGGGAAATGTCTGTGAAGAAAACGCATGTTCTCAGTGCTTTCATCATATGCATGCTTACACAACTGTCTTTGTGAGTCATCTTTTTGGCGTCTACAATTGCATTTAATGAAATGAAAGCTGAGGTTTGGTCCCGCAGAGAACAAAGCCCTCCTGGACGCAGGACTGCGTATTACCAAGCTCCTCCACGACTGGGCACATTCCCAAGAGGCTCCAACAAGAAATATCTTTGCAGACTGTTTACATCTCAATTTGTGTACTGTTCAAGGTTCAGATGATTTATATGGGTGCTGCTTTGAGGCGCAGAGTATATTTAATGCATACACGGGCTACTGTCTCACATAACCTGATTGCTTCTCAGTTTCTGTCTAAACTGATGGTGGAAGTGAGACACATCACTGAAAGCAGAGAAAATACCGGCATTAAAGACAGGCATGTTCCATATACTGCATCTTCCATAGTACTGCTGAGGCCTTCAGAAGAAAGACAGGGATCTATGAGAAAAGTGATAAGGAATCAGTTCTCAGCTTTGCTTTAGTCCTTTCTGACCAGCTTTGGCTGAGTTAGTTTCCCTTGACACCACGGTTTTCGCTAAAAACCCATAAGGTTATATAATAAATGAGTGACAATAAGGAGGATAATATTAATTTCCCTTCTTTAAGGCTGTTGTGGAATTAACTCATGAATATTTGGGATAACTGAGACTCCTGAGCTGGATTTAGAGTAGATTTGCATTGTGGCATATTAATGCACCAAGCACTGCAGACCACTGCAAATGGTTATGATACAGCTGCCTGAGTCACCTGTCCCACCTGAAGGCATGTTTGGACTGAATGTATTGGTTATGAAAAGCACTGGCTGACTGCTGATTGTGTTTTTAACACAGTGCTCACATGAACAAGGCTGTGCTCGTAGAAAGTCTGCATTTTCTTCCCCATTTTGTCTGGAAATTATGCCAGTGTTGGAAGAATGCTCCCAGAAAGGGGTTGAACGAGTTTTACTATATGTATTTAGTTAAGCTAACAGCCCATAGTCCCCTGAAGCACTTTAGTTATGTGTCAATACTCTAATGAAGTTTGCATTACCATTGCCTATGGTTACATGCAAGTTCCTTTGCATGGAAGCACTAAAAACCTCACCCATATGTGCTCGTGTGGGACCAYGAAGAAGCAGGACAGCCTTTACATCTGTTCGGGCTTTGAGCTCTTTGCTCAATGACTGCTTTCTGTAAGGGAGCTGCCTGTCTCCGAGAATTGGATGGGGACCACCAAACGGTGTGCGATAGCCAGTGCTGCTCCGAGCCCAGTTCTCCAGGGGAGCGTTTGGGATGGGGACATGGTGATGCAGGAGAGCTGAAGTTGCCCTTCACAGCCCAACTGTTCAAAATGCATGGAGAGCTTCACTGGCTGTTCCCTGCTTCACCTCCCTCTTTTCCCTTAATAAAATCATCTCACCTTTCTTTTCTGCTTCCTACCTTTGCTGGAGCGAAGGGCGATGCTGGGCACATAGCAGTGTGCTGCCCAGGTGTGGTGGGAAGCCTGGGAGCACCCGTGCCAGGCCAAAGGAGCTGCTGCGCCTTGCAAGCGTATGCTGAAGGACAGGAGGTGCCTGCGGACCTGGCGCAGGGCTAGGGGTGGATTTGGGGTGTTCTGGTTTTGCTTTGTTGTGGGTTCCTCTGCAAGCACCGACTCTGAGAACTTCCTTCATTTCCAGTTCTTTGCTTTCTGAATCATTTGTTCTGCAAAGATATTGTAAAGTTTGATCCATAAAAGTGCTCTGAGGCCTTGGATGTGAAATACTATGACAAAAGAAGACATCCCAGTTCTTTACTACATTGCACATTTTAAATCATGGAAAAATTGGTCTCAAATACAATAAAATGAGCATAAAAAGGAATGTTTGCCAATTGCCTGTCAGGATCCTTTCAGTCTCGTAACTGTTTTCRTGTGAAGCAGTGAATGTAATGCTTGTTGATAGTTGTTTGTTCCCTTGTCTTGAAGTCACTGGAAGCAATTTGTAAGTTACTCTTGCTCAACCTCTAGGAAGAGAAGAGAAYGGAAAATGTTTACTTTTTTCTTTTTTTTGGTAAGAACTCTTTCTCAAAACAACGACATGGGCTGAAGACAAGCAGAGCCTTGCTGTTGACTTTGGTGGGTGAAGGAGCTAGCCCTTCTTACTCAACATGCTCTCCATAGCTGACAAAGAGCAGAAGTGGGGGTGTCGGTCCCCTATCTCTACCGCTCTGCCCATGTGTTGCAATGTCCATCTGTGTCACGGCCACTGAAGCAGAAGGTTGCTGTGGGAAAACATCATTATATAAAGAACAGGGTCATCTGTTACTTGATACTCTGTGTTAGCAAGGACTGTCTTCTCCACCAGCGCAATACAGTCCTTTTCACCTGACCTTCCCCTGAGCTGTCCATCTTGTGGCCCCTTTGCCACCACTTTTTGTTCACTTTGGGCGGTTCTGCAGGAAGCATTCAAGAACTTTTTGATCCATTAGGGTTTGTTTTCACAGATTATTTTCATGCAYATATTCCTCTTCATGGAAGGAGGGAGGACATTTGGAGCTGCAACGCGATTGCAGTGTTTTTGAGGAGGTTGTAAACCGCAGTCTCCCCGTGTACCTACGCAGGGATGCCAAGGTGGAGGAGAGACAAGACAGTCTCTCGGGCATTGTAYGTCTCCCACAGAACTAAAAGCATCACAGTTTGTTCTTTTTGACTTCCTGTAGACTGCCTAATTATATGAAAGAACATCACTGTCCATTTGGTAAGAAGATATATTTTTAGCTAAAAGTTTTACCTAATGCTTTCCTGATTTGTGTGGTTTTTTGCTCTTTTTTTTCCCTTCAGCTGGACAACAGTGTGATCTTACTCCAATAATCAAACATGAAAGAGAGCCCATAAGTCTGGAGTACCTTCCTCTTACTGGAACCAATCCAGAGGAGACAAATGGTCACCATGCAGGAGGTCTGGTTTAGTCTCAGCCTGTAAAAATAAAAGCCTGGTTTGAGAATTGTCTCAGGATATGTCAGGGCAGCACGGTGGCAGGCTGAACTATGCTGCAGGACCTGAGAGCTCACAAACGYGGTGGTGTTTGTGCTGTGTGCCACCACGCTAGGGAGAAGGTTGCGCACGCAGCAGGTTAGCGATAGGGGTGGTGCTGGCAGGGGTTCCCAGTGTGAGCAGTGAAGGAATGAGTTAACATGGTGTCTTTCTTTAAAATAGGGTCCCAGCTGCGGGCGGTTGGCTTTGCTTGAAAAGTTCGACCAGTGGATAGAGAAAGTGGGAGTACTGGTATGGAGAAGGGGTCAGCAGCTCTTGGCATTTTTGAGGGTTAGATTACRCGCTGGCTGCCTCTGCCCACACTGCACCTCTTCTGAAAAACCTGCCTCTGCCTGGCTCCCTTTCCAACGGGCTGAATTTGGCTGTGTAAGGTGGTAGCTGCTGTTGTTCCCCTTCCTTGTTTTGCTGTCAAAGGAGCTTCTGCAAGGTGCTGCTGCTCCACAGTGGTGGGAGAGCAGCTGTACACATGCTGGGCATGATGAGGAACTTCACTATGGGAGAAAATAATGAATATATCTGGGAGAAAATTTTCTGTCAAATATACTGCTCCCTATTTAAAATCTTGTTGCAGAGACTTCTGCAGCTCATGGTATAACTCCTAGCCTGGAGGCATCCTTTGGACCAGATGATCACCTGAGACTCCTTGTACTTGCAGACCTCTTCTACAGTTTGGTGATCCGGTCAGGCCAAAGAACCGTATCTCAAACCCTGGCTCTCCTAAGTGTGTCCCTTCAGTGAGGGGGAGGCCCAGCTCTCTGGGTGGGTTCCTGGTGCTGTTTTCATCCAAGGACCAAGGTGCTTGCCAATATTGGAGCCTGTTGTCTGTTGTTCTGCTCTAAATTCATAAGTCCCTGATCTTCCTGCTGCTCTCCTCCCCACTTTGGTGGTGGTGGTGGTCAGACTTGGGGCACAGTGTGGCTTTCCTTTTGCCTTGGGGAAAGAAGCCATGGGGCAGGCCTGGCTGCTGCAGAAGCAGGTCTGTATTTCTAACCAAGCCACTTGACCTAGAAAATAAGAGATGTGGTTGCTGTTGAGGTTGGAGAACATTTGGTCACTGTCCTCCTTCACGTCTAGCATGCACATCTGTGGTGGCTTTTCTGCCTCCCTGTGTGTGCCCAGCCACATGTGTGGGAGAACCAGGCAGGTCTCCCTCRCCRCCCTGGCAGCATCCCTGCTCCGTCGTGCCCCTGGCAGCACGGGGAGGGCAGTGAACCGCGTGCCTGGGCCTCTTCACATGGGCATGAGGAAAAGGTAGGAGTGTGTGTGTGTGTGTGTGTGCACGTGCATGTGCGTGAGACCAAAAGGCACATTAAACCACAGTAACACTGGTGGCCATGCCACTATGGACAAGGAAAATACAGTTATTTATTGAGGTTAAGCACCTTCACTGACCTCTTGCAGACAGCTAAAAGCTGTGGTGCTGCCACCACTGTGCTGTGGCCTCGGTGACCATGAGACCGCTGGGCTTCTTGTTCAGAAAAAAAGTGCTCAGTAGCTTTTCCTCCCCTTTCAGCTACAGGCTGTACCTTTTAGTTCAGCTTTTCCAGCACCGTGTGTATAGCAGGGAAGGCAGAGTGCRGCCCCGCACTGGGGCTGCCCCAGTGCTGGAGGTGGCACCGCCTCTGCTGCACTTCTGCTGCTGGCCTCTGTTTCAGGGCTGGCTTTGCTCCTCCTGACCTTCTCCTCTGTGGGGCTGGCCTCCTTCAGGATGGCCTTACTGACACTTGCATTGAAGTTTTGGTGGCCTTAATGAGGCCAATCGGTAACTCACTGTGCTGTTGTTTGCTCTCCACACTGGCTAGAAGGCATTTTCATTTCTGTGGTGCCCTCTTCTCTCTCAACCCGAAGACACTCCCTCCTCATGTTTCTRCGCTGCTTTCCCACATGGTTCCCCGATTGGTTATGAGCTGAAGGTTGCACAGGGGAATTGATGCACTGGTTCAGGTCACAGCAGCCTTCAGCCATGGTTATGGCTGCAGARGTTATGACTGAGACCTCACCAGCTCCCAGAGAGCGGCTGCCATGCTTGGGTGTGCTGGGGAGCGGGGATGTTCGCAGGGAAGGTGGAGCTGTGCTCTCAGCTGCCCCGAGAGGACCTGGCTTTGCAAGGAGACCTTGGGCCAGCCCAGCGTCTGTGCTGGATGTCCCAGCGCGCTGGCCATCAGGATGCAGGAGAGCTGCCCACAGGGGCGGGTGCAGCTTTGGCTCTGAGGGCAGGCAAAAGGGTTACCTACGGCTGACGGRGGCAGAGGCTGGCTCGGAGGAGGCCCCGGGAGCGGAAGGTGGCTCCTTTCCACCTCCCCAGCTGGCCACATCACGTCTGCCTTTCTGCATCCACGGACGCAGCGTGCAGATGCTGCCCCTTGCTCAGGGCACGTTTCGCGGTCATACCAGAGTCTTCCTCAGATCAATGGAGCAAAGGGCATTTCAGTTCCAAGCAAAGTATTGGTCAGGCCCGTTATAAATAGCAGACTGWCATTTAATGCACATAATGTTGTTTGCCCAGTTTTTAAGAAGGAAATATTATCTAAGCCTGCCTTTGAAAGCTAGAGCCACCCACACTTAGTCTTGTTAGGTTTGGCTGATTTGGCCCATGTAATATTGCTATCACTTCCAGAAAAACATTCTGAATCCCTTATTAATTGTGCATTTTAAGGAATGAAAAGCTTCTCTGTGTGCTTAAAAAAATTCCCCCCCCCATCTTGTAGTAGAGCACAAATACAGGAAAATTTTAYAACTCCCTAAGCTGATAGAAAATTAGCACAGTCATGAAAGGCGTAGGTGGCTCTAGCAATGCAGCTGAAAAGGGGAAATGGATAAATCCGCTACTCGGAAAGAGAAGGGCAGAGTCAAGGGACGGCTTTTGCCGGGTCAGCTTCCCGTTCCTCCTCCCCCCCGTCTGAGCGCACAGACCTCCTCACCCCTCCGCGCGGGCCAAAAAGGAGGCGCTCTTCTGGTGGCCTGTCCTGCAGGCTCCGCGCTTCGCAGGGTGCCGCTGAGACCTGCCTGACCGGGGGAAGCCTGGGTTGATTGACACGCATGCATGCGTGTACAAATGTGTGCATGCGTGTACAAATGCGTGCATGCGTGTGTATTTGACACGAAATACGAAACCATCCATTCCTCAGCCAGCCCCGTAATCTGCCTGAAGCAGAGCAGAAACTGCCCCCACGTTTTTTCCATCGACAGTCCCGAAGCGCGTGGGGGGCGGAGGTGGGAAGTGGTGGTGCGGGGCCAGGTGCCCCGCCGGCTGTGGCAGGGCCGTCGTGCCGCCGGGCAGCAGCGCGCGCTCACGCCGCGTCGGTGGAGAAAYCCGCCCCGCGCCCGTGCCTGCTGCCGGCGCTCCTCCTGCGCGCTCGCCGGGGCCGGGCGGCTTGCAGCATCGGCTCCCCGGCCTCGCGGTGAGCGGTTTTCTCCAAGGACGAACGCGCGAATTCGTGCTGCCGAGCGCAGCCCAGGCTATTCAGACCTCTGCCACTGGACTGGCAGGCTGACCGTGTGCKTTTTGACCTGGCATTGGGCAGTGGAAGCCGCCAAGTTGCCCCTAAAAAGATGGGCAGGAAGAGCTCACTGCTGGAGAAGAAAAAGCAACAAAATAATTTCTGGTATTACCCAGCCCTACTACATCGGAAGTGTCAGGTGCATCAGTTATTCAGTGCCACCACTCCGGCAAACTCAAGGAAAATGCTATATATGGGGAAGTCGCTTCTGCGAACTGAGCAGCGTTTTTGAAAGACTGTGTTGTGTTGACGGTGCTAACCATTTTGCACAGCGGGGAGAAAAAAAAATGCAGGTTTTTGATATGTTGTCCCATATCCCATACGCATCGCTGCGGGTTGTGTTAACGGCATTTTGCTGCTCAGCAGCTGTCCGGGCGACRTGAGGCCAGGCCCGCTCATCCTGTTAACTGTCCAGGGTACATATTTAATCCATTTACGGCTGCCTGAGGGCCCGGCTCCACACACCTTTCTCTGCAGCAGCGCCAGCCTTCGGCGCTCCCGCCAGCTCCGTTCTGAATCTAGATCTGTCGATCGATCAAGGTTAAAAATATCCGGGATCATCTGAGTGATTCATTTTACCGCGTGGCCAAACAGCTGTGCCGGCACAAGAGCAAGGTAGTGCGGAGGAATGAGAGGCCAGAAGGTGCAAACACCTCACACTGGCTTCGCCAACGAGAAATAGGTACACGGACGCGCTTGGGTACTAGGAAGTCGCTGTGAAGTCCCAGTTTTACATTTCCTTTCGGGAAGCAGGACGGCTACCGGTGGAAAAGTCCCTGAGGATTTCTCAGTGTTGAGACCACAAACTTTGTTTACTTCTGCTCGTTTCCATTTACCTCAAATTTTTGTTTGGGTCTTTGAACTGCTGCTTTTAAATAGTAACCTGTGGCTGGTAAGATAAGACCATACCCCTTTCCTCAGGTTTTATTCCGATACGAACAGCTCTGTATTTAAGAGACTGAGCGAAATTTGGCCACTGTAACACCAACACCTTGCTAAGGCCCAAGTACAACTCTAGTTGTTGGRAAGGAGATCAAAAAAGGAAAAGAAAAAAAGCAGGCCAGCCCTGAATGAATTGTAACGTATTATAAAATAGTGTGATTTTGTTTCTAATAAAGACTCTTGCTTAAGACAGCAAAAGTGAGAATACTCTCTTAACCTGTACTCCAGGACAAATCCTGTGGAAAGCTTGGAAGCTCTTATGGAGGTTTTGGGCTTCCTCGGTGATCCTAGCTTTGGCAATGCATGAGCGGTAAGACTTGAAACTTTGCGTGTCATTTCATTTATAAGAATAACTTTTCCTTTTCCCTGACGCTTTGTTTGTTATTTCATTATTAATGGCGTAGTAACGTCTTTCAGTAGCACCATAATTTACTAATCCATAAAATGGAGGAATATGTTTCATATTTCAAGAATTGTGACTGCCCTCTCATTGCCCTCCCAGAGAAACCTGAGACTGTCGTTCCCTCCCACACTGCTACGCGAAGTCAAGAGCAGGGCTTTCRCCCCGTATTGCAGAACATACCTGTCCTCCCTACTCAGTGACTGGTCCTGGAGCTGCTCATGCCTTTCATCCATCTGCTGTCAATTTAACCAGCTCAGCAAGCTAGTGGCTCCTTCTTACGACCTTGCAAGAATTTCCAAAACCTGGTTTCTATAAAAAKCAAGGGGCGATCTCCATGTTTACCCTCTTGCTCAACTAACCATGGTTTGTTATTGCCAGCTAGTGCTAGAACATATCCACCTCCCCCAGCCTCCAATCTGAGACTGCATTTGGGAAGATCTGAGGACTCCGTCAAAAYTTCCAGCTGCTGAAGCTACCTTGGTAGATTAGTTGTTGTCGCGTATGTGCAGCAGCTTTGCCCGGGCTGCTGTGTTTCTGGAAATCTGGAGCGCGAGTGAAGCGCTGAGATGGCACAGCGCCACGGACTAGGTCTGGCAGACCCAAGGAGAGCCCACGCCACCGGTGTGCTGCGCCTTTGCTCAGAGCTGCGGTCCCAGGCCAGGCTGCTGCTTAAGCAGCTGATCTGCGCAGCCTGGGCGGACCAGCGCACGCTGCTGTCCAGAGGGCTGCAGCCAAGCAGCCCCTGAAGGGCCAGCAGAGCTAGTGAAAGCACTTACGGCACGCACGTACGTACACGAACAGTAGAAGGAACTGTCTTCTGTTGCTGTCTTGATTCTTTTAGCTAAAGCTGATGACAACTCTTGGCTTCACCACTGCACGAGGTTCCCCATCCAGGGTGTATTTGTGTGTTAGCTCACATAACCCGAAAATGCACGTTTCTGTAGCGACACTTAGTCCTGGTGCTCCAGATGAAAAAATTGACTTCTAGCAAGACAGGCTTTTACAGGATGGACCTGTAAGTATTTATTTACACATGGTGTAATTTTTATCCTTCATGAGAAAGCAGATATCAGCTGCTTAATTACAGGATTACGTATGTAAACTTGCACTTCATAGAAATTTGGAAGGAAAAACCTCTGCCTAGCTTAATCTTTGCAATCAAGTTCCATCTACAGAAGCCTTTCATGTTATAGACATATCCCATGTGTGACTTGCAGTTACAATTTAATAAATACTTTACAAAAATAATGCTAGCTTTTAAAATAATTAAGAAACTTTAACTCACCAACGGTTCCTCCCAGTTTCTTTAAAGAATAGCTTCTTCCATAGGATACTGTACACTCAGCATATGCCAAGGCGGGGGCGGGGGGGGAAGGCTGTTTGCACACTTTATCCCAGGGAACATATTTAGGAATATTTATTTTGTTTTTCCTGGTATTCAAAAAGATAGACCTCTTTCTTTTCTTGAGAGAAAGAAACAAGCAGATCTAAACACTCTTCACATTAAGTTTAGGAACTGGAAAATAGTTGGATTTTTTTTTTTTCTTTGACACAGTTTCCTTTTCTGGCCTCATTTCTCCAAAGACCTGCAGCATGCTCACTTTACAGGTAGCTGCCCTGCAGACCTGCTCCAAGGTGTAAGAGCTAACCCCTGCCAGCTTAGCTCCCTGTCTGAGAAGCCTCCAGGAAYGGGCTGTTTGCGGCTCTTGCAGAATCACTGCACCAGCACTGTTCTTGCTCCATAGGAAAACCACAGCTACCTCTCCCTGCAGTCCCAACCCAGATGGAGATAAGCACCTCAGCTAGGAGGTAACAGGAAGAATTCCAAGATAAAATTGCTAGCAATGGTCTGTATTTGCTTTTAACCACTATAACCACTACCTTTCAAAAAAAGCCTCTTCCTTGTCGTGAAATCAATTATAGAGAAAACTGATGCTGTAGATGCAATAACCTTATAAACCATTCCCATATGGAAGAATACATTCTTCAATCCTACTGTTTATAATAACTTTTAAATATGTGCCCTCCTCAGCTGGGCCTGATGCTGATATGAGCTGCATAGTTGGAGAATATAATGAAATGCACATTATTAAACAAATATTGCAGTATAAAGTCCTACTGGGACAAATTTTATGTATGTCTGCATGTAAAAATAGGTGTGTGTGAGAYAGAGATACGTGTATATAAATTACACTTACTATGAAAAATATTTATGTATTATATTACAACATATACATTCATTAGAAAGAAACTGATGACCCCTATATAGGAGATAATGCAGCAGCCATTAGCAGTTCTTTGGCATCCAGGAAATGAATGCCAGTTTTTGTTTGAAGAGGAGGAAAATCTTTTCAGTATTCCCTTGCTTCTTGAAATTGCTTGTAGTAGTCTTCATCTGAAGGGTTTTCTGTGCACTTCTGCCCATTGTTTGGAGGCCGTGCTTCATTGTATCGGCTCCAGTCACCTTTRCATATAATCCAAGGCAGGATGTCCACTTTGTAATGGAGTTCTGCTGAGAATTCAATGCTGATCAGGTTTGGTGTACCTGCCCCTTTTCCTCTGGTGATCAGCTGCATATTATCATCATAGCAGCAGTGCTGTGCTGCAAGTGTTGTGCTTTCCAAAGACAGCATGGAGCGGATGCAATATCGTGCAGTGGGCTTATAGATCTCCAGTTTTTCCTTTGGACCACTTGCATCTTTCCAGCGAAAGTTTTTCCGCTTAAGYCGATCATAGATTTCAGCAGTACTGTACGCAACTTCTCTGGGGTAGGCGCACGGGCAGCTGGGAAGATCATTGACCACTTTGTGCATATATTTCTTCAAGAACTCACTTTTGCAGCTCATCCATCTTTCACAGCTATCAGTATCTGTTTAAAGGCAGGAAATGGAAACGTAAGATACATTATGCAGCATCCTACTTTGTATGACCAGTGATAACAAACGAGTAACCTGTTACTGTGTTACTCATGTAACTATTCAGCACTAGCGCTTTGCTTAAGAAAGGAAGGGCAGTAAAAGCTTGTCTCACTGCCTGCAATGTGTTAATGAGCTGTTTTGTCAGATAAAGAAATCAAATGTGGCTGGCTTTTAAGGGYCCCAGGCCCTCTAAGTGGCCTCCAGGCCTCTCTGAATTATGTTGCCCTACTAGGCCAGGAGGAATCTTTGGCATTTCTAGTACCTGGCAAATTCTAGTTAAGTCTTCTGATATCCCAATGAGGCGCAACAGCCACTATCATGGGTTTACAAGCAGTAGAACTGAAATACGCAGATCACTTTCCCTAAAGTTACACAGCGATTTGAAGCCACTCTCCAGTTTAAAGCCCTAGCTCACTCATCCTTGTTAAGGCAGCAAATTCGGTGTTGAAAGGTGAAGTTCCTAGTGACACTAGAAACACTAAGATGGTAAGCAAAGCCTGGATTTTCTAAATTTTATTATTAAGCCCTAATACAGTCTTTCTTTTAACTAATTGATTTTTTTTCTTTAGTCTCCATCTTCCCAAAGGAGTATTTCAAGCAGCTGTAGTTCAAACATAGAGACTGACATCTTAGCTGATGACATCTCACAAGTGCCATCAGAAATGATTCAGATTCAGAAAGTGCACGTGACATAGTATTAGCGTGTCTGTACATTAGTGGGCTTTAATAGCACCAGAGCCATGACTCACAGCTTGGATTAGAGAGATTTATAGACTAGTAGCATATTTAATACTGACAYTTGATTATTTGCAAGAGACTTGAGAGAATCCAGTTAAATATCTCAGTTCATTTTAGGTGGCAGTATCATGCTATGGGCTTGCTCCACACCCACTTAACAGGACTCTGGAATAAGGCAAAGACTTGGACACAAAACTCTTCCTGCAAACATACTTGGAAAATATTTACTTAATGATTCGTGTTCTGTTTTTCTAGCTTTTTAAAAAGTCATGCCCCAGCTGTCATTAACTATTGTGTTCTACTACCACAGGATGGCCGTGATGGATTACATTATTTATCCACTAGCATCTAGTGTCTAAGAGTCACCACACTATGGTTTCAATGGAAGATGAAGTCAGAATATTACAGTGCTTGGGCAGAGTTTTAGATAGACAGCTATGAAATATCAGTATCAAGTCATGCCCTATAAAATTGCTTTGGCTAGCCCCACTGCAGCACACATAGCTATAAATGCTATTCACACTCATAAAARTCATTGTATTTTTTTTTAATGTGACAGTTGTATCTAAAATGCTTTTATAGTATCTTCCATTCAAGGCTATTTCAGCATAATGCTAAGCAGTGTTTGATTTTTCTCTCCATTAGTGTGAAGCCTTACAGCTCTTTTCTGAAGTAGRAGAGCAAATCATCATTTTCTAAAGAAAAAGAGGCACAGATGTTTACTAGGAGTTAAGAGGAGAAAGACTCTATGACAGAAGCAAGCTGAGGTCTAGCTCATAAGCTTAAGCAAGRTAACAAATGATCATTTTTACTGACACTTCTAATGATGAGCTCAAAATCTGGGTCCCATAGGGAAAATCAAAAACGAAACTTCTAAGGAGATACCTTCTCAATTACTTAAAGGTTGACTAGGCTGCTTACCAACTTCAAAMAGTTTGGTGGCATTGAAATCTTCACTTCCTGCAAGTAAGCTCACTTCTGTGGCAGCTGTCCGGAAGGTATCTTCAATACCTAAGAAAAACTCATGTTAGTGGTGGTGGTGTTTTCCTAATAAAAAAATAAYGTAATATATTAATTGATCCTGCTGAAGTAAACATCCTTTCATTGCTGTTTCAGTTTGGCCTGCCTACCAGCCCAGCATTTCCCAGCCTGTGCTATGCGGCTTTAAATGAATATCTCTTCAAAGAAACATTTGAAACTGTTTATTTTTATTGCATTGAATTAAAGGTCTCTAAAGAAAAAAGAGAGCTCTTTAATATGTGATAACTATATGGTTACTAACGAAGTCTGTTTGCCTTCCATCTCCTTTCCAAAGWACTTTCTCCTGATCTCCTAAAAAGGGGAATAATAGTGGCTTGCAAAGCTTCAAAACAGCCTTAGGCAGTTTTTCAATAAAATTATCATAGGGTTTTGCCTTAACTTCAGCAGTAGATGCAGAATAATAGATACTCAAGAAGACATTACAAGGCAGTAATTCACTGCTGGAATTATAAACAGTAGAAGCTGAGCTTTGCCCTTGTCATTTTAAAAATGTCAGCACAGCCTCAAAGAATGAATATATTTTGCTTGCTGATCGTTGGGGGTCTGTTATATGACATAATATGTTCTTTCAAGTTTGCCACTGATTGATGCTAGCTGGTAATAAATACTGGAGAATATAACTGAGGGCTACACAGTTTCTTCTGGATTTAACCCCTTATTCAGGTTTTAGGATGTATGAAAACCTACAGAAGTACTTCTTCCTGAACTGCCTAGCAGCCACTGTCTTGCAACAGATGCCATCTATCTGTGACTGAGATACTTCTATCCACTTGCCTTACCGAGGTGCCTAAATCTTCTCTCCAGCATTGCTGACATTTCACTTCCTGCCAAAAAAAATCTGACCTCCAGTTTAAGATTTTCTACCTTTCTGAATCATCGTGCAAACTCAGTGAAAAGCACACCATGGCATACATTTTTATTTCTCTCTGATCTTGCAAAGGAATGAAATTGCACACCCACCACATCACTGCGTTATGAAATTGCCTAAATCTGAACACACAGCAGCATTTAAAGAACAGCAGGAAATAAGTTTTCAGCAGCAGCTTCAAATTTTTTGTGATGTAAGTTTGAGTGCTCAGCCCTGCTTTCAGCAAAGCAAACAATGTGATGATGGTAATTAATTGGTATTTAAATGCCAGTGCTTTTAGATGGGTAAGAACTAAGGTAATGAGGCTCCTTCTCTTGGCCATATTTTCCAAATACATTCAAGCCAAAATTATGTTTTCCTTCTTTCCACTATGCACAGCTGTTGTGGGACCAAACTTGCTGTTTGATAATTTTCCAATTATCAAGCAACATACTTAGAAGCAGAGATAATATTTCAAACTTAACACCAGACTTCTTTGACTTTCTCATACAGGAGCTTATGTGGCTTTCTACCCAACGAAAACAAAACTTCTTGAGTCAAACTCAAGGCAACTATTTAAAGTATCCTTATTTATAAATTTATATAGCTATTAATACACAGAGTCTTACAGTAAATCTATACATCAGGCACAAAACTTAAAAGCTATGTAACTGAGGAAGCTATTTATTCACAACACACATGCAAGCATGTACATTCACTGCACCGCAAACTATGAGCTCACTGTTGCAACAGCATGGCTACTGCAAAATTCTAAAATTAATATGAATTTATTTCACGAGAATAGATTACACTCTTCAGAGTACAAAAGGTATTGTGCATAAAACTGACTGCCGTAACTTTAAAAAAGCCTGTACTCAACTTCCCTGAGGGATAGCACAGCAGTCCTGGGGGACAGTACACTGCATCTAGCATCGTATTATTGCTAGAGAAGAACCTGCCTTTTCATAAAGGCCCCTGAGAACCAGCATGCCTCTTTCCAACAAATCTCTTACCTAGCCAAGGAAGAAATGTGATCTTGGCTTTGTGTGCAGGAGGCCTCTTCTCCCCCTCCCTCAACCGCCTCTCCCCATTCCCCTTCTAAGGGTGATTCAAGCGACCCCGTGCAAACCTGGGCAGTTTGGCCTGTCGCAGGTCCGGGACTCGGTGGCAGTGCACGCGTACCCACAGGACCGCGTACGCTTCTGGCTGCCGCTCCCACAGGTGACACTGCAGAGGGACCATGGGCTCCAGTCTCCCTCACCATCAATATAATCTGTGTAAGAACAAAGATGAGGAAGGAAATGAAGAAACAGAACTCCTACTACCCAAAACTACTGTGTAGTGTTTTTTATTAAGAAGGCAAAACAAGAATGGAATCCAGATGTCTCTACCTGAAGCTTGGGCTAAATGCCAGGCGTAAGCCTGCTGTTTAAATGGCTTTCACACTTGACTCTCCTCAGGGAAATGCGTGCAACATTATTTGAAAAAATATTTCCTTTCTCTTTTGACCTTTTGGCAGCTGAGAATCCTCAGCTGCAAAGCTGGGTCATGAACTAACAGTACACATCTATTCRCATAATTTCCTTGTATATAGGAATATGCTTTCTGACCACAAACTAATCAGGCACAGGATAAATTAAGTTTTCTTTTTCTTCTTTTCAAAACACACAGCAATGGCACAACAGAATTCACTTAATTAATTTTGGGGACACAATGAATGCTGGGTGTAAGAAGTTGATGGATCATGTGTGAATACTGCAATTTTGTTCTTCAGTCCCTCGAACAGGAAACAGAGATATTACAGGAATACAATGATGAATATAGGGAACTGCGTATTCTGTTTGCACCCAGAACAAGATGCAATTGGTAGTGATTCATATGAATTATTAAATCACATCAAATCTGATGCTTTACTAGGAGACTTCTGAAAAGGAAGCGTGACATTAGTGGTAGACAGCCAAGTCCAAGCAACAGAAAGCTCTCACTAATGAGGCTTGGTGCCACCATTACTATATAAATATCTTAGAAGGAGACTCCTTTGTCATCTGTTGCATACCCCACCTTGTGAAGCCCCAAAATGGAGTCACTGAACCAATCCCAGTTTATTTGCATTCCTGCTGACCTCCTGCCTTTCAGCTGCCCCAGAATGGCTCAGCTGAGGTTTGTCTCTCACTATGGAAACTCTGGCTTAATGTATTTCTCTGCCAGCTTTAGGAAATGTTTAACTGAACCTATGAACACCATGGGCAATCTTTGCTCATTTGGGCTAAGACAGCAGTAGCAGCAAAGCAAATTTGGGGACTAGTGACTCAAAGTCAGCCCTGTTCTATAGCTATAGGCCAAACACATACGTGCACGCAAGACACAGGGCTGGATCCTCATCCACACAGCCCTCCACGCTACATGAGCTCTGCTCCCTCATCTGAGGGTGTCCTGAGCTGGCTATGTAACCTGATTTGTACCATATGTAATGACTGGTGACAACTCTGTGGGATGCTATTAAGCAATTACTGCTGTGAGTAGGGGAAGGTTATATATCTCACTCTTAGCAAGCTGCCTAGATGTGAGTTCCTTGAGGCACAGACCTGACATGCTTTTCCTCCTAGCTTCAGGTGTCCACTGCTGTGATGTAGGTGGGACTGTGACCCTGCTGTGTGCAGAGACCCATGATATCCGTGGTTTGCCATCAGGAGGGCAAGYACATTCTGTAGTCTGGAGAGGCATGAGTTGCTGAAGGAAAACATGATGTGTCCTCTCACTAGCCCTGCCCTTCTTCCCAGCTCTCCTCTGATGCTGGGATGTCWCTCCATGTGTCTGGTAGGAAGGAGTGAGGCCGAGAAGGAGCCAAGCCGAGGACGAGCCCAGCCAGGCAGCAGAGTGCTGCACGGGGCAATTCGCTGCAGCAAGATGAGGCAGATGACTGTGAAATGCATCAACAGTTCAGAGGCTGGAACTGGTGTAACACCCTGTGTGGATGGGATCTGCTGCTACATCCTCCTGGCCAACATCAGTGGCATGCAACATTTTACATTAGTCAGAAGGCCAGGAGTTGCATGCAATTACCAGGGTGCTCTAGTGTATGGCAGAGAGCTCTAGAATAATTTTCAGGCCTACCTACCTAGTGTAYACATTGTGCCATGAAACACACGTTATCTCCTCTTAAAATATGCAGGGTAAGATTTTCAGCTGGTTCTCAAGCTCATTTCCCTATTTTCATATTTGTAATTCTTAATATATTTTCTACCACAATYTTTTGTGAAAGCCGTTTTATTTTACCTAAATGAATAACTACCTAATATATGAATTCTTGGCAAWAAAGTGTGCCCACAAATAAATGCAGGTGCAAAAAGAAGGGATAGCCTTTAATCTTCTGGCCACAAAATTTAATACATATGTATGCATTTAAATACACAACTCAATGAAAAGATTCTCTCAAATSTTAAGGCTCTAGGACTTAAAAAGTTAACTGAAACAGGGAAAAATAAGACTGCAATAGTACATGACAGCCACTCYGCAGTACCTAGATAATGTAACATAAATGCCAGGGGAAAAATAYTGTGGCTTTGAAATCCGGATCTAACAAAAAATTTTCTGTATTTACTTACAACTTAAGTCTGAGAGGKTCTGAGCTACCTGCTGCTCCTGTGGTGCACATGCTAGTTCATATCTGTTAAGTCATTGCTACGTGGATAGTTATAGCCTATTGGGACAGGGAATAAATGCAGATCCTTTCCGTTTCTAGTTTCTGCAACTGTTTCATACAAGCTGAAAACAATTGTTTTTGCCATGACCCATCTGGAACAGAATTACACATGCAAATACACAATGTTCCTGTTGCATATGCCACTCCCCACACATGCAGCAACATAATTCATCTTATTTGTGTATCCATCAAACACTACCATGTTTTAGATCTTATTTATTCAATAATTTTATTTTAGTTCCCAAACCACTGTATGATTCTAAATTTGTACTTATCCTTACTCTAAAAATAAATATGGAATCTTGTTTCCTTTGCTTTTAAAAAAGTATACTTTTGACTAAAAAAAGTCCTTTATGGGATAACTGGTATGATTTTCAAGATTATAGACTTACTAGTGGAATGTAGCTACCACAGTACAGCTTGTGCATCTGCACAGATTTGTATTTAAAAGCTGATGAACAAAAGCCACATGTTGAAAAATTCTATTTTGTTTGGCCTACTTTCAGCGATGCCTCACCATTCTCATTTCCCCCAAACTCATTTTACAATCCCAAGATGCCCGTAAGAGGCCTGGAACGCAAACTTACCATACTCTGGCTGCTCCTTGGACTCAAACGTCCGGTGACTGGGTGTATGACTATCCCACCCACCGAGAGGGCTTAGGAAGTTGCTGTCTTCAGTAGTGCTGTCATACTTGTAGTCCTGGTCACCGCTACTCATGCGTGTCAAGGTGGAGGACCTCTGCCACCAGTTTCTCCAGTCAGGTGATGGGACTGGCCAGTTAGGCTTGCTGTTCTCTTTCTGCAGATCCCTTTCTGGTTCAGTGTCAGCGCCATCAACCACTTCAATTGTAACCTATGGAATTCAAAATAGACCAGGTTGTGCCTCAGTATCTGCTCCTAGTAAGTGGGAAACTTTCTATACAGCAAAGACAAATGAGTGATGTCGCTTTGCAAAAGGGCTGTGTAATACTGTAGGGCTAGCATGTTGTAGACCATATGTCGATTACTGAGCCCAGAGATATGCAGAGACTGAGTGATTCCTTCTGCTACCTCTGCTGAATCAGGTCTTGGAACAAAGGCTAGGAAAAATCCTGCACAAAATAATAACCCATGCTGTGCATAAAAACCTTTGCAGCAGAATATTCTGCCTTATGGGGAAAAGATGTTTAAACCAGAACATGTATGACCAGGAAAAAGAAAACCCAATCTGTTACTGTAAATATGCTGGGACTGTATCTGAGGCAAGCATGAAGCATACCACAGTACAGAGACTGTTCCAAGCACTTGGACTCACTCAGCACAGGGCTAAACAAGTCCATGAGTTGAAGGAGGAAGACCCGGAGCCCAGGGTCTCCCCATGGCCAACTCTGGTCGCATCTGCCCTGCCCTCTAGTGGCAGCTCAGCCCACCCCGGCATGGCCCACTCTGCAGCACTGTTCCCATCACAGTGACAACACAGGTTATTACTGCTACGTGAAATCATACCCTCTGAGGTGATGAAAGGCAGCAGGCCCTTTCAACCACTGCCGAATAAGTCACTTGCTGCTAAGCTCTCTGAATTAAGTCTTCTTTCTGTGCCATAGAGTGTAACAATACAGAACCAGTTCAGCTTTCTGCAGAAGCCCAGAGCCGAAATTTAAAGTTTTCAATACAATTCCCTTGCAAATATCACGAATATAAATACAATTCTGCATGAGGACAACCCTTGATTACTCTTTTTCTGTGTAGAACAACATGYAATTATGAAACTTAGATAAATATTGTGCATGCATATAGACGGCTATTTACGTAGAAATAGGAACTAGTCATCAGAAACCTTAGCTCCATGAGTMATGGAAGCACAGTGTAGCCACAGATATATCATGTGTCAGAGCAGTCAAAATGATCTGATGCTTTGGGCTAGTGAAGTTTACTGATTAAGCTGGATTGGCTAAGCAACTGTAACACAAAAGTGACTACCAAACATATCTATAATGTTTAAAAAATATGGATGTTTTCCTTTGTGCTTCATAGATTTACAATGCAGACTTTCAAGACCCTACTGAAAACAGGGTTCTGTGAAAATAGGAAAAATATAAAACAACATACTATTACAATAAAAGGCCTTTACACAGGCACATGGATTTGTATTTTGGATAGAAGATTTAGTGTTATACATCTGCTGTTAGTAAAATCACACTTTTTTTGCAGCAGAAGAAAATCTAGTTAGTGTCTGTGTTTCTTCAGCTACTTGTGAGTGTTATATAGGAAGAGCAACTACAGTTGCTGCAATAGCTTAAAGATGCCATATCACGGCGATGTTGATGTTGTAACACCAAACACAAACCACASAGAAGTAAAACAATGCACATGTATCCTTTCTGGAGAACAGGATTTTGCATCTATTTTATGCTTTCCCCTTGACCATAGACAGAACCACTGAAATGAAATGACTTGGAGGCTATTAGGTAGCTCCACTGGGAGAAAGAACAAGAGAGGGAGAAAATACAGTTGTCAGCCTAATAAAGTCTTTACACATGAGATACTTTACTCCTAGACCAAACACGTAATCAGGATCACTACTTCAATTTCTACAGACCACAAATTTAAAACGGATTTCATAAGCTTAAGGTCAGTTCAGGGATTCAAAATCACTGCACTGATCCAAGCAAAATGGAGTTTTCACACAAGAAAGTAATTTATGTTACTGAGTGGTTAATACTGGGCAYTGTTGGTCAGTCGGAGGGCTCTCGCACTGTCCACATGAAATTAGAGTATGACTCTAGTACTTACTCTAGTAGTATTTTTTTAAGACCATATCAACTGTTTAAGCAATGAGTCAGCAGAGTGAAATTAAAAGAAAAATCTTTTTGAAAAAGAAGGTGGGGAGTACCTAATCATCAATCCMTTTTCTTTGGCATTCTGTAGTTACATGATAGTGAGTCAGATGACTGCCCATTATTTTAGCCAGGCACAGTCTGAAGAACCACGGAGATTTAATTTAAAAGACTTATTCAGGATGCCAAGWCAGCTTAAGCAAAAGAGGGTTTGCAGGGTGAGAGAAACTGCTGTTAGGCCAACTGCTACATTGGGGAAGAAAAAGAGGTGAAATGCACAAGCTTTCAGGCTCCCAAGACTTAGGCACTTGAGCCTCCAAGAGCACTGCTACTAAAACTGGCTTTCAAGATGTGTCTGTGCAATCAGATATCCCTCTTCAGTCTGCGTTTACTACCAAGGAGGCTTAGTACAAGGGCCTTTAAAATGGAGTTTCTAACTTCTAGGCTGAAGCTAACCTGCCAGYGGCTTTCAGGCAGCATGAATGTTASGCCAGCAGGCAGGAAAAYGAAAACTGCTCCAGGTGCAGTTTCAGTGCATGGTCTTACCTTGTGGTAGACAAGGCATATGAGGAACYTCCCTTTCTTGCAAGCATCTTGCAAGCAAAAGCTCTACTTTACAGAGCTTAGAGCTATCTAATATAGGTCAAACTGGGAACAGGACCCAGTGCTCTCCTTGTCAACTACACAGTGCTCCTTTCAGCAATACCTGGCATTTTGTGCTCTCATGTCCTGAGAAGCTGACAGCCAGGCCAGCTCCAGTGCAGGGAAAAAGTTCTTCAGTGTGTCTCTTCTCCTTTCCAGCATGACTGTAACTGACTCTGCCGTACAATGTTGCTTTGTCACCTCTGACTTAGGTAAGAAATTAAGGCTTGAGATTGTGTTCCAAATAGAATTCTCTTTTTCTCAAAGACAACAGAGCTCCAGGAGGAGGAGAGGTCAAAAGATATCCACCTCAGGTTAGTCAAATAGCCTATTCAAAGAACAAACATAACAAAAGCAAAATCCAATGCGGCAGTCTGACATACCTCTGTCCTTCTCTCTCCTCTGCTTTCAGCTTTGATTACAAGTTTGTTTGCTTAACATTTGGCATTAAAAACATGTATCCAAAGAACTTCAACAATGAATCCCAGGATTGTTTGAACTGTCACTCTTGGAAACTGAAGGTGACAACTTGGCCATTCAGAACTCTCTATCTCCACCCCCATTTGCCTCTAATGCACCTTTCTTAGGCAGGGAGGAAATCGGTGACCAGCCCTAGTAATCCTTCCATGATGTGACCCAGGAGTTTGGACAGAGGTCCTAAAAGGTTGCTTCTTTGGATGAGTAATTGCTCCCTCATCTTCTTTGTCATATTTTTGAAAWATGAGCCTTCACTGAACTCTTCACAGCACATACATGTAGCCTTAAAATTAGTCCATGATTATATGCATGTATGATACACAAACATACATCTTGTTCATTTGTTTGGGCTTGTTTATAACAACAATAAAGAAAACAGATCTACAATTAAAGTTGTTAAAAAGGGGCATTTATAACAGCTCTATAAAATCTTCCTATGTCGCACAACATATGTCATTCCAACAAAAACATGTTCCACATATCCTCTCAAAAATTGTAAAATAGACCTAGYCTTGTATTTTTATTACGGAGACTGTTTTAAAGATTTTATTTTCACTGATTTCTTCTTCCAGTGATTAGCAAAACTGTAAATTGTTTATTTTTTGTCATGCTTTCCAAAGTGCCTATGGTATATTCTTTTCTATAAATGCACAATCATCTCCAGAAGCCTTCAAACCTAAGATGAAGCCACTTCTCTTATGGCAGTCTGAGTTATAAATAACTCTAAAAATTGTTAAAAATAATTGGCATAGGTATATTAAAACAACAGATCTGCAGTGAATTTCTAACGCAACAAATGTATCAAGCACAGATGTCTTAAGTAACCAACATCCAATTTTCTACTGGCCAAAAATACACTAAAGATAAATATTATCCTCACTTGTTGGAGTGTACAAAAAGTTCTGTGTACTTTGTCCTGTTTACTGAGACAATGTTTCAGAATTCACTTTAATGGTGCAAACATCGCCCTAAGCAATTGGAAGATTATGTTCCAGGAAGACCTACATTTGTGATACTGTGCAAGCAGCAGATTCTACTACATTTCCATCGCRTGTTTCCTTTATGTAACTGATGCAATTCTTTAGTGCAGAACTTGCCATTCTGGAAGGGTAGAAATGTGCAAGTAAGCAATGAGGTAATTGTAACAACAGAACAGAAATCAGAGCAGAAACCATTGTAAGGTACGGAAATAACAAATCTAGTTATATACCACATAACTTTAATTAAAATTATATCGGTAGCGATACTAGTTTACTTCCAGTTATGTCATTACAGCTCACAAATACATTGTGGGCTTAGAAAACTGAGTTATAACTTATATACAGTTGAAAGGTTGAAAGGAAAGTAAAGGACCTCCAAAATTTGCTGAGTGAAGGGAGATGCATCTGAATCCAAATCTGCAATTTGTATTACATGCTGTCAATCTGACTGGCATTCTCTGCTGGGCCTATCTGAACCCTGGGGTTCAAAATCTGATCCCAAATCCAGATCTGAATTTTGCACGCTATAGCTACCTCTTGTCACATTAAGAAATTAAACCAGGTCTTCAATGCAGTGAAATCAGCAGCTTCATAGAATCACAGAATTACAGAATCAGTAAGGTTGGAAGGGACCTCTGGAGATCATCTAGTCCAACCTCCCTGCTCAGCAGGCTCACCTACAGCATGGTAGACAGGGTTRCATCCAGGCRGGCCTTGAAGATCTCCAGAGAAGGAGACTCCACAACCTCTCTGGGCAACATGCTCCAGTGCTCCGTCACTCTCACAGTGAAGAAATTCCCCCTCACRGTCAGGCAGAACTTCCTGTGCTTCAATTTCTGCCCATTGCCTCTTGTCCTGCCACATGGGACAGCTGAAAAGAGTTCAGCCCTCCCTTCAGGTACTTGTACACATTGATAAGATCCCCCCTCAGTCTTCTCTTCCTCAGGCCCAGCTCTCGCAGCCGTTCCTCATAGGGCAGATGCTCCAGCCCTCTGATCATCCTAGTAGCCCTACGCTGGACTCTCTCCAGTAGCTCCATGTCTCTCTTGTAGTGGGGAGCCCAGAACTGGACTGACCTCAAGATGGGGCCTCCCCAGGGCTGAGTAGAGGGGCAGGATCACCTCCYTCCACCTGCTGGCAACACACTTCCTAACTTCCCCCCCCCCCCCCCAAGGAGACCATTGGCCTTCCTGGCCACAGGGGCACATTGCTGGCTCATGGTCAACTTGTCATCCACCAGCACTCCCAGGTCCTTCTCTGCAGAGCTGCTCTCCAACAGGTCAGCCCCCAGCCTGTCCTGGTGCGTAGGGTTATTCCCCCCGAGGTGCAGGACTCTGCACTTGCCCTTGTTGAACCTCAGGAGGTTCCTCTCTGCCCAACTCTCCAGTCTGTCCAGGTCTCTCTGAATGGCAGCAGCCCTCAGGTGTATCAGCCACTCCTCCCAGCCTGGTACCATCATCAGACTTGCTGAGGAGGCACCACTCTGTCTCTTCGTCCAGGTCWTTGATGAAGAAGTTGAACAGGATGGGACCCAGCACTGAGGCCTGGGGAACTCCACTAGCCACAGTGGAGTATAACATCCAAAGGATTGGCATAATCCTTTGAGGATGTTATGCCAAAACAAAAGCATAACATCCAGCCTTGCTGGATGTCAAAGGTACACAACGTCCACCTCTCTCCCCTCATCTACACAGCCAGTCATTCCATCAGAGAAGGCTATCAGATTGGTTAAGCAAGATTCCCCCCGGTGAAGCCATGCTGACTACTCCTGATCACCTTCTTTGCCTCCATATGCTTGGAGATGACATCCAGAAKGAGCTGTTCCATCACCTTACCGGGG
Source organism: Rhea americana (assembly GCF_003343005.1). Classification (NCBI taxonomy): domain Eukaryota; kingdom Metazoa; phylum Chordata; class Aves; order Rheiformes; family Rheidae; genus Rhea; species Rhea americana. Next base: position 2,084,495 of record NW_028185139.1, read on the forward strand.
ATGGAGGTGAGGCTGACCAGCCTGTAGTTTCCTGTGTCCTCCGTCTTGCCCTTCTTGAAGACTGGAGTGACACTGGCTTTCTTCCAGTCCTCAGGCACCTCTCCAGTTCTCCACGATCTTTCAAAGATGATGGAGAGTGGCCTGCCAACAACATCTACCAGCTCCCTCAGTATCTGTGGCTGCATCTCATCTGGGCCCATGGATTTGTGAACGTCAGGCTTGCCCAGAAGATCTTTAATCCTATCCTCCTCAATCAAAGGAAAGTCTTCCTTTCTCCAGACTTTCTCCCTTGTCTCCAAGTTCTGGGATTCTTGAAGCTGCCCTTAGCAGTGAAGACTGAAGCAAAGGAGGCATTCAGTAATTCTGCCTTCTTTGGCTCTTTCATCACCAGGGCCCCTGCCCCAATCAGTAGCAGGCCCATGTTTTCCCTAGTCCTCCTCTTGCTGCTGATATATTTGAAGAAGCCCTTCCTGTTGTCCTTAACATCCCTTGCTAGACTCAATTCCAGCTGGGCCTTAGCCTTCTTCGCTGCATCTCTACATACTCTAACTGYATTCCTGTAATCCTCCCAAGTAGCCTGTCCCCTCTTGYATATTCTGTGTACTTTCTTCTTCTKTCTGAATTTGGCCAAGAGCTCCTTGCTCACCCATGCAGGKCTCCTGCTCCTTTTGCTGCACTTCTTACTCATAGGGATGCACCGCTCTTGAGCTTGGAGGAAGTGATGTTTGAATATTAGCCAGCTCTCCTGGACCCCCTTCCTTCCAGGGCCTTAACCCATGAGATTCCTCCAAKTAGGTCTCCGAAGAGCCCAAAGTCCKCTCTCCTGAAGTCCACGGTTGCAATCCTGCTTGTTGCCCTACTTCTTTCCTGTAGGATCGTGAACTCCACCATCTCATGGTCACTGCAGCTAAGGCTGCCTCCAACCTTCACATCTCCAACCAGTGCTATATATTAATGACATCCAAAAATAAATCTAATGAAATATGTTAAACACTACATGTTGAATGGATGAAGATGGGGTGAATGGGCATGGACTAACTTGAAAAAAAAWTGGTTTGAAAAATCTTCAGTAATTTTTCTTAAAGCAGATGATACAGTCCTGTTTCTACRTTGCTCTGCATGTTCCCTGAATGGGTCCTTGAATTCCTGTGAATATGTTTTTTAAGAGAAGGTAGAAACTGAATAGATATCAAAGAGAATAAATAAAGCTAATACTGGAGAGRCATGACTGATAAATATGGTCCACAGGCCTCATGCTAAACAGAAAAGGTAACATATTGCCAAGCGGGCAGCATTAATTTCTTCTGGCTTAAAATCAATCCTATTAATTATTACCAATTCTGCAACTCACAGCAAAGACACTAATGAAAACAGATTTAATCTTCAGTTTTCCAGAACACGTCACACTGTTTTACAGTGTAGTGTGACATCAGCATGTTACTAGGACAGAAGACCTATCTAACTCTGTGTAGTTTCTACTTGTATCTCCTCATCCAAAATATTTTAATGTATCCATCACTCAGATGGACTCACCTAGTTGTATTTCAGGTATACAGACTGTAAAACTTGATCAAGATTCAAGTTCTCCAAAGAGGATCAATATCAACAAAACGCCCCTCCATGACAAACAATAGGGAGTTTTGCCTTTTCTTCCCATTTATCATGCTGTCTAGTACTTCTGGGGAAGCAGCAAAGCTGTGGGACAATACAGAACACAACAGCACCTTCTTCAAGCCTGGGAAACCAGGAGTAAAAGAGGCAAGAGCAGAAGTTTAACTACTAGTTGAGGTATCAGCTTTCAAGCAAAGGAACAGTCACAGAGCTAGGGAACAGCTGAAAGGCCGTAGAAGGCTGGTTGGATGGGAAGAGGAAAATGCATTGGAAGTAGAAAACAATTTTTTACTATACACTTCCTATATGATTTCATTCGGCTTCATAGAAGTAAGAACAATTGGAAGTAGAAAACAATTTTTTACTATACACTTCCTATATGATTTCATTCGGCTTTATAGAAGTAAGAACAATTCTTACTAACCCTGCCCAATTGCAAGGCCTGCATAGGCATCCCTTGGCTATTTCATCTCAAAAGACTGCAAACCTACATCAAAAGGATTTTCCACTTGGGGGAGGCAATTTGGAGAAAATAAAGTGATCAGTTTTTGTAATCACCTTCTTTTCCAGAAGTCTTCCAGGCATTCACAGAATTAAAAAAAAAAAAAAAAAGAAAACATAATATCTCAAAACAGCCAGTCTTTGCTCATCAAGAGCTGCTGCCATTACTCTCAAACAACCAGTGCTAAACCAAAGTTAAAGCATAAAACATCACTTGAAACAATGCAAAATGTTACGGTGCTTGAATATCACAGAAAGACTAGTGTCATCCTTGTCTCACATGCAATGAGTCATACAGCACTTGTTTATTGGAGCTCTGAGGTTTTTTTCTGTTTCTGATTTTTTTTTAGACAACAATCCACTATATTTATATTTAATTATCACCTGCTAAATACAGTAGTAAGACTTGGGGCATGTGTTAATTTTCCTGAATTCCTGTGCTTGTGTTCTAACGTCCACTTCTTCCCTGAAARAACACATAACTAGGGCATGAAAGAGGAATTACCTCCTCACAGAAAACCAGTGAAGGAAGAAGGGTGATAAAGAGGACTCAGTCACTGGACTATGTTTTTAAGCTGCTTTCTTAGGYTTAATTTTATGTCTGTTTACTAGATTTTAAAATTATCCAGGCATAATTTCCCTTTAAAAATTATTATTGGTCTATGCATGTTTGTACTAGTAGAAGAGAAAAGAGGCAGCGGGTCTATGAGAGATAAATGTGGCCATTTTACAGGCTTTCTTCCCCTTTCCAATCAAATCCCACAAGATAAAGTATTCATTTGACGCAGCATGATGGAGTTCACAACACTGTAATACCATACTTCTCCATGCTGTTAAGATGGGTCAGCCTTACACTGATTCCTCTATCACAAAGAGACAAGAGGCTGCCAGGTATCTCACAGCTAGCCTACTGCTGTTGTTTTGCCAGCTGCCTTTTACTGACACTTTTTCCACTTACTATTCTTCTAAGTCCATCTAGGCTCATCTAAGTCCACTTAGATGTTCCTGTCCTCCTTTAAATACAAACAGGGGCTTGATCTGGCAGTAAGGTGATGCTTTCTAGGTGGCTGTCCTCTACACAGATGTATATGACTGTGAAATCATGTGTTGAGACTTGGATTTTTAATTTAATCCCCCCCAAGATTGTAACTTGTAGAACTCGAAGCCAATGTTCAAGAAGAAAAATGAGCATTGATTCTGCTTCACCTGCCAACTGCTGATGAGAAATTTGCAAATCAACAAGTGTCATTATTTCCACTCAAATAAATAAGGCATTGGTGAATGACAATTTTACAGKGTAAAATTCACTGTAATCTTGTTTTTCCCAAAAGGGTAAGCCACATTTTACAATCCTTAGACAACGAAATAAGCTCTCATTGACTCTCAGTAAGGCCTGTACTGCTGCAGAAATGTGAAAASCAGGAACCTAAAGAAGGTTTGTATATCCCTATTTATGCACCTAAGTAAGCAGACTAAATATAATAGGAACTTAAGGAGGCTATTTCTGAAAGAGTTGATCCTTATGTACAAGAACTCTGGGATTAATGCTGCCCAACGCTTTCCAGTTTACAGATCTAAGCTCCCCATTTTTTTGGGAGTCCAGCAGAACTGCTGACATAGCTGGCTCGCACATTTCCAACATCAAGTGGTGGAAAAAGAGATCATAGCCACAGCAGTTGCTGTAAAGGCAAGCCAGAGAAATCTTTCCATCCTCCACTCATTTACCTATTCCCTAGGTCTAAACATTAAATGCTCTTACCAATCAGAGAACACTTTTGCTTCCTCCTGTGCTCCTCTGTGGTTTACACAGTATTCAAACAATGATATTATGCTATTTACCTCATGCCACAGTTTGGGGCCCCTACAGCTTCCCTATCTTCCCTTCCCAAGGCTTTCTGGAAGGCTTCTCCTAGCGTGAGGGATGTGTGCAGTGACCACATGTTGAACATGTTTACTACCTCGGCCTGTCAAGCACTGGACTTGCACTTGATCCAAATCTGTTAGAATGCTGTAAGCCATCTACGAAGTAATGGAGTGTCAGCTTTGAGACAGCTCGTTCTCTCCTGATAACGTCAACTTCTCACAAATACATCATTTTATCTTTATGTATGTACTTCCTACATATATCAAAAAGATGGTAATTTTGTGGGTTGGGAGACTATAACAAGCCAGGAATTTATTTAACCGGAACACTAGTTCTATTAGTGCATTGTTTTCGTAAGCAYATCTTAGGCAGAGCAACATTTCATTGTATTGTCTCGGGTAAAAAAGACTGCTTATTAAATGCCAATTTTGCTTTAAGACTCTAAATTAAAAACAAATCACTCATTTTTTCCTCTTTCTAATCCTTGAAGTTTCAAGATGCAGACAGCTTTTAAGAGGCCATTACAAATCGAAGAATAGTTTGAGAAATAACATATAAAGTATCTTACAGATGACATTTTTTTACTCTAGGCAGCTGCTGCAGAATTAACATTTAAGTCTTAGTCCCATACAGAGGACGGCATTTTGAGCTGAAACTTAAAGACATATTCTCTTACAATCTTTGGGAAYGTTTGCAGTTTATAACAGCATACTGAAAGAGAATCTGTTCACAAACAAATTTTATAACGGAGAATTGCAAACAGAATTAAAAATACTCATCTGAAGTCAAAGAAAAGAATATATTCTAAAACAGCAACAGCAAAGACAGCTTTAGTATCATAAAGAGGTCTATATCCAGCCTAAATTTAGGCAAGCAATATAATTCAAAAAGCAATTCAGGAAAAAAAAMCCYKRAAWYTKKKSMWTYMMMWWRGRAAAAAACATACACRTTCTCTCTKGGTGTTATTGGCAGARASACAGTGCATTCTGACTGCACAACAGGGAAGCCAAACTGAAAGCTCACTTGGGTCTAGCTCAGGAAATACCACAAGGTAACTTAAATTTGAACATCTACCTGAATGTTGGGATTCTGCCCATTGATATCTGCTTTTGACAAGTCAGGGAAGTTTGGGAGATCCAAGAGGAAAGATCTGGGTCCATCTCTTTGCAATGAYGTATGCCCATTTTCCTGCCTGAACCTCTGTTTAGGGAATGGCCGGTGGGCAGCCTGGAGGTCAGGATATTCTCTTCTGTCCTCAGGGTTCAGGGTAAAGCTGGCTTCAGGAGAACGGTCTTCTGCAGTGAGTGTGTTCTGGGAAAAAAAAGCAATGAACTATAACAACAACTGAGACAGCATGCAATCCTGCCAATACCCCCAACTCCAGCTTCCTGCTAAAATGACTCGGCAAACATGCTGAAATGAGCGTGCTAAAGGTGCTTCCACCTGCTCTGCAAGGCACATACACAAGCCCTTACAGCATACAGACCCACAGCTAGTTACTCAAACATATAGGATTTCTGGCTAGAAATTTCTAGGGAAGCTGTGAGTTTGGTACCTGACTCCCACTGAAATATTCTCAGTTACAGTACTGCAAACCTGTAGCCATGTGACACAAGATTAAATTGAATTAGACTTGGGTGCTTAGTTCTTTCAGCTTTCGGTAACAATTCAGCCTCCCCATGAGCACCTGAATATTGATGTAAACATCTAACATAGGGCAAATCTAGAAACACGACAATCAGAAGTAATCCCTCAACAATCAAATCGTATCAGATTAAACATGTCACTAACATGGTGAAAAGATATCATTATTTAGTTTGCTTTGTTCCAGTTTACTTTGTTCCAGGGTGGAACAAAAACATCTACTGCTAAGTTGATGTTGAAATTTATGGTATTAAAAGCTCATACTGCTGAACTGGCCACCTCCCTCTTGCCCTCCTCAGCCTTCCACATCTTCCAACTAGTTGTGCAGTCTTCCTCACCCCACTTCTTTGGTCTTGAACATCTGAACCTTCCTTCCTCTGGGATCTCATTTTCATGTTTGCCTAATGGTAGGATTGAATTTCACCAAGTTGTGGGTCAGCGGTTAATGCTTTTGTTATTGTTGAGCGTGCTTTTAGGTTTTGTAGTGCATATTACAGCAGGCTGCCTTCAAACCAGTAGCACTACTGCCACTGCCTTTGACCTCGCCAAGGAGATACAATTGGTATCAAAACATTCCCTCCCTGGGTTAGGATTGGCCTGGGAACAAGAAAAAAAATAGCAAGCAAGTCAAATCTTCTTACGGCTTCAAAAAAATGCATGGAGCAGACTCAACACAGGTTTTGCTTTTGACTCAGCTGAAAAATTTTATATTTGAGGTCTTAGTATGAATGCCTGGGGAGCTTTTATTTTCAGTTCGTAAAGAGAGAGCAAGCATGGATAGGGTAAATGTTAAAGATCTATCTTTTAAAACAAGCACAATTAAAGTGGAATGGCCACATGTGGTTCTGGCTCTACTGAAACATATTTTTGCCAGCATTTCTGGTTAAACACAATCTCCATCCAGCTCCCCTGGCTCAAATTAAGCTAGCATACCTTTTGTTGAGATTTCAGATAAATAACAGTTCCAATGCCTTTTCTTTTATTTTGTGTTTATTTGCTTAAAAGTTTCTTAATTGACTTTTGAAGAGATTTTATAATATAATCTGTGCACATTACAGAAGAATATTTGGTGACTTAAATAAATCAAGGCTTAAGAGTTAATCTGGGGCTAAGTGAAATCTTCTCAAATAAAAACTAAGGCAGTTCTCCTCTCTCCCTCTCATTGCACTGCCTTTGCAAAGAATAAAAGCAGATTTAGTTAAATTAATGTCTTCTTGGTATTTTTGTGATCAGAATGGTTATACTCTGAAGGTGCCAAAGGCTATTACACATTTACCTACAGCACATAGACATAAGAAGTTCATTCTGAATCAGTGTGTTTGTATACAGTGGTATGAATGTACCTGTTCCTCCCAGATTTCATTGTCTGAAGGCTAAAATAGGAATACTTTACTTTGCTGATGACCAGATAGGACTTTCAGATGCCTTTTGTGGGCCATCCGTTAACACACAATTTATTTAATAAAAAGTAGAAAGCAAATCGCATGGCAGCAGGCTTCTAGGAAATGAAATTGAGGACCACTAACTTTAGGTTCCTTACCCATGTGCTAGTGCTTTAACCTAACACTTGTAAAACAGAATTTAACTTCAAACTTCACACAAGGATTAAATGGCTTCTCGGTTATGTCTGACTAACAATGAGGAGTAATTGTGCCATTATTAAATTACTTCACACAGGAACCAAAGAAAAATGTGGTACTTAACTACTTTTTTTCAGGGGTATCATGCTCGTAATCTTGCCTTTATTAAAAATAAAGTGAGATTTTATTAAAAAATAATAAAATTCTCACATTCAGTTTCATACCTTCCCTGTTTGCTTGCCACTTCAGCAGCATCTTGATTCTCCACATTAACATACCACACAACTAGAGAGCAGGCCAAGGACTTTAGAGACCTACATTTAATTCTCTGGTAAGACTCAGTGTGTGATCTTGGCAGGTCGTAGTCTGTCTGTGCCACCATGGGGATAACAGCACTTCCCTTCTGCACTATGGTGTTTGTGGGGAGCTCAGCAACTACAATAATAAGGACTATATAAAAATGTTTTAATAGTGTCAGGCAGATGGGATATCACATGGAGCTAGTTAAAAAATTGTCATGGCAAAGTAATGACATCAGGCTGACCGGGCCCACTACCAAGCTGCTTGGGGCAGGGACTGTCATTAATTACAGACTAAATGAGTTGGGGTTGTTTAATGTAAAGAAGAAAAACTGAGGGGTACATGGAAACTGTCCTATACCAAAGGCTGCTGCAAGGAGGAAAGGGATGGTCTACTTTGCATGCTCAAGGGGGACAGGACTGGAGGACGCCAGTTCTTCATCAGGAACTAATTTCTAATGGTGACAGTGAAATATGATATCAGGTTTTTGTGGAGGAATGTGAAGTCTGTCTGTTTACGAATGAGGTAACATCTTCCAGGAGTGAGCCAGGTTATGCAGTCTATTCTCTACCTGAAAGTGGTGTTCTCTCCTGCAGTCCCTTTCACCCTAGGACGAGCCCACACCATGCCTTCGAGGCCTCTGGGTCATGCTACAACATAAGCAAACCGAAACTCCCTATACGCCTGGCCATGTCAGTTATCTGCTCACAGTACAGAGTGAGAGGACACTTGCTTTCAGTTACCATAAATGAATGGAAGCCCTAATTTCTAGGTGCATAGTTCTTGGTGTAGGATCTAAGCTGATCTGCAGCATTATTAGATGCAGATTGGTGTATTCTGGTAAAAAGATAGCAGAGGCTGCCACCAATACAAAGAGGGCTTGAGCTGAACGTGAAGAGCCTGCACTGACTCAGGCAAAGGATCTTCCGAGGCCAATCCAGCAGGAAAAGCGTGCTCTTACTGTAACATCAGCCTTGTTTCTGAAGAAAACAGGGTTTGTATTCCAAAGCTGATAGATTAAAGCTTTGCTGGGGGATTAAAAATATTATTCTCTTTTTATTTCTAAGTTATTTCAAACATTTATATCTCATACAATACAATTTTAGAGGTACACAATTTGTATTTCTGATTGCTTTGGGGAAAACAGGGTTGCTTGACTGAGATACCGCTTCATTCAGAATTATTGACTCAATTTCTTTGAAGTTATGAAATTCTAAATCAGATACATTGGTTTCTTACTCGAATGATTTAACTGTTCTAAATGTTTTAAAGTAAGCCACTTTTTTCCTTCACTTAACAGTTATTCATAACTTTTACAGTTCCCATTAACATGATTTTTAAGGGGTTGCTCATGACTGCTATCAGCTACAATTTTGCTGTCCCCCAGGGGATCAGATATTTACAGAAATCCCTAATATGAAAACAGCTTAGGATTTCTGAATATTCTAAGTGTGAACAGTATACAAGGGTTGGAACACACTACTCACAGCTGTGAGACAAGGCAATGAAATAAACCCTATCGAGAGAAACTGCCATATTAAGACATTTGTTGGCTATACAGAATAACATACCTTGTCATATTCACCACTGAAAAGGGGAGAGTAATAATTCTGTATCCCATTTCTGACCGCCATTAATAATTTCTGGTTTTGGCTCTGTTCCTTCTCATTGCCTGAGAAGGAGGCAAAGGGGGAACACAGTAAAAATACATTAGAAAGGATAACATGATGCTAAAATGTACCATCTCCTTCATGGCAGAACGAAGGAAGGTGGAGCGTAAGGGGTGCACTGGGCTATGCAAGAGCAAGAATGGACCCAGAGCATCACTCTCCTGTCTCTGCCACTGACGACTGTGGGACTTGACTAAGTCACTCAGATTTGATTTAAAATCCCACATATCAATGTCTTTGTGTGCCATCTATAAAACACAGAGGAAGAGTATTTCACAGGGGTTTGTAAGGATAAGTTTAAATGTTGGTAACTCAGGTGGGACTTACACCATAGCAGGGTTTAAGGCACTATCTAAGAGACAACTCTACCTGTATGAAAAATTCATTACCTGCTACTGCAGTTTAACTTTTCAATAATCAAACAAGTGTTTTAACTCCCTCCATTGCCTTCTTATTTTGCTTCTTCCTTTATCAGAAGACGGTTTCTCTTTCCCACAGAGAAGTTAAGCAAAAGCGGGAACTTCTGGAAATACCAAATCAAGGAGAAAGGGAAGTTCTCCGCATTTTTAGCAGATGAGGAATCCATCTTTCTCCTCCCACTCTTATTTTAATCCCATTTCCAGTTCTAGAAAAAAAATCAAGACCGAGAAGAAGCAAGAAATGACTGGAGTTACAAAAAATATTTTGGAAGAGCTGCTTTTTCTCTGTCCTTTGTACTTCTTTACCCGCCTCTCTTCAACCCTTCCGCAGCTGCCCAACTAAGGCCACCTTTGTAAGCATGGCTAATTACAGAGTTGAAAGAATTTGGGAACAATGATGCAACATATATCCCTAACAGCTCCCAGATAGCAAGGGAATCTATTACCAAATTCCTGCTACAGTTACATTGCTTTTTTATTTCTAGTGTGCTCCTTTGAAATATCTTGTAAAATGATCTTGATAAGTGGTCTTGAATTGAAACCTGACAGTCTGTCAATGCACTTTCATGATGCACCTGTACAGCATCTTCAACCACCAGGAACAAGGAACGTTTACTTATTAGGAAACTTCACAGACGCTATAAAAGATTATATTGCTATCAGAGACAAAATGAAGCCTGGGGCCTTCACAGAAAATCATTATAGCCATTAGGACTCGTTTCATTTCCCACCTGCCTAAACAGATTGTTTTGATTTTGAAGGTTGTTGTGTTTCCAGGTTAGCACTAAATGATCATTTTAAAATTAACCAGGCTGAGGAGGCTGAGCAACACACCAGGATACCACATCAGATTTTCACCTCTGCAGATTCAAGATCTATAATGAACTTGGGTGATCTATTTCTTATTTTTTATTTACTTTTTGTATATTGTAAGTAAAAGCAGCACAGGACCTAGCAGGAAGAGGACAGTGTTAGGTAAGCAGACAGTGAGGTTAACTGCTGAAAAGCATTATCCGAGATACGTGGAGAAAAAATTATTTTATGATCAATGCAATGTAAGTCCAGTCAGACACATGTTCTGTTCTTTGCTTTGTCATGCCTTATACATGCTATATAACAGGCAAGCCACTTAGTTTTGTATTTAAATTTAGGATGCTTTACTTTCTGTGTGGCTAACTGAAAGCATGCAAAGGTACTAAGTCTCACAGCTCCAGCCTAACTCTAGCGAGTCACTGATGTTTCCTATCTATGAAAGTCATATCAGAGGTATGTCATGTCAACCACTCAGATACGAAGAAATTCTCCTTTTTTTTTTTTTTTTTTTTTTTTTTAATGTGCTTGTCCTTCACAATCATACATACCAATGAAGCAAAAGGATCTACTTCACTTTGGAAAGTTATGCAAATTAATTGATGCAATAATTAATTGTACATTTTTGATAATTACATTCATAAATCTTTTTAAATGGACTATACTGACTTGTTTGTTCTTATTAAGGGTCTCCAAAATACTATAGCACTTGATTTAATCATTGGCTATATAGAAGATGAAGTACTGATAGTAGTAGCTAACAAGAAAAAGGAGTACCTTTAGTAGGGTGAATTTTGTAGTACTTCTCTATTTATTCCAGCAGTGATAAAATGATACTGTATCCAACTTTTTCTAACTTGCAGTATTTCTACATGTATGACTATACACAACTGAAATCCAGTCATCCTGCAGAGTACTGCTAAGGGACATGTTAACTTCAAGGGCTGCATGCTGCTCCAAGTGATTTTGTTTCTATGAAGAATCGGATGGAGTTGCAAATGCTGTTGTAATTAGGACAACAGAAATTCAGAGAAGACACGCTGATCTGCAGCCACTGTTGGAGCAAACATCTTCTGTAGATAAGTTAAAAGAACTATATTAGGCACCAGTGGCAGCACAGCAGGTAGTGAGGTGCTTGAGACATCTACATATTGTTCTTTGGCCTACCACAGCTATTTTCAGGTATGTTTTGAACTAGTTCTCAGGAGCTTCACATAGCAGAATCTCAAAGCATTTGGGTAGATTTATCTCAGAATCACAGCTTTTGAACACCCAAAATTTCTAGCCCTTATAGTTACAGAGAAAATATTGAGAACTGAACATGTAGTCAAGACTTGTTATGCCCACAAAGATCCTAGGACAACAGTACTCAGGCCTCCTTTACCTCTAAGGTTCAGATCATCATTTCAAGGCATAYGGACAATATTAGGACAGGCTCCTCTGCAATACAGGAGAAGGCTGTTGCCTTGCTAAACCATCTGAGCTGTTATTTCCTGAAAGCCAGAGCAGCCCTACTACCATCCCTGCCTTACTGAAGCTTAAGACAGACATCCAGCTTTGAATTATCCTTCGTTGAGCCTTTAGCTGGAAGCTTCACTCATCAAGCTCTCGGTCTCTTCTGCAACATTAGTAAATGCTTGGTCCTGATCTGAACTGCTCTAGTAGACAGTATTTTTCCCTCAGAGCTCAAAGAGAAAGAAGACTAAGGACATCACACTCAGATCTGGCAACTTTTTGCAACGTGTTCTGGACACACATTTCACAGCACAGCTATTTTTAATACTCTGCTGTTTGCTTATATTTTATGCTTTCCTTCAGTTAGAAAACACAAACAGTGTGGCTTAGCTTTGAGGTGAATCGCCAATTTATATAACACTTTGATAATAAAATAGACTTGGTGATGACCAGAGCTCAGTGTCTGTAGGGAAAATAAAAGGCTCTATGGCAAATTTTATAATACAGTACACACTGGTGCTTTGTTCTTTAGCAGATAGTTGGCCATCCATGAGATGGCCAAGTGCATGGAATTAAAATTGTGCAGGTCTCTGACAGATGACCAATGCCAAGTTTTGTTCACACTTAACAGACACTCCCAACTGCCCAAGCTGGTCATAAAAACTTAGTTGTTCTTCATGACTCTGGATCTTCCCTCTAATCACTGCCTGGCAGGCGCTCTCCATACAGGACTCTCTGATTTAGCAGCTGAACAGCCAAACACACAACTGAAAAGTAAGCCAGMTATTTCCATCCTACTACTTGTGGTGCCAAAATGCAAATTATTTGGAAGTACTGATGCTTTTAGGTTTTCTTAAATATTTGCATAAAACAAGCTCTTTACAAACCTCAAATGTGCTACCTTCTTTACGTGGATTTTATGAGAGTGCCACTACAGTCAAATTATAATTTATTCCAGAGAAAGAAGAATCAGATCCCATTGCTCCATCCTGACATATTCAGGTGCCCAATTCAGTATGCATTGAAATAAGTATGAAGCTTTCCCATCTCCTCAGAGTTTCGGAGAACAAATTCTGTATCACTGCACAGACAAGTGGTTCAAGTTCTTGCAATGTCTGTAGCAAAATGTAGGTCTAAATAGAATCAGTTTATACCAAGGCTAAATCTGACTGAAGGAGTCCAATCTGCATCATAATTTACACACAGAGTTCCAACAGAATGCAGAAATCTGCCTTAAGCTATAATCAAAACCACAAGAGCAAAGAAATTGAGTATTAATACTTTGGTACACAATTTTTTGGTCAGGCTTTGCAGGCCAGCACACACAAAATCAGTGCAAATGAAAAAGAACAAGCATATATCTGAGATTATTTTCTTTGGTTTTAAACTAAGTCCTCTTGCAAGTTTATTCCACTAAATCACCACAGCTAAGATTTCACTAGGTGAACCAACTTTAATAAATGAAGTTTTCATCTCTCCCTAGCCAAAAGAGTAACCTTACTTGAAACCTTTTCAATTTTCAAAGTTGCCTTCAACTGTTAGTTTCCAAGAAACAGCTATTCCCAGCCTCTGTGTCTCCCTCTCATATGCCACTGAATATCCGCCCTGTGCTTTCAAAAGTGTCTATGACTCTGGCTGTGTTAGCTGGCAGATGTTTTTAGAGACTAGAAAGTGTTTAGTCCCTGTAGACCAAAAGTTACATGATGACTTCATCACATAAGCAAAAGCTAATAACGGGAAAGCAAGAAAGCAGACAAGTGTTATATTCCAAAAACATGATGTTTCCTGTGCTTCTGGCAATCCTACTCCTGTGCCTGAAAAAAAGGCAAGTCACTGGAGTCTTGATGCTCGAAACACATGCACTGTTGAATCACTGCAAGATAATTTACTTGACCCTCTGTTAGCTGCTTTCCACAACAATACTAGTTTTTATTTTAATGGACTTGCTGGTTAAAAAGGGTGAAGGCAGAGGAAAGGCAGTGTTTGTTTATATTCAATACGGATGGATGCACCACATCAAATACCTGCCTCACAACACTCATTAGAAGGGGTTGTTTCTACACGAGAGTTTACAGAAAACAGCAGCAGAGATCTGAGCGGCCGTTGCAGGATCACCTACCTCTCCGGTCCTGGAGCAAAGTATTCTTTCAAGTATGAAAGTATAGATTTCAGCTCCCCATTTAGAAAACTTGGGATATTGATATATGAGCAGCGGGAAGTCGTTAGCATAAAGGGCATCTATATACTCAGTTCAGTAACTATCTTATTTCTGTATCAAGACACCATCAGAGGACACTGTGTCCTCTCTACGTCTCAGCGAAGTGCCTGTATGACAGAACAAGAGAAAGAAACTGGAGGAAGCAGATACACAAGAGAAACGCCTCCCTCCRGTGATACAAGGAAGAAGAAGAAAAGAGTAGATACACAGTTCACCATGACAGAACAGTGTGAAGACTCTTCCCTGTTTAAGAGGGGAGGGAGGAAGGATTTGCCCTGGAGATAAATTTGGGCTTTTTATATTATGAATTCTATGGACGTATATGTAAGTTTTCTTAAAACAGTGAGGCAGGGGGGCTATTTCCTAGGACTGATTAAAGAAGCATGACTCGATTTTCAATTTTAGACGACTCGGGGGGCATTCCAATAGACTGCAGACAGGAAATGAATACCATACATGCACCGAGCCAGGCAGATGCTTTTGAATCTGACACTTAACGTGAAAAGAAAATATCTTCATTTCTGTCTCCCCTCCACCCCAGGATCCCTAGTTAGTTCTAAGTTATTTTTAGGATAAATGGTCTTATTTTTTAAACTTGTTATAAACTTACTGTGTGCCTGAAGCCACCCAGACACCACTGACAATAAACTGTATGGAGCAGGCCAAATTCATCTTTAGATTAGCCCAGCAGTCACATGCAGCAGCGAGGTAGCAGCTCAAGTCTGAGACAATCTGACCTTATCTGTTAGAGGAACTGTCAGAAAGACAGACAGGTGACCCTGGGTGATACGCAAGGTTGCAAGGGGAGAATTGCTTCTGTATAAAGAGAGAGCCCAAAGAGCACAGTGCATGCACTGCAGAGCAGGTTGGAAGAGTATGTCTTGGTAGGCTGTGGCACAGAACTTGCTCCCAGCTACTTAACTGCACTAAAGAGATAAATATACATCTTCTCTCCTCATATGGCTCTTACAAGTAAATTGCAATAGTTGTCATGGGAGTATTATGGAGTTTATAACCTCATTGCAGTATGAGCAACATAATTGTAGCTCTTTTTACCAATGGCAGCAGCAAGTACTAAGGAATTGGCATATACATCTGTGTTCCCCTACTTATCGCCATGTGTGAACAAACGCACAATTTCAGCTGCAAATTTCTCTGTTTATTGTGGGAAGATTTAAGAAGGAAAAGGGGGGAAAAACAGAGAGGTTTTAACAATATTAATATGTTTTAATAACAATATTAAATTGTTCCTTATTCTAATGTTACGCAAATAATTACTTCGCTTTATTTTGATGTTAAGACTGCCATAGCTATATTCCTAACAACATGAAAAAACAATTCTCTTAGGAGGAAGGACAGGAGAAGAAGAAAGGATAGGTAGGTAAGAAAGGCAGGCCTGATTTATGTTACTCAAAAAGTCATGAATATCAACTCAATGAAGAGCAAGAATCAAGTTCACTGCCATTAAAGCTTTTCAACAGCTTTTTCAGAGCTACTGATCCCTCAAGGGCAAATGTCTAAACACTAGGTGATGCCTCTGACTAACCAGAACTCCCACCTGATACTGGCTAAGCTTCACGTAGTTTGCTTTCATCAGCTAGCATACTAGGGAAAGCAGAGACAGCTACGACACTGCCATATCTGGGCCTAAAGAAGGAGACATTCAGCAGAGCACAGCAGCTGAACATTTATTACATTCAGCAATAGCATGCATTTTCTGCACCAGATGTTGCCTTTTAACGGTCATCATGGTAGACGTTGAATAAAAGAACAGATTTCCCACAGAAAAGCTGTGAGTCTGGTGTTTGCCAGCACCTCGGAGTGCTTTCTCTGAAGACAGAGGTGAATGCTCAGGTAAGAGCCCTGCTGTTCTGGGCAGAATCTGTTCACTCAGCTCTGGCTGCAAGCACCAGTGACTTGCTGACAAATACAAAATCACCTAGTATTTGTTGTGGGATGAAGGTGGGATAAGGCATCTAAAGAGCTAAGTAGCTCAGCTGGCAAGTGGTGACTTGTTCATGAGTTTGGACTCTCAGGTCTAATCTGAACACCCAGAAGGCACAGGATCCAACCATAAAGCAAGTCCTAAACTGTCAAACACTTTATAGATTGGCATCTTTTTCCCCTCCTCCCCTTTGTTGGGTCAGGTGTCTTTGGAGTGAGGTGGGGAAGCTTCCAGGTGTGCTGTCCTGTCGGGACACTTCAGGATCAAGCCTCAAGCAACAGCCACTGGAATTGGGTGCAGTAAAGCAATTTCACCCTGTGCATCCCCAGATGGTCTCCTAACAGCTGCCTTCAGGCTTCTAATAGGGATCCACCTGCACACGGCTCGCTGCTGCTGGCATCATTGCTGTCACTGGAATGCTCCATTTACTCTGCCTTCCACATCTGCTATGTTACACACACAGCTATGCAGTGCACTAGAGATTACTCAGCTCTTTCCAAGGCCTCTGCACAACTCAAATTCCTATGAGATACTATCTGGTAACATGTGCACCTTTGTGAAATGATTGACCCTCTTCCTTCTGTGTGTTTTGATTCAGAGCAAGAGCTAGAACTACTGCCATTTAAATGCCTATCTAAAGCTTCAGGACTCTACTGGGGTAGATAGTTCATCAGAAGCCTTTGGAGCTATTGTTTCAGAATGTCTGAAGACACAGGCAGGTGGCTACCCTAGATACCCATTTGAAATATATTTTCACAAATGTTAGACATATACGTATCGATTCCTCTATCCTTTTTCAATAAATCTTAGATTGTAAAGCACAAGTGAGGAATAAATATTCTAGTGGCCAGCTGCAGCAAGCCTTTCATAAATAACACCACAATCAATCCCTGTAAAGGAAAACGATACTCTAGGAGTTCTGTCCTGACAAACATCTGTTTTCCTATCACAGGAAGGGATAAGAAGAAAGAAGAAGTTAAATATTGAAAGCCTAAAATAACTCTGAATTAAGAAGAGATGGTAGAAGTAACGATGGATGTATTGTAAACCACCTGCAAATGTTAAGATTGCTACTCTCTTCTGCAGACCATTGAGTCTGTACCACAAACCTTCAATAGACATGGACTGTGCTCTATAAAAATCATGATGAATGCAGACTTGTTTTTATATTATGGAGGTCCTAATCCTCCTCCTCCTCTGCCTTTGCTCTATTGTTGCAACATCAAAGACCAACTGCTGGCTGAGATACAGTCAATATGAAAAGGGCGACCAGCAAATTTACTGCTTGACTTCATTCCCTTTAAATGGAATAGGCACCATGGCCCTTTTTCAAAGTCCAATCACAGACATATATCTTTTTTATTGGACATCATGTACAATAAAGTGAAGCTGTAACTTGGAAAAAAAATAGAACACCTTAAAAATCCCATGAGGTGAACATTCCTTTATAAAAAAATCACTGTGGTTACGTGTTTTGAAAAACTTAGTGCATTCTGCAATGCCAAAGGCATGGGCTGGCGAGCTTATAGTTTAGCTAAGATGCATACCCATGCCTAATATCTGGTTGGTTTCAAGAAGACTAATAAAAAGTGATATATTTAAGACTGAGTGCCAGTGTCATTCAAATAAACCGAAATGGCAGCATTCATGTCACAGGAATCATTAACTGCTTTGTTATAGCCTGCTCTGTGCAGTGAACCTTTACAGACTTCTTCAGTCCAGTGAATCTTAAAATCAGCTGCACAAAATGCCAGTATCTACACTGCATCTTCAACAACTCCATCTGATTACTGAGTTAATTTCAAGAGACATTTGCAGATGAGAGTTATTCTGACGATAAAGATAGGGATAGTTTTATCGTTGTGGTGTTGCTAAATAGTTTCCTGCTATGAAATTAAAAGGTGAATAATCAACTCAAATGCAATTTAGACAATGACTATGTTGCAGTGCTACAGAACCAGGATAGTTAATTCTGGTTTATTATTTTAATGTTTTATTTCAATGTAATGAGGTTTTTTGTTTCAAACTATTTAAACTATTAGTGAATTTTATTTCTTTGGGTAACTTGTACAAACAGACTAACATACCTGATTACTAACATTATATCTAGATCAAGTTCATATTGATTTTAAATTCCTGCACTGATATATAAGTGGCAGGTAAAACTAAGCAAATTTATGCTTTATTATACCTGTATTAATCTGAGGCAACTTGTTTCAGTGCAGTAATTTTGAATTCCTCATGGCAAAAWTTGCTGTTGATAGGGTACTTCTGAGGTCAGAAAGAAAATAAAGCTCTACCACTAATTTTTGAAGCATAACATAGAAAAAGCTGGGTAATCACAATGTCATCTTCACTGTTCTTTCTGCTACATGTTGCTCCATTGTCAAGCATCTCCTCTTTCCATCATAGCCAAAACAACAGACCTTCTGGTGCAAGGACCTCATATATCCTACTCAGACTTCCTGGGCATATACAGGAAAAGGTGTTTCAATGACAATGTTCAGTTGTTCAATACCTGAACATCCAACTGCCCCTTGAAAAGAGGAATGCAAAGGCAGGAGGCCTGAAGAAAGCTTTCTGGAAGTTGAATTTGGCTCATGGAAAAAAAATGACTCAATAACCGTTACTTAGAAAAGAAGAACTATGTTTCTTCAGAGTGGTACTGTGAACAGTGGTGGAAAAAGACGGGATAAGTTCTTTGAGTAATTCATATAGATACTTATACACTGCTCATAACTATATTGTCACAAGTACTGATACCAATGGACATGCAAGCAAAGAAGAAAATTAAAAGATTTTTAATCTTTCCTAGGAAGAAGAGGTACTGTGGAACAGAACAGTCTGAGATTTTTCAGTGACAGTATGAAGCTAATGAAACACTGTGGATGGAAAGAAGCATGTTCATGCAATCAGAAGAAAGAAAGCCACATCTGAAAGTCCAGGTATTTTTCATGGATGGAGGTCCAGTTTGTGTATACTATGCACAAATAAATTCTGTAGAAAAAACTAAGCTGTGAAAGACATAACTCCAAGAGGAGCTTTGGCTACATCTGCAGCTGACACAAGTCATTGACTCTTCTTGCTTCATAGAACTTAATAGAGCAAGGTCAATTTAAGCACACTGAGAATGTAGGTCTAGAGTGTAGGCATAAAAGCCAAGGCATGTGTGAACTACTCCTGCCTTTCACCACAGACTGACTTGATGGAGCAGTGAGAGAAAGATCTCCTCTGGAAGATCTCTGGTTTTCCTCTTTCATCTTTATAAGAAACTCTGTAAGATTAAATGGACCCAAATGGCCGTTACACTGCAAGATCTTAGGGGTGAACAACTCCAAATCTCTTTTCATCCTGCTGACTGCTAAAACCAAGAGAAGAATACCAAAATATGATCCACAGCTATGACTTCTCCAAACGCAGAGAAACAAGGTCAAAAAGGAAAAGGAACTGCTTACTAGTACGCCCACACCAACTCTTCTGACCAAGTATCATACTGCCACACAACTGACAACTGTGGCAAAGTATCACAGTAATACGTTTTGCTTTATTTTTTTTTCCTTTTTCTGATATTTTGAATCTAAAGGATATGGAAATACCAATATTGGAAACATTCTGCTCTTTCTATCAGTCATAGATAGATGACTGATCAACGAGCTCACAACTCTATTTCCTGGAAATATTGATTTATATTCTTTGGACTCTAACTTTTAGCTTGGCATTTTCTGTGTTCAGAACTTTTAAAAATGGTATCCTTGAGACACATTAGTGCTAAAGTGCAACAATAAGCACTTTATGTTCTTCTTCTCTAAGTTATCACTTTATTACTCATTTTGTAACTGCACTTACAGACTCCATTCAAGCCTAGAGACCTACTATGCTATGCACTGTACACAGGGAACAACAACAACAACCACCTCAAAGAGTTTGGGCTGAAATTTTAAAACATAAAATCAAAATCAAAATTCCTGAGTGACCGAGCTCTGCTACCACTGAAAGCAATGCTTTAAAGAAGTCAACTTTTGAGGAGAATAAAATTCAGTCACCTTGAAGAGTTTTTAAGTAGTATACCATTAAGCAAAGCAGATAATATATGGATTTAACAAAAAGGCCAAAAAAGCACTAGACGACCCTGTGAACAGAACAAATGAGATACACTCGGCATTAGTTCACAAGAAACACAGTGGTACAACTCACAAAAGAGCTTAGAGCAACCAGCTCTGACAATTAAATCCGAAGCTGTCAAATGCTTGTCTATCACTGTTCTTCCAGGATATATGCAAAAAAAAAAAAAAAAAAAAAAAAAAAAAAAAAAAAAAAAAANAAAAAAAAAAAAAAAAAAAAAAAAAAAAAAAAAAAAAAAAAGCCTCGACTTTTTACTTTATATTTATGTAATATAACAGCTAAACTGCCTGCATATATATTTGAGGTATGGGTGCATTTCAGGATTTTTTTAATGATGATTCAGAAGAATGTAAATGTGAAAGTCTGGTAAAATAATTTCCTACCATTACTTGCATTCTGTGCACTTTTACATAATGAAGAAAAAATGAAAAATTGTCAAGCATGAATACCCACAAAACTGCACATTTTAAAAAATCAACTGATGTTCAAACCATTCTTTCCTCCCCACTGGAATACATACTGGTAACTGGGTTTTCAGAAATTGTATATTTCTGTTACATTCTGTTGTAGAAAGTTGTTTAAACATAAGAAGTACATTTATGTATGGGCAGACTAAGACAGCATTGTCTGTATCATTATCAACATTACTGCTTYGTGCATGGTGTGTACATACTGTCTCCCTGGCACTGGGCATCTCCAGCAGCATCTTGTCAAGAAGTGTACCCTCTCCATCAAAAATATTCAGTTCTCCCAGAGCAAGTAATGATTTTCAAGTAATTTGTTCCTTGCAAAGAGAATCCAGGACTGAGATCCCCCTAGTCAGGAGGATTTCCCAAGAGGACTAAAATGCAGCAACTGTTTGAAGAGAAATCTATGCTTACTGTGCTAAAGCTGGTTTGCAGGGGAGATGGAAATGGGACAGGGCCTGTGCCAGACACCTCTTCCTTACTGAACTGCAGGAGTTTCCTGCAGGCTTTTTGCTCTGCTCAGTGGAAGAGAAGGATCCATGGCTGGATGTGTCCCAGGTCACTGCTCTTCACAGTGAAGAGGCAGCTTGCAGTGCCACAGTGTGTCTGCTCCACTTAGTGAACGAGAAGGACACAAAGCACAGCCTGGCCAGGCAGTCTTTTTAACAGTGAATGAGGACAGTCTACAGCAGGATCTCTGTCAAAAAGAGGGTGACCCATTCACCCATTCAGAGGGTGAAATGAGGGCTGGCCAGAGTCTACAACACTCTGCTCTCTGCTCCGTGTAGAGTTTTCAAATGCTACAAAATAACACGGCGAGAATTTTCACCCAATGAACAATTCAATCACTGTTTCTTATTTTCTGTAAAGAAAGTTTCCACTATTTTGGTACAGACATAGCAGATGTGAGAAAAGACAAAAGAATGACTGTTGAGTTCAAAACATTGTTCCCAGTTTACACTTAATATAGCCTGGATTGCTCTGGATTGCTCGAATACATCTCTCCCCAGCTAAAGAATTCTAAAGCAGAGCAAGGTGTTGAAAAGGGTAGTATGTTGCAGGTGTAAGTATTAGGGCTGCGTTATCTATTAGCAGGTCGTGACACACATATTAAAACCACAAGGGAGTACATAGTGACCAGCTCCTTGCAGTAAAATGATGTTGAAATTGCTGGGGTCATAAAGAGTAGAGCATCAACCCTAGACCTCCTGTTTTACGGGCAGCTAGTAGAAGAACGGACAGAGCAGGGAAATGTGAGTGAACAGGGCTGACAGCCTAAGCCAGAGGACCGAAGGAATGGCTTTTGTGCCAATCAGGTAACAGTGTGGTGGCAGTAGTAGTGCTGTAATGCTGTTATAGTTGTGATGACTAGCAGTGACTTTCCTGTGTAGAATAGACCACTGTTTACAGGATGAACAAAAACTACAAAATAAAATCTACTCTAGAACTAGCGTAGATCGTCCAAGTTACATAAACCAACATGAGAAATACCAATCCAGCTCCTTTCAAGATCTCTACGTAACCATGCCTAGCCTTTCTACTGTCACTATCACCAAGGATGAGTGTGCTCTGGACCCTCTAGCAGCCAGACTYGAACCTACGTCTCATTTCACTACCACCAGTCAGTGACCCAACTGTGTTTGTAGGACTCAGAATCCCAGGTTAGCAGGTTTCCCTTTAACCGCATCTCCCCAGTCACACAGAKCCCCAGGGCACAGATAAGAATTGACTGAGAAAAGAGATAAACTAAGGCAAGTACATCTCTGTGGACATAAAACCATGTGAGGACCCTCAATGAATTTAAGTCTACATACACTCGTCTTTCTTCATACAAATACTCCAATACAATATGGAGCTGGAAAATTATCCTATATCTTGTGTGTAACATAAATGAAGTACTTCAATAGATTTTTCTATATAAAGCTCTAGGAAAGAACTGTTCTGAGGTATAGCTGCAGAGAAAAAATTGAGATGCATCCGGTGATTTAATGGCAGGTATGTATCACTGATGACACAGATGAGTAGCATAGCAACTTTTAACCATTCAGCTGGGGAGAAGTCCAGCAAAATACTGATCTCATTCAAAAATCTTGGCCAAATCTAACGTAGGAAGTTACATGCCTACTTATCTAACGTTGCTCCTTGCAGCCTCTGCTGAATATCATATTCAGCAGGACCACAAGTTGACCACGAGCCAGTAATGTGCCCTTGTGGCCAGGAAGGCCAATGGTCTCCTGGGGTGCATTAGGAAGAGTGTTGCCAGCAGGTSRAGGGAGGTGATCCTGCCCCTCTACTCAGCCCTGGGGAGGCCTCATCTCAAGTACTGTGTCTAGTTCTGGGCTCCTTAGCCTATATAAGATGCTGGAGCTACTGSASAGAGTCCAGCGTAGGGCTACGAAGATGATCAGAGGGCTGGAGCATCTGCTCTATGAGGAACGGCTGCAAGAGCTGGGCCTGTTTAGCCTGGGGAAGAGAAGACTGAGGGGGTGGGTCTTACCAATGTCTACAAACACCGTAAGGGAGGGTGTCAAGAGGATGGGGCCAGACTCTTTTCAGCGGTGCCAAGCAACAGGACATGAGGCAATAAGCACAAACTGAAACACAGGAAGTTCCATCTGTGATTCTGAATATTCCTGGATTCCTGTTCTAAATTATTGCAGTAATCTTAGATGCTAAAAATTTTTGCCACATCGTAACCTGAAAATGTAGCAGCTATTTTCCATCAGGCATGTTTATTTTTGCCAAGAAATTAATTTAATTGATAGGTATGAAGAGAAGCTTAATTAATATTTTCTGGAGTATTCCTGGAGTCATGTTTGGAAGGTGGAACAAACTCTCCAAGGGACCATGGACAACAGCAAATGCTCCACTCAAAGAAGTCTCACTCCTTCACCCCTGCTTCCTGCTCCTTCCTTTGCTTCCATGCACACAGCAGCAGTACACGCAAAGTTAATCACCCTTCCTCCCTCCTCGATCCCAGAACAAGCCACAGCCCACTAGCAAAACCACTAAAGAGCATACATAATTCTCTCCTTTGGGAGATGAGAGAATGAACTACACATGGTGTCAGTCATTTGTAAGGTTTAGTGCAAACTGGAAGAACATATGCTCATACTACGGRTGAGCTTTGGCAAAAAAGAACCTATAGAGCAAAGCCTGCTGAGAACAGACAGGTTTTACTATCACTGTCAAAAAGCACAAAACAAAACATCCTCAGTGATGAGTAACAACTTCACCAAAAAATGATTCTGGTTTTCAAAGTATCAGCCTGCTTCATTCACAAGCCACCTGCTCAGAAATTTATTCCTACAATGTATAAAAGCAGAACAGGATTTAGTGCTAGTATTAAATATGTAATGTACATCTGCTTTCCAGCATCTTATATAGGCTAAGGACTGTTTGGAAAATATGAATGCAAAATGTTGAATCAACAAATTTTCAGAGATGATTTAGATGATCAGTTCTTATTAGAACTAACCAAACTTAAAGCTCCAGAGCTCCAATAAGCTTTAGAAAGCTCAGTCTAAATCTTTCCCAAAATAAACAGTCTGAGTCCTACTTGGACTGAGAAAGTCAGAAAGCTGAAATATGCCACTATAGCTGAATGGCAATCATTTTGCAATTTGATTGAATCCAGCATAAGGGGCAGTGGGAGTGCACAAACCTTAAAAACACATCCTAGCAAAGACAACAGAAAACACATTATCACTTTTGAACTTTTCATACTTCTGTGCTGTAGCTCTTAAGAGAAAATTAAAAACTCAGTCCTGTAAAACACTCACAACTTGAAGACTGATGTTTGTGCCTTGGTTTATAAGCAGCAGAATGGTTTTTCTTCTGAAGGGCTCAGAGAACATTTCTGACACACTGTAATCGCTTGCATGCTTATTGAGGAGAGGGAGGAAGGACAGGAGCAAGGAGATTAAAAGTAAAAGGCTGTTTACAGCACTGTGCTTCTTTTCAAATAACATTCTTTTATGTGGCTCCAGTTTTATGTACAATTACTGAGTTTCATGCTAATGTAATACTGCTGCAAGCACTGCAGTGGAGAATCTGACTTCATGTGCTATGGCATATATTGTTGGTGGCTCTGTTACTGCATTTTACAAGGTCATTTTTCTTGGTATGGGAACACTGTTTTTCTTGGTGTGTAAGGCCTGGTATGGAAAAATTAGAAGTGATGGGAATAAACTTTTCAATGATATATCTTCTGACCGAATGAAAGCATAGGAGATTTTAGAGCTTTGTAAAGTATTACAAACATCTTTCAAAATTTATAGGATTAAGACCTTCCCTTCATTTTAAGAGCTACATTAAAAGATAAAAATATATCCAACTAGCTATTTTCCATCTCTTAATCTAGCTTCACTTGCCCTTATTCAGAAGCAACTCTTTATTTCATAAATATACTCCACAATACTTTCTGCATGCTAATTACGTTATACCTAATACACTGCTAAAAACAAAAGTTTACTTATATTAACTCCTACATCCTCCCTTCAAAATTCTGCTTCTCTTCTGTGGTGGTGAGGGAGGGAAGGTGTAAGATCAGATTGAGAAAAAAAAAAAAAAAAAAGACTGATTCTGTTCCATAATTCCAAACTGCTAAAAATTTTGCAACTGTAATCTGGATTTACCATTTTGTGTTAGCTTACCAWAAACCCAATTTTAGCAGCAGACTCAAAGCACAACAGTGTAGAGATCAGCTGTCCGTCTCTGCARCAGTGAATGGACAGACCCTTCACCTGCATCTCACCCACCACTAAGAGGACCAGCAGAGTACACCAGGATTTTCTCCTCACTGCTGCTCCTTCTATGGGAGCATTACAGCTAGTCTCTGGGGCACAACACGATCCAGACGYCTGTGAGCTGTAGACACATGCAATATGGAGAAGGGCGTCAAGAGAAAAAAAAACAAAAAGTAGAGAGAAAGAAGCTGTTCAATTTTAACGTAGAAGTTCTATCTGGATTTCTTCATCTACCAGCCTAATTAGCTGCAGTGGTTAACATAACTGACAGGAGGGGAAAAAAAAAATCAAACAAAACTTGTATTTCAAAATCCTTCCATCATTTGAAGGACTAAGGGATAGAAGTAAAAGAAGCTCTTCCTCCAGTTTATGAATCAGACTGTAAATGCAAGTACCTTCATTTTAGGCTGTTTAAAATCCCAGGAATATTTTAAGATTATAATGGATTTTTTTTAGATCAGTTTTACAAAAAAATGGTCAAGGATGTGCTAATTGTTTCTTGGAACTAGGATTAGCGCTTCCAAAATTTCCATTTGGATGCACAGGATCAACTTCTGACCATTTTATTCATGCAAACAGACAGCGTAGGTCAGCATACTCTGCATTTGATATCAGCCAGATATAAACATGACCATTTTTGCTTTGCCAGTAGTATGTTTTTATACAAACTCGCCTTGTCAAAATACATTTACAAACAGTAACTGCAAAGAATGCTGTGTTCTGGATTTGCCAAGTCATGTGCAGTGAATTTCATCAAATGAAATGCTTATCTAACCACTTCTTAGAATCTTTTATTTGCATAGGTCTAGCATGACTCCAAAGACAGGAAAAACCAAAAAGTCAGCAAAAAAGTAATGTGGAAGAACTACACACACATGGAACACCTGCCACTTTCTTAGCACCTTTTGGCAGGACAGGGTGACAAGCTAATCAAGGGTATATATGAAGCAGACTTTCACCATAGTACATACAGATTTYGTCAACAAAAGGTTTTTTTGGTGTAAGCAATAACGGCTTGGTATCTTCCTACTGGTAGCTACCAACAGATCTGGTTTTGTGCAGTTCCACTTCCCACGTGGATTCTTCACCTGGGAATGCAATGCACTAGCATTTTTTATTTCATTTCAGTATGRGCCACAGAACAGCCCCAAAAAACACTCAAAACAAAAATCTAACGATACCGTGCAAACTTCTCATCAAGCTACACATTATGATTCTGTGAATGGAAGCACATCAGTCAAGGTTGCGTTTTTTGAAACAGATTACAGTATTTTCCAGCTAGCAATTGAATCCATTAAAGTTATAAAATGAAAAAGACCTGATAGGCTTCCATATGTTTCACTGATTGCTCTAATCAATGCACTTAATGTCTTGTACAGACACACACTCTCAAATACATAACTGCAGAATCWATTCAGTTGGGAAGTATATAAAAATTTCAGTTCTACAAATGGCAAAACATGATGAAAATATGAACTGCTAAAGCTATCATGATGCTTAAAGGCACAGATTTTTATTAAGTTATTAAGTAAAAATAACAGAAAAGAAAAAATATTCAATAATCAACAGATTTTCATGAGATAGTCAGCTATGATGATAATAATCTAGAAAAATTAAGTAAAGATGATTTTCCTCTTCTTTCACCCTAATCTAACAACAGTGCTCTAAAAAGAACTCCTTAGGGAAACAGCATCAACTGGAGTTCCCACTTGCCCAGATGTTTCCCTCATTATGTTACAAGCCTGTCAAGAAAAGGCAAATTCAGGGTTATTCTAATGATAGCAAACACTTCATAAAAAACRTCTCCAAATTTACTTTTCCAAGGAACATCATTTTAAAAGGCAYTTCAACTGCCCATGAGGAAAGAAAGCATCATTTATAAAACATTATTACCAGAAATCTTGAAGATATTAAAAAAAAAGTCCTGGAATGTCAAGCCAGTGATAAAAATGCAGCTCAAAAAAAGAGCCTGCACCTTGGGGCCTTAAGGAAAGCACGCAGCTGAGTACTCCCCAGCCGGACTCCCATGAAGATCAGCAGCAGGTTTTTGGGGTTAGGATGGCCTGATCYCAGCTTGTGAGCAGGCTGTTGCACAGGCAGATACAGACTCCCCACTGCAGTTGGTGGTTTCACTCTGTAGACCTCCAACCGCAGACCCCAACCAAACAGCATGATCTTTAGAGCCTGCACACTGCCTCGCTTGAGTTTTTTTTTTTTTTTTTTTAAAGATGCTCTGTTGGTAATATGAATTTTTGTCATGGGGATATGTGGTTGCTTTTCTTCAATATCTGAGTACAGCTGAAAAAGTTGACCACAACATCTAAAACAGACTAGAGATTTACCAGCTTTACCTCTTGATTTTGATAATTTTGCAACTTCTATCACTGGTCTATTTTGGCAACAAAACGTGATACTGAATAAAAAAAAGGATCACCTGAAAAATAAGCAAACAGAGTCAAAAAGCTCCTTATCGCTGACTGACTGAATTCCCTGGCACCTTCACACCATCAGAGGRCTGGAACAGACCGGCCGGGCCACAAGCCCTGTCCTTGGTGATCACAAGCATCTACTACCCTAAGTTTTGAGGGTATTTCAGGGCTAAGTGCCTACCAGCCTCTCCCCAGCAAA